>NW_004955460.1:2186922-2376511 GCF_000276665.1 Chinchilla lanigera | reverse complement strand
CGGTACTGGGGATCGAACTCACGACCTTGCACTTGCCAGGCAGGCGCTTATGCCACTGAGCTATATCCCCAGCCTCAATTCTTTTTCTTTCTTCCTGTCTCTTGCCACCCTCTCTTTCTTCCTTCTGCCTTTTTCATTTCATGAGAAATATCAACATAAAAAAGTGTCAAACTTTTTCCCTGTTTTACACAAGGAGGACTGGCTGCTGCACAATCTCTTCAGATTTAACAAGTTTGAGGAATGGAATGATCTTGACATTTTCTTACCAGGTTACTCTGGTAAGGACATCAGGGCACCCCTTGATGAGAGTCAGAGAATGTGATTAAATCTCCATCAGGCAAGATTATCAACTCCTGGGCACCCTATCTTACCCTTCTCTGGCTCCTGTTAGCAGGAAGCCTTGGGTCCATGCTGTCCTTCCCATCCTCTGCTCACCACCCTTCTCCCTTCCACGGCTTCCTCTCCCATAGGAGCTTCAGCAGCACTGGTCCTCCTGTGTTCAATAGGGCAATCCAAACCCAGGGCCAGAGCCTGTGGGCTGTGAGCTCTGCTCCTTCTCCACGTCATCCCTGGCCTCTGCCTGCACTGGGCACCAAGTTCTGCTCCTTGGGCACAAAAATGGCACCGCATGTGGACAAGTTGCATCCCCCCTGACCCAGCAGACACAAAAGACCCTGACAGGTGGTGCGGGATTGGGGTTTGGCTGCCAGAAGGCAAGGCACCCACAGAAGGAGACCTGTGATTTCCAGAGCAAGACCCTTTCTCAGAAGTCCTTTGGGGAAAAATATGGGTCTGTGGTGACACGATCAAGCTTGAACTTCTACACTGCAAGCTGAGTCCCAAATCATGACAAAGCATTGAACTTCTCATCTGCAACCACTTCTCAGACACAGGCCTAGCCAAGAAGGCCCAGCTCTAAGCTTTGTGGCTGCACCCCAGATCCCCCTCCATGCCTGACACTTTCATCCCAAGACACTGCCCTCCACTGGGAATGCAATTAGAAAACAGGCCACAGGAGGGTCCTCTAGGTACTCAACCATCCTGGGCAGGAAAGCTACCCTGGCTGTTCCAAGGCGAGAGGTATCAGGGCTGGAGGGTTTTTGCCTGCCTCTAACCAGCCTCAGCATCCTCTGAAAGGAGCCACGGCCCCCTTCCCCAGTTCATGTGAAGGACTCTGCCAAAGCAGTTTTCCCCCGCCATCCAGGCTGTAGCCTGAATTCGACTTTGATTCAAATTTGGAGGTTGCCTCTCTCGCCTGCTGAGCTGTTGTCCCTACTTTTCCTGCGACATTAGTAGCAATGATTCTCACTGCTGAAGAGCAAGTTCAGCCCCGCAAGCTACCCAGGTTTATAATGCAATTCACTATACATCATCTCTCAAGAGTATTTTTTACATTTACAACCATGTTTCATCCGACAGGCATTGATTCCTCGTGCACCAATAACACCTTTGTTCTAATATGTCTTATCTTTTTCTTTCTTTCTTTGGTACTGGGACTCAAATTCAGGACCTGTGTTTGCCAGGCATGCGCTTGTGCTGCTGAGCTACATTCATGGCCCTGTGTTATCTTTTCATGATGGTTGTCTTACAAAAAGACTTCTGGAGTTGGTAGTCTGAATATCTGCTGCATTTTTTATTGTTCCGCTCAGCACTGATCCCCACAAGAACAGCTGGCAGATACATTCTGTCTATTGCTGCATTCTTAGTCCCCAGCACAGGTTTTTTGGAACATAGCTTCATTCAATAAATATTTTCTGGATGCATTAAAAGTAAATAAATGCTATCATAATTTAACTACAGAAGAAATTGCTTTTTAACAGAAACCACATCACAAAATTTAAAAAGAATCTACTGATAGATTCAGGGGGAACGTTTTCTGTGCTAGGGAGTTGCAGATGTTTTAGGCAAATATGTGAAGCAGCCAACATGTGGTTATCGGACTTCGAGAGTGGCCAGGCAGGAACTTGCCTGGCATGGGGTTTTGTTACAGTATATATAGAACTGAGACCAATCATAATTTCGGATCTGTAATTAAGCCTGTGATCTAATCTCTATATACTTCATTTCCTTTCTAAGGAAAATGAAAAGTAATAACATCAACTGTTCTTTTAAGTGGAAACTTTTTTTTTGATGTTGTTGGAAAGGCAAAAGGAAATGAAGAACAAATTTGTAGAGGAAATGTCAACGGATTTCCAAATAGGGGGCTTGGAATCACTCCATTTGATTCCCACTGGCCTCCATGTGCTCCTCCAGCAGAGTCAAGTGCAGTCTTGCCTCAGGCTCTTTGCATATACTATCTCTGTGACCTGGAAATTCTTGCCTAATATTTCTCTCTGACTTTCTTGTTACTCTAAGTCTCTTCTTGCAGAAACTTTCTAGGTGTCTTATAGGAAGCAGATGCTGACCCAGGTGTGTTGGTGCATACCTGTCCTCACAGCACTCCAAAGGCTGAGGCAGGAGGATTGTGGTGAGTTTGAGACCAGCCTGGGCTACACAGTGAGACCATGTCTTAAACAAACAAACAAACAAGAAGCAGATGCTTCCTTCTTACTCTTTTCCCCACTAGACTCTCTATCCCTCTTAGTACCCTTTATATTTATTCTTTGCATTTATTACCAAATGACATGCACACTTTTTCTTTGGCTTACTTTTAATTGTCTCTCTTCAATATAAATTCCAGGTGAGCAAGAAATGTGCCTATAAAGTTCACTACAATCTTACTTCCTTAAACACTCTTTGATGAGTCACAGGTGCATAATAATAAAGATCCGTGCAAAGAGTGCCCGAGTGAGGTTGAAGTGACTGATGCTCTCTCATTTTACGTGTGAATTTGGTCCAAATGTGGATGAAGGGCTTCCAGTGGGCAATCTTTACAACAGGCTCGTAGCGTCTCAGGAGAGCTTTTCCTTTCAATTCTACAGTCACTGATGGGAACTTAAATTTGACCAAGGCTCAGTTTATACCATAGTGATGGGCAAATGGTGCCCATACTTCAAGGTTTTCTTTTTTCTTGGAAAATCAATGGTTAAACAGGTTCTAATGTGTCATTGATCTTCTCCAGTCACTTGGTGTTGATCATGGTCATGTACATGCTGGTAAATAATGCTCATGTCCAGTGCTCTGAAGCTTTGTGCTATAATGGATGTGCTTCCTTGACACACTGATGGTTCAATCCACCTAAGAGAAAGAGGGGTGTTAGTCTTGAGCTGGAAGGCAAGATGGATGAGATTGATGACAGCAGAAATGACAGGGGGTCTAAGGAACATTGTATTTCCATCATTTTGGATAAAGAAAGGATTCAATGTACAGAAAAGAAAAAAAAAACAACCTAAAGTATAGAATCATAAGTCATGAGAAAATGCATATTATGCAGGGCTATCACTCTAAGTAAAAGAGCCTAAAATTGTATCTATGAAGGCAGGGGAGATGCTGGAACTGTCTTAGGCTCAGAAGTACAGTTGACCCCAGGGTCTGGATAGGGAGTGCTCTCTAAATTAAAAAAATAAATAAATCAAGAGACTGAGGTACAACTAGATTTGCTCTATTCACTTGCAATAGATTGAGAGACTGAGGTACAAACTAGATTTGCTCTATTCACTTACAAGATAATAACCACCAATAATCCTCCTTGTGTGACAGATAAACATCCTCAAAGTTGGCATCGCCAGAACGCACCTCACATTCTTCCCTAGGCAGATCTTCTCCTGGCATTTCTCCTCTGCCCTCACCCACTTTTATATTTGGGTGACCCTGGAATCACTGCTCTCCGAGTGAGGCTCCCTGCAAGGAGATCACATTTGTGTGGGGCTCAGTGCAGATTGTGTCTCCACCCCTAAAGGGCCATGGCTGTGTACCTTTCTTTCCTGCTCTCAGGCTCCTTGGTACAAAGCAATTGTTTGATAACATTCTTTACACAGATACAAATACACAGGGGCTGGGGATTTAGCTCAGCGGCACAGCGCCTGCCTGGCAAGCGCAAGGTCGTGAGTTCAATTCCCGGTACCAGGGAAAAAAAAAAAAAAGAAACCAGATACAAATACACTTCCTAGTCCCCCAGCCCAGAGTGGAAGTTTCTGTCAGCTAAGATACTCTGTTGCATTTTTCAAGGGCCACCTCAAATCCAGCCTCCACTGCAATTCTTCCATGTTTTTCAGTATATTAAGGATTGGGGAATAGTATATTAATGATCAGTTCATGAAAAAAATTTGAATTAATTATAAATATTTGAATATTCATAATATTCAAATATTTATAATAAGTACTATACAAAAGTTGAAAATTCCCTTCACATTTCCTGAGTCCAACTTATTTACCATAGGTGACTTCTCAAAACAGGTTTAATACGTCCTTCTAGGTAGTACGTATCTGTGACTTTCTGGTTGTACTGTAGTATGATTTATTTGCTTGTGTTTAGTTTTTGTTTATGCAGGACTGGGGCTTGAACCCCGTGTCTCCTATATTCTGTGCAAGTACTCTACCACTGAGCTAAGTCCCCAGTCCTGTATGTGTCACATCTTATTCACTGATTTTTGTTTGCTAGTTTGTTTGTTATAGAATGGAATCATACTTTAGGTATATATTGTTTTGTGATCTTTTTATAAAAAAAATGTGTAGGGTATCTTAACAACTTTTTATCAGTGCATACTGGTAGTATAAAGTGTCAAATGATATTCTTCCATTATTTTAGAAGCCGTTTGTTAATGGATATCCAGTTGTTTCTTACAAAAATGGCAAAAAAAAATCCACATATTTTAGGTACATGCATAAGAATTCTAGACAGTAGATTTCTGATGGTTAAATTGTTGGGTCAAAACATAGGCACATTAAAAATTCTGTAGTGTTGTCAAACTGCTACTTAAATAGGGTGCTCCAAATTATATTCCCAGCATCCATGTGCAGGAGGACCCAGTGCTTGTCACCTTTACTAAAACCAGTGGACATTACCAGTCCTTTTAAATTAGCAGAATGGCTTCAAAGCAGCTTGAACTCCTCTGCATTTTAGGCTGAAAGTCAGACCTTTCAGAGCTTCAGGGTTTGTGTGTATGAGGATGAGTGTATACTTGAAAAGACTTGGAATCTGTAATTTCTGTCCAACTGCTATTGTTTCCCATGGGATATCTGCTGGTATCTCAGTACCCTAGATTGAATAGCGCAAGCCAAGGTTATCAGTGGGACCTTTGTTGAGTCTATGCCCTGGTGACGCAGACCATGCCTGTAAAACCTTCCCTGCCAAGGAGCAGATGTCCAAGAGCTTTGTGGAATCACCGGATATCATGATCTCTTGGGGTCATGGCAGAAAACAGAGACTGAACAGGTCAGTAGAGCTTCTGGTGGAGACAGCTGGCTCCCCCACCACCTGGCTTATTTAGTCTGGGAGGATGGAGGGGAGGATCAGCGTGGACACAGTGGTCCTCTGCTCTCCTCTAGGCGACTCATTATCATGACTGGCACTGATTGAGTGTAAACAGCAAGAGTGTCAAAGGGCTAGGTGATGCGGTGCACACTGCCATTCACCTTGGAAGAGTGAAGGTCAAGTGTTGGTCCTGCAAGCTCTCCAAGTGCCTTCTCTGGAGGACAGAGGGCCCTTCTTGTTTGAGAAACAGAGATCTTTTGTTGACTTGCACAGAGAAAATGCCAGTCATCCCACACAGAGACTGCTAAGGCAGGGAAAGCTATACATGCAGTGCTAGGTACATACAGATAGACAGAGCTAGAGACAGTAATGATGTGTGACATTTATAGAAGGAGCAATCACACACACACAGCCCTGTGTGTTCATGTATGTGTGTCTTCCCATGGAGCCCATATCTTCAAGGAGACCACAGGGACCCAATGATCCAAGAACAACACGATTTAATATTCAATTCATGAATGTAGTTTCAAGGTTTTATTTCCTTAAATTCTTTAAATTATTACTTAAAGTATCTTTAAATTAATTAGCCTTTTTTACTGCTTTAAATTATTGAAATTAAATTTAATTTATTTAAATTATTAAAGGTTCTTTTCCTCCTGGACTAAAATGGCCAAGTTTATAGTAAACTGTCCCACTTTGTGCCTCTGTCTGTGGAGTGCAAAGAAAGTCTACCTAAATGATACTATTGTAAAGTAAGCAAGCTTCTATTTAAACATGGTTTAGTGTATGTTTATTTAGTTGCACCATTTTTCTCAAGAAAGAGGAATGTGTGTGAGGTGATAGAAAACTATGGTGAGTGTATACATTTTGAAAAATGTATTACAGTAAAAGATACACTGCCCTGAATCCCCCTCAGTGTACTCTGTATACTCCCTCTCCCTTCGAACGTGCTTATCCCGTTGTTTTTGCTACTTTCTGAAACTGTTCTAGAAGTCTTTCTTCCTGAATGTCTTTAGATTTGCTGTTGTGGCTGTCACCATTCAAAGCGTTTACCTTTCATGGTCACATTGACTTTGGGGAAGAGCCAGAAGTCACAAAATGCCAGATTGGTGCATAAGGTGGATGAGGACACACCACTGTGGCTTTACAAGCTTGCTTTTCCTTTGGATGGCACCGGGCAGCAGTATTTGTCATATTTTTGATCACATATTGTAAAGACATTAAAGAGGACTTCCAGAATTGCTTTAGAAAGTAGTGAAAATGCTTTAGCAAGTGTATTTAAAGGTTGGGAAGTATTTTAAGGGGGATTCATGGCAATGTGTCTTTCACTGTAATAAATTAAATCAAATTTTTACCATATAGTTTGAGCATCCCTTGTGGGTTATTGCATGAATTCTGGCCTTAATTAATGAAGTCAGAGCATTATTGAGGAAGCATTTAAAAACCCAGTAGCTCCTCATATCCATACTTGCTTAAACTAAGATAATTACCACTTTTTGTGAAAGTAGAATGAGTCACACTATATGTTAGAGGAACCCTGCTCTCAACATGTCAGTTTATTGAAATTGAAGGGTACAGCGTGTGTTGCTTCCCTTACAGACTTGCACACAGTATTATAGCGACTAGAAATTGGAAATTATTTCCAGTAACATATGTTATAGATTCCTTTTATTTGTGTATTCCTTTTTTTCTTTACTGAAGTATACATTACAGATAGTAAAATTCATAAATCTTAAAGCATATGTACACTTTGCTGAGTTTTGAGATATATATTTTTTTAATGTAGAGTCATATTTTATAATCTCTTGCAACTGGATGTTTTTTTCTTTTTAGTGGACTCTATTTTTAGAGCAGTTTTAGGTTCACAGTAAAATGAAGTAGGTGCAGAGTTCCTGTCTAGTCCCTGCCTCACTTATGCACCACTTCCTCCATTATAAACACCACCTCCAGGGTGGCACATTTGTTATAAGGGAACCCACACTGACACATTGTTTGCAAAAAGCATTCAAAATCCACTTTTTCTGATTGGGATTGCATTAAATCTGTATAACAGTTTTGGGAATATGGCTATTTTCGCTATGTTGATTCTTCCTACCCATGAGCAAGGGATATCTTTCCATTTTCTGAAAACCTCTTAGATCTACTTTTGCTAAATACTATAATTCTTAATGTATAGATATTTTACTTCCTTTGTTAGACGGCACCTGATTCTTAGTATTTCATTTTTTTCAATCCTATTGTGAAAGGCATTGTTACCTTAATTCTTCTCTCAGTGTTTTTCTTGTTTGTGTACAGGAATGTTATTGATTTTTAAGTGTTGACTTTTATCCAATAGACCTACTGAGTTTGGTTATTAAATGCATAAGTTTTTGGTGGCATTTGGGGGGTCTTCTATATTATCATACCTCATAGAACTAGAAAAAAATTCATTTGGAACTAGAAGAGACCTAGAATAGCAAAAACAGTCCTAAGTAACAAAGGCAAGGAAGGGGCATCACAATTTCTGACTTAAAATTATACTACAAAGCTTCTGTGATAAAAAACAGCATGATATTGGTGGAAAAAGCAGACCTAAGGATCAATAGAACAGATTATAAAATCCAGAAACAACTACAAACACACTTAGCCACCTTATCTTTGACAACAGTGCTAAACATGTTCACTGGAAGAAAGATAACATCCTTAATAAATTGTGCTGGAAAATCTGGCTTACCACATGCCAAAGACTAAAACTAGATACATGTCTCCCAACACACACCAAATGAAAATTGAGATGGATCAAAACTCTAAACATTAAAACAGAAACTCTAAATCTACTGGAAGAGAGAATAGGTAGAACTCTTGAAGACATAGGTGTAGGCAAAGATTTCATGAACAAAACTCCAATCTTATGGGAAATACTACAATGAATCAACAACTGGTATCTCATCCTATTAAAATGCATTTGAACAGAAAAAGAAATCACCAACAGAGTGAATATACAACCCACAGTGTAGAAAAAATTTTGCCATCTATTCCTCAAAAGAGCTAATATCTAAAATATATAAAAGTCTCTAAAACAATCAGACCCCCTTAAAATTAAAGACCCAATTCAAAAATGGGCATTTGAGATTAATACTCACTTCTCAGAGGAAAGAAATACAAATGACAAATAAATATATGAAAAAATGTTCAATATCACTGTTAATTTGAGGGATGCAAACTAAAACAACACCGACATTCCGTCTTACTCCAGCAAGAGTTATTATCAAGAATTCAACCAGTAAGGGGCTGGGGATTTAGTTCAGCGGCAAAAGTGCTTGCCTGGCAAGCGCAAGGTCGTGAGTTCGATTCCTGGTACCGGAAGAAAAAACAAAAAAACAAAAACAACAAAAAAAGAATTCAACCAGTAACACATGCTGTAGGTCTTCAGGGGGAAAAGGAACTCTTCTCCATTGTTGGTGGCATTGTAGACGGTGCAGCCATTGTGTAAATCACTGTGGAGATTCTTTAAAAAAACTAAGATTAGAAGTCCCATTTGACCCAGCTATTCTCCTCCTGGGTATCTTCCCAGAAGAATTAAATTATTACACCACAGAGATATATGCACACCCATGTTTACAGCAGCGGAGTTTGTAATAGTTAAATCCTGGAAACAACCTAAATGCCTGTCAACTGAGGAATAGATAAAAAAGATGTGTTGTTTTTTTTTTTAATACAATGGGGTGGTACTCACCCATAAAGAAGAATAAGCTTGAGACATTTCTGGGTAAATAGATGCACCCAGAGACCATTCTTAAATGAAATAAATTTGTCACACCTGTAACTATTGCATCTCTTCTACGGTGTGAGACTCCTTAAGTGCAAATAAGGACCAAAGTATAATAGGGATTGTGAAGTAGGAAGAAATGGTTCAAAAGAAAGGGGAACTAGGGAGGTGGGATAGGGAAAGGAAGGAAGAAGAAAAAAAATGATAAAAGAAGGACAAAATGGTAACAAAGCTTTGCAAATAAGGAGAGGAAGAGGGGTTGAAGGGAGGGGATGAGGTGGTGGACAAAAAACAAAGAGAAATCAAAATCCACTTTTTCCTAAGGGCATGCACATCGGACGTCATGTATTTAGGCTGTGTTGCCATGCTAGTATACATTGCATAAAGGTATATATGGGTGACTTTTCGCCCCAATAGGTTCAGTAGAACGTGGAAATACAGAAGTGAAATTGATAGCCTGAAAACTTCATTGGCCTTATAAATTTGTTTCATTTTTTATTTCAGTTCTTACCTGGTGCCAAAACTACACAGCATTTTGTCGGGGATAGTTTTAAGAGATTTACAAAGTCATTATTTATTGACAAAAGTATTAATACATTAGGAAGATATGGAAATTATAAGCATATGAACACCAAACTATCGAATATCAAAATATATAAAGCAAACATTGAGATAATAAAAATTGAATGTATACAGATACCATTTCACACTTACTAGGAGAGTTAATTTTTTTAAAGGAAAATAACAGGGTTAGAA
The DNA here is from genome assembly GCF_000276665.1 of Chinchilla lanigera. Classification (NCBI taxonomy): domain Eukaryota; kingdom Metazoa; phylum Chordata; class Mammalia; order Rodentia; family Chinchillidae; genus Chinchilla; species Chinchilla lanigera. The sequence goes on along the minus strand of NW_004955460.1, from coordinate 2,366,654 downwards.
ATTCAAACCCTACCTCATTAAAGGTGAGAAGTATTTGGAAGGTTTCTTCCAAAGTTAAGCATTTACTTGCTATATGACCCAACCTTTATACTTTCAGTCATATAACCCCCAAAACTGAAAACAGATATTCAAGTTTCTGTACATGATTGTTCATAGAAACATAATTCACAATACACAAAAGATAAAAATAATCCAAATATTCACCAATGAATAAATGGATAGATAAAATTTACCCACTTTTTTCTCTGAGAACTTACATATAATATTTCTATATACCTTGCTAAGGAGAGTTTTGTACCATGCAGGGTTTGTTCTATAAATCACAAATAGAAGAAATAATCATTCAAAACAATCATTCAAAGCTGAGAAGTTGGAAAACTAAGTCAGGATGATTGTAAGTTCCATCCCCAATTGTTCAGTACAGTGAATTTGAGACATGAGGTCTCAAGAAGAATTTTTAAAAGTTTTTTTTAAGATCAGTGCAAAGGTCCTGGGTTCAATTTCCAGTACTGAAAAAAAGAGGCATGAAGTCATCACAGGTGTTTAAGGTCTGCAGGGTCTTCTATAGCATAGAGCATTTCCTTATCAGATTTTCCTAATAGTTTTCCTTGCCCCCTATGACCCTATACCCTGTTACTAGCTACTTTTTTCACAAAACAAATTGATCATATAATTCCCCTATTTGCCAACAGCAAGAAGTCCAGTTGATCCCACTGTCTACAAGATAAGGCCCACATTTCCTGAAGAACTTGTCTTTCATCTCTGTCTTTCTCTGATCATCTCCCAACATCTCTGAATGACACCATTGCTCACAGGTGCCAGGTCAAGACTCTGCATCCACTGATCTCTGGTCTTGTTTCCCAAGTAGCACCATCTCCTCTGGAAAACAACTAATTCTTCTTCCTCATCACTACCCAGGCAGAGCGAGTTTGCTATTGTCCATCTAGCCATAGCACCACGTTACCCCTCCCTCTCACTGCAACACACTATACATCTTATTTTATGGATATGAGCCAATGTTCACAACACTGCAAGTTTTCAATGGGAGGCATTGCTTTTTGTTGTTCATATAATCCATTATCCAGATATCAGCTCATCCAAAGGTATTTACTAAAGAAATAAAATATTGTCCTGCAGAGTTAAGAAAATGGAAGCTTGTTAATTAACTTTAAAAGGGAACAGCTATAAATTATGATGATTGCATTAGGAACCTTAAAGTAAATTTTTCTACATGAGATTTACCTGTGGCACCATTAAGCATGCTTATTTCCAAGGCCCTGATTGGTGACTCTGACTTAGGCCATGTGTGATGACTCTGGAACATACATGTTTAGCACTTTTCCAAGATGCTCCTCATGACAATGTGAATATAGAAGTCTCGACTCAGAACCCCAATGTGTTGTTAGGGCAAGTGGTGTGACTAACTGCTGCCCATCCACCCATCTATCACGTTAAAATACATTTACTAAGTGTGTATGATAGGCCAGGCCCCATGACGATACTGGAAATTTCCATAGTCATTGGAACCTAGGCTCACTCCACCAAGAATAAGGTGGGTCAGTTCTCTTCAAAGATGTCTCCCATGTGAGTAAATTCAAAGCAAAGTTTAATTTACCCAACTATATTCCCTCTTTATCACATAAATATCTACTATTCCCCTTTTATATTATAAAATTTTTATGTAAGTTATATTCCATGGTTAGGAATTATTAAGTATCTTTTCTGAAATGTGGCTTTCCCAGTGCACTCCCCAAATTAGAATCTGCCACCTCCCCTTGGGAAACCAATAATACCCCACCACGTTAAATTGATCTGGTCTGATGCCAGATTCCAGCGGCCACCTCACCTGTTCCATCATGCAGAAAGTAATTACCATGCCAGTGTATGGATGAGAAGTGGCCAATATGATTCACTTACAGTGGTTTATTAGTGCATTCCAGTCCCTACACTGGAAAGAGGTTCTAGGGCACACACAGAAAATGTTAAAGCAATGGAAGAGATGGCAAGTGAAGTCGTGAGGATCTGGGGTCAGCAGGGTTGACTGTGAAGTGTTATCCAAAGGTAGAAAGAGATGAAACAATTAAAGGATTTAAGATGAGCATTCTTAATCTCAGGATATTAACAATTACTTTTGAAAAACAAAAGAAACACCCCCTTAAACCTCATACCTATAGGGTTGTGATAGCAAAGTACACTGAATGTTAAATTTAAGACTATTTGTTGTAGTAAAAACACATTGTCATTAATCCCCCTCAGAATATTCCCCATTGCTTTGAACACCCTTATCCCATCATTCTTGCCACTTTCCAAAGCAGTTCTTTTTGTGCTCTGGATCAATTTAAAACATTTAGCTTTCATGGTCATTTTGACTTTTGGGGAAGAGCCAGAAGTCTTACAATGCCAGATCTGGAGAATAAAGTGGACAAGGACACATCACAATTGATTTTATGTATCAGAGATGGCAAGAACTGTTTTGAATTGATTCAGAACACACAGGAGTCAAGGACAGTGCAACAACAGACACTCACAAAAGAAGACTTTCAGAGCTGCTTCAGAAGTGGCAAGAGTGATGGGGCAGGTGTGTTTGAAGTGTCGGGGAACATTTTGATGGGAAATAATGGCAGTGTGTCTTATAGTGCAAGCATTTCTTCTTAAATTTAAGCATTCACCAAAGTTTTGGACCATTCCACACATACTTTTACTATAGAAGATTGCACTCATACACCTGTCAGGATGAGTGTTGACACGGCTCTTTCCTAGCTCCTGGAGAGCAAAGTGCAGCACTTCCTTCAATCAGGGGTCATATTTCTAGGACAATCCTCAAACAACAGAGCCTGACAGAACTGGAACTGCTGACCATTTCAAAACATGTTCATTAGAACACTCATGATGTGTTCAGAGCTTCAGGTGCATGACTTCCTCCTAACTAGTACTTAATTTTATTTACAGGTTTTGTTTTTGCAGAAGCTTCGCTGGAATTCTGAGGCTACCAGTTAGCTCATGTATTACTCAATGGTGTATGTAAATGGAATGCTTTCGAGAATTAAAAAATAAATAAAAACATTTTGATCATTTTCCAGGGGAAAAAGAAAAAAAAAAAGTCTCTTAACACAAAAGCTAGTTCTGCTGGGAAGCAGGAGCGCTGCCCTGATAAGGTCAGGTTGCCCTGGGTTTGCAGAGATCACACTGACCAAATGGAAATGTGTGATGGCCTAGAAGTGGTGTCAGCCACACCGTGGTACTTGAAGTGAAGGTGATAAAATGCCCTTGGTCCTGCTTAAAGTAGGTATTTGGTGTGATCTGAGGGCAAAGGAAATCCCATTAAGACACAGAAATTGCAGGATAAGACAAAGATGGATACAGGGGTGATCCACTAGCAATTTTTTTTCAGATTAACATGGTAGATTTACAAGCTATTTTTTAATTGAAAAAAATGCCAGAGAAGGCAATCATTGGTGTAGGTAGAGCCTGATGAAGGACTAGATGACTAAACTTGCTTAGGTATGGTTTGGGTGGATGGAGTGAAGGATGAAGGTGTTAAGGCCAGCCAAGATGCCCTCCCTATGGTCATGGGTGCCAGAAATTGGGCATAGAAATTATGAAGGAAGACAAAGCAGCAGAATTAAGACTGACCTAGCCAATTCAAAATATTTTTAATATGATCTGTTTGTTCATTTTAGACTGTGTTAGGAAAGTTTGTTGAAAGATTTTCAGCAATTGGCAGTTCAAAATTAGTTACTGTCTGAAATATTTAGGCTTTGCATACTTGGAAGTTCTTAAGAAGGTACTGGAAATTCCATTATGAAATATATAAAATAAGAACATAACTTCAAAAATCCTGCCACAGCTATTTTTGTGAAAACCAGTACAATGGTATGGATCTTAAATGTTACCCAAAGGTCTATGTCTCATGGTTGGCCCCCTGCTTAGAGCTACTGGGAGGTAGTAGAAACTTTAATAGGTTGAGCCTAGTGAGAGGCCTTTAGGTTATTGAAGGTGTTCCCTTTGGAATCCTCCTACCACCGTCCTTTCCTTGCACCCCAGCCATGAGCTTTGCTTCACTATACAATACTGCCATGATATACACGTTGCCAGTCTCTAAAGCAATAGAGCCAGGGACTAGACCCTCTAATACTGTGAGCCAATATAAACCTTTTTTCTTTCTAGTTTGCATATCCTAGGTATTTGCTTTAGTAATGAAAGATGGCAGACATACTTAAAATTGTTCCTTCTTTGGTCCAAGCAGACATTATATAATGTCTTAAATGTCACATTAGTCAATTTTGTTTCTCCCTTTAATTTATCAAGATTGTTTTTAAAACTCTAACTTTGTTGTTTTCTGAGCCTCCCTCCCAATTTTGCTTCGTTTGAAAATTTCATAAACTTATTTCCTTTAGCTAAGTAATTGGTGTTTCTGGACACATAATTCTATGTATGTGTGTATAGCATTATTACAAGCACATTCTTAAGAATATAGTACAGATGCATAATTATATATAAGTGAGAAAATAATTAGCATTGCCTTAAAAGGAAATGTTGAGCACTGGTCCACATTTTACTTCAGTAGATACCCAGAAGTTGTTTCCATTCATCCATTTACTGAGTTATCTTACAGGACTAACAAGAACCTCATATGTCTGTTCTCCAGTTGTACGCATTCACTCATTTCCTTTCATTTTATACTTTTCCCAGAACAATTACACTTTAAAGATTATTTACAATAAATCAATTACCTGTCCTGCAAGATTTGTCCTTGCATCACCTGTCCTGTGTCTCCAACACCCTCAGATGGATGAGAGTTAATTGTTTGAGTTTTAACTTCAGCTTGTTTTTTTCAATGACTTTTATTGGTGCCTAAGTTTATTCTTTATGGGGGTCTTCTTTGTATAACTATCAGAAATTGCACAAAACTTTTTTTTAACCTTGAGCCCATCTTTATAACAAAACTTCTTAATATCTAAATTCATAGAAGAATTAATACACATTCAACATTATGATTTATTGGGGTAATAATGTCAGAGAATACAGAGGGTGTTATTACTCACAAGCATTTTTAATGCATTAATTGTTCTTCATATGTTTAGGAAGGTAGAAAATCTGAAAAGCCATAAGAAAAGCTATTATCAAAAAGAATAAAATGAAAGGGCTAACAAGGATATGGAAAAGTGGAAATACCTGAACACTGTTTCTGGGAATGTAAGTTACTATTGCCACTGCAGAAAACAGTATGAAAACTCCTCACATAATTAAAAATAGAACTACAATGATCCAGCAATCCCATTCCTGAGTATATATCCAAAGAAAATTAAATCGCTATGTGGACAAGACATCAGCACATCCATATTTAATATAACATACACAATAGTTAAGAAACAAACAGCATAGTGCCTATCAGCTCATGAATGGATAAATAAAAAGTGGTCCATGTGCACAAGGGAATATTATTCAGACATTAAAAAGTGAAATTTTGTCATGTGCAACAATTTGGATGGAATTGGAAATCACTGTGGTAAGCAAAACAAGCCAGTCACAGAAAGGCAAGCACTGCTTGAGCTAAATTATATGTGAAATTTTAGAAGTTGATCTTATATAAGTTAAGCATAGAATGGCATCATGTTCTTGCCTTTCATTTATGAGTGTGTTTAGCTGTGCTGTCAGAGCTGCCTCGATATCCTAAACTGATTCAAATATTTATGGTGATTTCTGTCAAATGAAAAGACAGTGTGTCTTCATTCACCTTATTCACTGGATCTGGCACCGTACAACTTCTGGTTTTTCCCCAGCTGGGTCCCTTACCACCATAAGAATGTTCTTATGCAAATAATTTAATCTATATCTCTGCATTAATATAGAATCACCAGACATTATAATGGTAGCTACATCACGGTACTGTTGTGAGTTAAAGAGCAATTCTCAGAAAGGATTTAGCAAAATTCTTGGCATAAAATACAAGGGTGGTATGATCAAATAAAATGGTGAATGTTTAAATTTTTGATTACAGTATAGAACGTTTCCATTAATCCCCAATTAATATTTAAAATATGCCCCTCACTTTAAATACATTTATCCCATTGGTCCTGGAACTTTCTGAAGCAGTTCTGGAAGTGCTTTTTCAATAGTGTCTTTACTTATGCTATCATACATACCTCAATGTACTGCGTGAATTCCAAATGTTTGCTTTTCAATGGTAATTTTGACTTTGAGGAAAAAACTGAAGTTGTATAGTGCCAGATCTATTGAACACCATCACGTTTTTGTTTGACAGAAATTTCTGTAAATATCTGAATCAATTCAGAACACTGAAGCAACCACATCAGCACAACTAAAAACACTCAGGAAAGAGAATTTTCAGAACTGTTTCAGAAAATGGCCAGAATGGTGGGATATGCAGGTTGGAAGGCAGGGGGAGTATTTGGAGGGTAATTATCAGCAATATGTCTTTTACTATAATAAATTTTAAAAATTTGAATATTCTCTGTGTTGTTTTTCCACCTCATGGAAAAGTGTCAGCCCTGACAATAGATTTGCCCCCACTTTCTGTCATGTACAGTGGGATCCTTTTTTCCCTGGTTTAATTTTAATCTGTTCTTTTTATAACTTAAATTATCTGTCTTGGTGGGTATCATTTTGTCTTAATGCTATCAAACCATCCAGTGTTGTGTCTACAGAAGCATCTTCTCATTTCTGAGCCCCTTTGAGCTGCACCTCTTGGGGGTCCATAGAGCATCTCTGCTTCTGGCAGATATAGACAGAGAAAAGGAAGCCAAGAATTGTCCAATGTGGTGCTTTTGCAAGACTAATTTTTTCAGTTTTCCAAAGCCGTCTCTTCTCCAATTTGGGGTATCTATCAAAATGACATTATCCAGTGCCAGCTTCTGTAGGTGTTGCCTGCACCATTAGTCTCACAATGCTATGTATCATTTTATTGGGACTATGCACCTTTTTCCAAATGTAGTTGGAACCTTGACTTTGACCCATCTTGATTCAGACTTGGGATGAATGCTACAAGGTCATTTCCCAATGAATACATGGTCTTCCCAGGCTTTTTAATAAACTCACTCCTGACCCTTATGATGGTATATTTATTAGGAAAATCAACAGAAATAGAAGTAGAGTTCAAAAGTAAGTCACTAGTGAAATAAGACACTTGAGGCAAAATAAAAGCCCTGGTCTGAGATGAAACACCTCCCATGTGTTTTTCTTCCTTGTATCTCTCTTGCATCTTTGGTGGTTCAACTACTTTCCAACTGAAAACTCAAATCTTATTTTTGTCCTTCTCTTTCAAAGAATGCAGTTCAATCCAAGCATGATGCTGCACACTTGTAATCCCAGCTATGCAGGGGGCTGAGGCAGGAACATCACAAGTTCAAGGCCAATCTAGGCAACTTAGCAAGACCTTTTCTCAAAATTAAACAAAGCAGTGGTTATCTAAGGATGTGGCACAGTAGTATAGTACTTGCCTAGCATGCAAAGGGCCCTGAATTCTACTTGTAATACTATAAAAACAAAAGAAAACAATTATAGCTCAAATGTGACCATGAATATTAAAAGTCATGAAATTATAGGTTACAAAAATTGAACATACCTTGACAGTCATTTAGCCAATGTACTGAAATCCAGTGCTCAGTTTTCTAGCATGAGGCAAATTCTTTTGAATTTTTCAGGAGCTATTAAAATTGAGAGTTTAGAGTTTTGTGGGCATCTGTATGTTTCTTGTCTATAAACCCAACATATTGTGTTTTCTCCAAACCTCTCACTGTTTTCTTCTTTAATGTTAAAAAAAAATTTCAGTAAGTGGGCCAGGTATGGTGGCCCCCATCCACAATCCTAGCACTCAGGAGACTGAGGAGGATTGCCAGTTCATGGCCAGCTTGGGGGATTACATAATGAGACCTTATCTCAAAGCACCAAAGAGATAACTTTTTTTTAAAAAAAAAAAGGGATTGAGTGGAAAGTCATGGAGTCTGTGGTCATTGCTTCCTATTGAACCATATGTACCTTCCTCTCAAAATCATGCAGGGAGAAGATTCCTCTTAAAACACATGATTTTTTATTTTTGAGGATCTGTCAGGCAGTGGCAGCTATCACTGGGGAGATTTCTTTGGGAGTCAGTGATACATGGGAGGCAACAAAGAGTGGTGGTGGAAGGTTTGCAGAAAGGATGACAGGTCAGAGAGATGAGTGGCCCTTGTTGGAGGAGAGGACTGCTAGAGCGGAGCTATCCTCAGCCAGCTCAGGAAACTTATTTCCTATTCCGGGTAAATTGATTGAAACCAGTTGTGCCTCATTGAGAAAAATAAGTAATTATCTTGTTCTTTACAAGGCAAAGAAGAAGAACCTTCAAGCCACATTCTGACATTCCTGTCTAAATGGGGAGACCCTATGGAAATCATAAATCAACAAATTTCATGGTGAAAAATATCTGATGTCATGCCTGCTTACATCTAGACGACTGTCATACTGAAGCGGTGAAGTGTATGCTCTAGTTGGGATAGCCAGAGGCTCCCCTTAAAATCGCCCCTTGTACACTGGGCTTCTACATGATTTCTCAGGCTGCTTGAGTTGTAACTATGGTAAAATGCTGTTTCAAGCATTTTCTAGCTGTTTTCAACTTTATATCACAGGCTTTCGAAGGTCCTCAACACTGCTCACTTTATGATACTCTGACAGAGACGGAGGGCTGCTTCTTAATTTCCCCCTCTGCCAAGACTGCAGCCTGACCTCCTCTGGGTCTTGCAGTGCAAAGGCAATGACCCCGTTAAAATGCTTCAAACTTACCCAGTAAAGTCTTTAAGCCCAAGCATCCCTGAAATTTTTTCTTGTGTGTCCAGTGCTCTGTGGGATCCTCCACCTTTAATCAGTGCACTGTACTCTCCACAATGTTCCAGGCAGTGGCTGTCTACTAGACTGATACGTCACTCCTGTTCTTTTCAATTTTGATGTCTCTGGGCACTCTGGTCACAAACCAAATCCACTGCTTCTTTGTTGGTGGTGTGGTTCTCTGTTGCTGTGCCATGAATATCCCAACTCTGACCTGTGGACTGACTTACCAGGGACCACACTCTGTAGTACGAGCTCAAATGGTGGACCTTTCTGCTCCAATCCCATCCCCATCTTTTAGACTTGCTCTTTCTTGTACATGGCAGGAAATGATGCAAAAGTTCCTGTGTCCTGCAATATTCCATCACTGAAACGCACTGTTCTCTTGAAGTATTTCTATTTAGGGTAATTAAGAGGTGATTCTTTGCCCTGTGGCCTCTTAGATGAAGTTGTGAAAAAGAACAAATGAGTTTTTTCCACAAGATTGGCTGTCCAGCAGTAGTGTAGATTAGCTCTAGACTTAACCAGCCTTCCAACTACACCTAAATACAGACAAAAGTTCAGAACTGGGAGACCTCTAACTGACTTCCTATAAAGTTTAAGTTTTCTTAGAAATGGATAATGATTTTTGAATTAAAAATTACATTTAAATTTCTTTCATATTTTACTTTTCTACGGTAATGGGGATTGAATCCAGTGTTCTCATACTGTATCCCTAACTCTTTGTAAGTCACTATATTGCCCAGTCTGGGCTTGAACTTTGGATCCTACTGCTTCAGCCTCCCAAAGTATTGGGATTACAAATATGTACTATCATGCCCAGCTACTTTCATCATCCAGAAAATGTCTAATCAGTTTGCCACAGGTCCCACTAGTCTTTATTTTCTCCATACCTTTATTTAACTTTGCCTTAATTGCTTTTGACAAGAACTGATATTTTTCTGGTCCTTGAAGAAAATCTAGTTTCAACTCTGGCTTCCTGCTCTGAGACCCCACTAATTAGCAAAACAATTTTAGGCCAATGAAACAGCATAGCATTTGGCACAAGTCAAGTACTAAATAAATGTACATCAGTTAATTGAACTTATGAATTAATTAGACTTTTATTCATATGGAAATGTTAGTGATTAGAAAACAAAATGTCTTCACTTTCTATTACAAGCATGAGTCAGGAGAAAAATAGAATTGAGTTCTCATTCTAGTACAAATGTTACCTAAATATGTAATAGAAAGAAGCCAAGCAACTGCAGCATGGGAAGGATTGTGAGTTTAAATATAAACACACACTCCTGCATAGGTCTGCTAAGAGCACAGAGCCCAAGCTTTCTCAGAGGCACAGAGAATGAGGGGTGCCATGCCAGCATGCTGTGCTGAGGAGTTCAGTGGGGAAATCCCTTTCTTGGTGAGCGTGAGCGCCTACCCCAGGTGCCACTCATGTATCAATGCCCCCAATCTGGAAGCCATAGGATCCTGTGCCTCATAAGGAGCTACTTCACAACCAGAGGTGCCGGAGAACACCTACAAACCCAGCATTCTGGGAAGCTGAGGCAGGAGGATTTCAAGTTTGAGCCCAGCTTGGGCAATGTAGCAACTTAGCAAGACTGCCTGTCAAAATACAAAATTTTAAAAAAGGCTGAGTATGTAGTCCAGTGTGAAGGTCCTGGGTTAACGTCCAGTAATGCAACAAGGAAGGAAGGAAGGAAGGAAGGAAGGAAGGAAGGAAGGAAGGAAGAGAGAGAGAGAGAAAGGGAGAGGGACAGGGAGCAGGAGTGGGAGAGGGGACAGGGAGAGGGACAGGGAGGGGAAGGAAAAGAAAAAGAAAGAAAGAAAGAAAGAAAGAAAGAAAGAAAGAAAGAAAGAAAGAAAGAAAGAAAGAAAAAGAAAGAAAGAAAAGAAAGCCACCTCACTACTTCACTGGGTTGGCCACAGAATCATCCTCTGGGTCCATTATGTCAGCAGTACTGGTGGTAGGAGTGTACAGGATCGTAAGCAAACATTGTCAAAAGGGCAGGAGATGCCTTATAAAAAGCCCTAAGATGACGGGAAAAGGTCAAATTCATGGACATGAACTAAGTTTAATTTACTAATGAATTCATTGATTAGATACTTTCATAGTGTTTAGTATGTACCAGGAATGTTTTTAACTCTTAAAAATCCTAATCTTGAATCACCACAACAACCCAGTGAGACAAGTGCTTTATTATGCCCATTTTGAGGGTGAAGGGAATGAAGAATGGAGAGGTAAGGTGACTCACCCATGGTCACACAGTTGTACTTAGTAGAACCCGGGAAGGGATTAGTGCAGTCTGTGTACCTGATCAAATCACTATGGCATTTTCTTTAAGAAGTGGCAGGTCCCACTGACAGGAAGTGGAAATATTTACACTCAGAAAGTAGATATCTTTCAGGATAGGGCTTGAGTTTTCTCCCCGCCACCACTGCTGTATCTGGAGCCACCTTCATGACCTTCCACTTTCTTTTGCCTGACTTTATTACTGCATCCTTTCTAGAAGTGTGGCCACCACTTTTTCACCTTCTTATTGTAAGAGGGCACTGCCTCCCTGCTCAGCCCTCTGGCAGTGGCTGCCTGAAGCCTGTCTTTCCTCTTAGACAGGTGTAGAAATTTAGGTACCAAGGCAAAGCCTTATATTAGAAATACATATTTTCTTTGAGACAAGGTCTTACTTTGTGTTTCAAGCTGACTGGAACTCACTACGTAGCCTAGGCTGACCTCCAACTCACCACAATCCTCCTGCTTCAGCCTCCCGAGTGCTGGTATTATAGCCAGGAGCCACTATGCCCAGTGCATGAGATATTTCAGGAGTAGTTTGGGAAGAAAACTGAACCAAGAATTATGAAAATTGAGTGTAGCATTTACTCTACCTCCAACTGGCTATTCGACCTTTGGAAAATCTTGGCCTCTCTGGGCTTGTGATTCTTTATCTGTCAAAAGAACATACTGGACTAGAATAATGTTAAGCTTCATGGAGTTCAAAAACTCCATGATTCTATGATATAAACAAACCAAATATTTTAGTTAACATTCTTAAAATGTTGATAAAACAACTTAAAATGACTGAGCTAATTTCAACTCTGTGAATTTCAAAAACAAGACTTTTCCCTCAATTTTGCTTTCACTCTAGTTTTTTGTTTATATAAATGTGCTTACTTATTACCCAGAAGGTGTGGAAGGCTTCACACTGCCTAAGCAGGTTTTACTTTATTTTATTATTCTATATTATTTTATTTTGTTTTATCGCAGTTTGAATGTCATAATACAAATCAGAAGAGTCCAAAATAGTGCAAAGCCTGTCAAGATTTTTTTGAGGAAATTCACAGGAACTTTTTGTATTTTCACAACTATTTAACATATGCCAGATGGAGAAAATAATGCATTGCTTCCCAAGGCAATGAGACATTTAGTAAGGCAGGTTTTCACACTTAAAAAATGCTGTCTTTTTTCTCTGACATCACCCATGTCTCTATCAGGGAAAAGTTGTCTTCTGCATCTACAAGATTTCCTTGAAGTCATTTTGAAGAAGCACTTGTTGAATCTCTGCTATGTGCAAACACATAAATTCTGTGGGATTTAAAGAAGAGACAGAGCCCTCCTGCCTAATTTAAAGACAAGATGGTCTTCCAACAAGATGGTGGCTCATGTTAAGACAGACTAATGGGGACTAGGGACAGGGAAGGGGTGTGTAGGTCAGACAGCAGCCCTGAGGACTCCTTCACCACTGACACTCTATAAAACCTTGGACCAAGCTTCTTGGTGTGGCTGTCACTTTCTCACCTTCTTGTGGTAAGAGGCCTCTGCTTCCCTAGTGAGCCCTCTGGCAGCAGTTGCCTAAAGTTTGTCAACCCTCCTTCTGGGCCCTAAATCCCCACCTGATGGACTTCTCTTCTGGGCCCAAAGTCAAAGGTATCTTCCATTCAGTTTTAAGCTCCTATTCTCCCACAGTCCATATCCAATCCTTCAAACAATTCTCTGGCTTTAAGACATGTGAAATCTGACTTCATTCCATCTCCTCTGCTTCAGCCATGGCTGTGCCACTTTCATTCCCATCCTAGATTTCTTCCACTGCCTCCAGCTTCTGCCCTTGCCCACTATCCATCCCGTCCAGTTATCTGTTGAGCCTCCAGTGAAGGTAGGGTTTAAAAAAAAACACAATTTTATTGATTGTTGTGATTCTGTTGGCTTAAAAAAGGACTTAGCTGGACGGATTTTCCTTGAGGAATCTCATGTGGTGGCCTCCAGGAAGATCAAGATGGAATGTCCAAAATGGCTTCCATACATTTGTCTTCTTAGCAGGCTCTGATCATCTGAGTATAACTGGACTCACCTGGGACAGATAAGTCTTTGTTTCTCTTCATATACAATACATGTTTATGGTGTTTTATGTTTTACCATTTATTCACTTTTTTATTAGTACATGTTTCCCATACATAATGGTCACATTCATCATAGGGTATTTGTACGTGTACATAATGTATCTTAATTCTTTTTTCCCCATTTCTCTCCTCACCCTTCACCCCCCTTTTCCTCCCCATTTGCAAAGACTTTGTTTCCATTGCTACTTCTATTCTCTCTTTTTGAAAAAATTCCTTTTTATTCTCGGGTCTGTCACTCTCCACATGGCCTTGCCCTGTGGGCTCTACAACAGAGTAGCCCAACTTCCAACATGGCATATGGGAACTCTTAATGTTATTAAAACTGAAGCTGTCAGGCCCTGTTAAGTTCAGAACTACTTCCACCACATCCTTTGGTAAAAATCCAGTTCTTGGACCAGCCCAGAGTTGATGTGCAAGAGAATTCTGAAAGAGTTCTAGTGCTCATTCTTTGTGGTTGCTTACTGGGGACCAGTTTTGGGTTCTATAGAACACAATTTCTGCAGTCCATTTTGAGGACAATGACAAAAATGATCTTGTCAAACGTGCATCAGGTTACAGTTTTGTATATTCAGTGATCTTGTGTCATGAGAGTAAAGCCAAAATTCTGGCAGTGGGTTCAAGGTTCACACCATCTGCCCTTTAGCTCCCTGAGCCCATGCCTTTCCCCCTCATCTTCTTCTCATTTATTTTCTCTCCTTGACCAAACTTATTATATATTTGGCTTGTTAATCTTTGTACTCTCCTCTTTACTGTTCTCTTTTCCCACATCAGAATTGTAGATAAAAAATGTAACTTCATAACATCAGGTTCTTGCCTGTTTTATCCACTAGTCCCTATGCAAATGCTTAGAGGCAAATATTAGACAAATATTAGAAATTCAGCACACGTGTAGTGGATGTGGGAATGGATGGATAAATGAACGTTGGCTTGTATGCCTTCCTCTGACCCCTGCTCTGCATGTTCCTCTGAGCTCCCAGATCCTGTTTGTCTAGGTGTCTGCACTTGGCTGCCCACAGGAAACCACCAGAATTGGGCCCAGAATGATGGGCTTCACAATCAATATAAAGCATCACAAGGTCATAGAAAGGTTGTGTGGTTGTGCTTTGCTGCACGAACAAGAGGGATGAGAACTTTCTTGGAAAGACGAGTCTTGATCAATGGGAACCAGGGGTTCAATTTGGGGAGATGTAGAAAATCATACCGCCCAGCAGGGTCATAGACTTCCAGTCTGCAGGGTCCTGTGAAAACCAGAGTCTCTCAAAATGGAGCTAAGAGATGGACAGTCTGGAAAATGGCTATCTATTAATGGACACCTAGAACTGAGCAGGGTAAGGTACTTTCTTCACAGATCACCACTGATCTTCCTTGCAGTGTTCCAGGAAGGTATCAATACTCTTAGAAGGGGAAAACAAGGTTCAGCAATTACAGTCATATTATCAGGTCAAGATGAAGAATAAAATGGAATTTAGTGCATCTCTGCCCATATTTTCTCTTTGACACTATCTTCACCTCGTTGCCTAACTATCTCCTTATACTTCTAAAAAAAGATAACTTGATTTTAACCATCTGGGACTAGGAGAGAAAAGAGAACAAATAGTTTTGGGATGGAATAATGCACCTATTGTCCTTTAATTCATATATGTGCTAAGCTTCAGAAAATTATTATGGATAGATGATCTTAAATAATCAGCAAAGTAGAATTTACTTTTGGCAGAACGTTTCACCACTTGCAGCTTTGCTGACTACCAAATTTTTTAGAGCTTTTACAATCCCAACCTCCCACTTGAAAATGCTGCATTTGGCAAGTAGCAGAATCCATTCTTTCATACAATAGTAAGACACCAATATTTTATTCCCTTTGTTCTGCCTGCATTCTTGATATTTACAAGGGCAGGCCCATGGATTCACTAAGAAGTGGTGAGCTCCATGTAAGCAGAAATACCAGAAAGCTAGGAATCCTCAGGATGCCTGCATTCCATGGGCAACCAGGCAAATGGATCGCAAACATCACTTCCACCCTTAGGATTTCATGGTTTTCTTAAGGTCTTAATCAAGTGTACAAGGTTTGTAAAGCAAATTACAAATTGGTTTAGCCAGAGCATAAATATACTTCACAAATTAGCAAGATAAAAAGGAATGTGAAAAAAGTAAAAGAAGGCAGAGTGGAATGGTTTACCTTATCAATTTAAGCAAGAATAAGTTGTTGAATTGCTTTTGTAAGTAGAAAACAATTTTCAACAATAAAAGCCATGGAGCAACAGACAGGTAGGATAGAACTTGGAATTAGAAAGACTGCTTGATATTAGAAAAGGCTGATACAAAAGAAGGGTGAGTAGTAACCTAATAACTTGGAATTTAGTTTTATCAGATTCCCGTCTTCTTCCAGTGTGAGATTACATGAAAAGACTGTTACGGTTTTAAGACTGGCTCTCACATGTACCTCTGAGATCTAGCACCCTGGCCAAGATTTGTTATTTTAGTTCTTAATGCTTGTACTGACTCAAATGGTTTGAGAAAAGAGTTTCCATTTAGGGGTTTTAAAGTTTTGTATGGCGCAAGGCAGAGACAAAGACTGCTAATTTTTCATTTTCACATAGCACAAAGTTCCTGTTATATACTAGTTTAAGTACTCTATATTTTATCATTTTTTTCCTTAAAGCTATGATTAAGAAGTATTTTGTTACTGTAATGAAATGCTTGAGGTAGGCCACTTTATAGAGATAAGAGAGGTTTATTTTGGATCAGTGTTTGTAAGCTAGAAGTCTGAGGCACATGGTGCTGGCTCTGGCAAGGGTCTCCCTTCGCTATTTTACATCATGGCAGGATTATTTGTGTATCTCTGTGGTCTCTCTCTCTCTCCTTGTAGAGCCACCAGGATTCAATCCTGGGTATGGCATCCTAATGATCTAACCTAATCTAATCTAATCTAATCACTTCTTAGAGGCCCAACCTTTACATGCCATGTTCATCTTAAACTTCCCCCCTCTCAAAACTATTAACATATGATCTTTTTTTTTTTTTTGCTTTTTTGAAACAGGATCTCAATATGCAGTTCAGGATGGCCTGGAGCTCACTTTGTAGCCCAGTCTGGTCTCAAACTCACAACCATCCTCCTGCCTCAGTCTCTGGAGTGCTGGGATTACAGGCATGTGCCACCACATCTGGCTTAACATGTGATCTTGAGGATTCAACTCTTACATGAGTTCTAGAGAACACATCATATTCAAATCATTATGAAGGGTACTTAGGTTTACATATGCTAAAATTTATCCATTTTAGTTCTAGAGTTACAATTCTAGTTCAATAAATTTCAGTAAATCTACATAGATATGCAACCATCACCATAATCTAGGTTTAGAATGTTCCATTACCCCATGATTTTCCATTTTGTCTATTTGCAGTCCATTATAACTCCCACATCTGATCTCTATCTACCACGTATCAAAAATTTATTACTGCAAACATGTATTCCACCAACCTTGTGAGATTGTGTGTGTTTACACATTTGAGAATAAGCCTGAGACACACACACACACACACACAAACATGTAAGGATAGAAGAAATAAGAATCATCAAACTAACTCTGCCTATTTAGCTGTATGTATTTCAGGATACGTGCTTGCTAATATTGGCAAAAAGACTTCTATTTTTTTTAAATGCTGTAAGGGGAGGTTTTTATTTTATTATTTTAATTTTCAATATCTGCACTAATTCAAGTGGTTGAGGAATGAGTTTCCAAGTGTTTTTTTTTGTGCAATTAGCCTTGAGATCTCACTTTTCAAAGAAAACCGTCACTTGGACCTTGATATATAATGCAGGTGAAGCTGTGCAGTCGTGAGAATGAGGGGAAGGAAATCTAAAGTGCCTGTTTCCAGCCCTACCCTTTTCACAGCGTGCCACTCTGCTTCAGCTCTGCTTTTCTTTCCAGGTGATACCCCAGCCATGTCATTCTCTTGGGCTCCTGAAATTTCATAATCATGAATTTTAGAAAGGACATCACAACCCACATCCCCTCTGGAGCCAGATGCCTTCTTCCTAAATGGGTGACTTGGTAAGGTAGCTCAGACAGTGAGGTGGGACTGAGGTGGCCTGAGCACACCTGTTTTCTGGAAAATTCAGAATCTTCTGATTTGTTAATGTGGGTAAGTGAAGGCACATTTCTTCACCTATTTGTTGATAATCTTTTGCTTTTCTTTCTCAGAGTTACCTATCTCCATTGTAAGTTCATTGCTTAATAGTCACTTTCAAGTGCCATTAAGGTGATATTTAATCTGTAAACTTCACCATTACAAAATTTTTCTTCTTTGACTGGCCTCTAGATCACATAATGCTTGCATGTTACTTTTTTCTGGCATAAACCCCAGTTGGTTATACAGAGCTATTTATTTAATTCAAAATTAAATTTTATTTTTGGTCATTTTCATAATTACTGTATATCTATATACATATTCGTATCATTAGTTATTTTTCTTGGAAGTGTGTGTTCTCAGTTTTCAGTATAAATTATGATCACCAAAAACTGGAAAATTTCCTCACACATTTTTCATGGAATGGCTAAAAAGCGTGGGAATCACCTCTTACTTGAAAAATCTGAAAGATATTGCCTGGAAACTGCCTGGACCTAGAGGCTTTATTGACAATAACTTTTGGCTAAATCTTTGATTTTTCTATTTCTCATTATGATCGGCCCATCAAATGTTCCATTACCTCATGGGACTTTTTAAGTGAATGATATTTTTCCACAAAAATGACCTTTTTAATAAAGTTCTAATATATTGTAATAAACCACATAATTTTCATTATTCATATCTATATATTATGTATGCCTTTTCAGTCATTATGGATGTTTCAGCAATTTTTCCCACTTTCTATCTCTTGATTAAACTTATCCAAATGTGACTTTTGGTTCTATTCTTTGAAGAATGAGTTCCCAAATTTATCAGTGACCTTTTAAAAATTATCTATGCTGCTGAATGCTGATTTTTATTCATTATTTTCTATGCTCAGTATGCTTTAGACTCATTGCGTTGTATATTTTTAAGTATCTTAAAGTTAATACTCAGTCACTTTCTATTATTTTTTCACTTGTGCTAATGACATTTTTGCCAGGTGTACTGGTGCATGCCTCTAATACCAGCCCTTGGGAGGCTCAAGCAAGAGGATCACTATGAATCTGAGGACAGCCTAGGCTACAAAGTGAGCTCAAGTCCAGCCTGAACTGCACAATGGTACCCTGTCTCAAAAAAGACAAAAAAAAATATTATTCAGGGAAGATTTGCTTCTGAATAGAATTTTGGCACATGCCCATGTTTTAATAAACTATTTTATTTTTAGAACAGTTCTAAGTTCATAGGAAAATAGAGCCAAGAATATAGAGTTTTACATGTCCCCTACTCTGTATACACAACCTTCCCCACTATTAATGACCCCTACTAGAGTGGTACACTGGTGCAATCAATGAATTTAAATACACACATTACTATCATCCAAAATCTACAGTTTACAATAGGGTTCATTATTGGTATTCTATATTCTATTCATTAAAAAAATATATAATTGAATCTACCTTTTATAGTATCACAAGAATAATTTCACTACCCTAAAAATCCTTTTTTCATTGTCACTGTTTTGAATCTTAGCCATCCTAATCGATGTACAGTAGTATTTCCTTGTTGTTTTGTCTTACAATCCCCTAATGACAAATGATGCTGAGAATCTTTTCATATGTTTGCTTGCCATATTTATATCTTCTTTAATAAGGTGTCTGTTCAGCTCTCATGTTAATTTTAATCAGTATTTTTCTTCTCAGTTTTGTTTTAAATTGTTTGTATATCTTGAATAGCCGTCCTTTATCAACCATATCTTTTGCAAATACAGTAATACCTTGGTTCATGAACACTTCTGTTTGCAATAACTTTGGTTTGCAAACAAAAAAGTTCAGCATAATTATGCTTCTGTTCACAAAGTCCACATTGTGTGACAAACATGACCACAGCCATCTTCCCCACACAAACACAAATGCAGCCATCTTCCCCCAAATCCTAAAACAAATTAAGTTTGTAAATCAAGGTACCACTGTAATTTATTCCAGTTCTGTGGCTAGTCTTTTAATTGTCTTGACTGTCTTTAGCATAGATGTTTTTAATTTTAATGAAGTCCAATTTATCAATTATTTCTTTCTTAGATTATGCCTTTGTTGTCATGATAATAAAAATCATTGTAATATTCAAGGTCATGTAGTTTGTTGCTATTGACACAATAACTTGCTAATATTTTGATTAATGTATTGAATCCATAGATCAGTTTAAGAAAAGCTAATATCTTGACAATATTGAATCTTCCCTACAAGAACATGGGGTATATTTCCATTTATTTAGTCTTTTGTATTTCATCATAGTTTTGTAGTTTTGTTCACATATATTTTGTGTGTATTTCTTCAGATTTGTACCTAAGTTTTTCATTCATGGAGATGCCATACTACATAGTAATGTGTATCTAATTTTAAATGCCTCTTATTTCTTCCTGGTATATAGTAAAGTAATTGACTTTCTCAATTTTAATTTTTTTTTGTGCTATAAGCACATGTTGGTTCCAGCAGATATTTTTGTTTGTTTTTCCAGTTGCTTCAGATTTTCTATGTAGATGATCATAGGTCTGTAGTTTGGTATTTGACATTAATATGCAAAAACTCCCAGTCATTACTACTTGAAGTGTTGTTTTTATTCTGCTTTTCTTCTCTTGTCATTCCTACTACATATATGTTATATCTTTTATAGTTGTTCAGCATGTTTTGGATATTCAAGTTTCATTTTTGTTTTTTTCCCCCATTTTTTTTTCCACTGTTGAAAATTTCTGTTTTCATATCTTCAAACCAGATTTTCTTTCCCTGGTTGCATCCAGTATACGAGAAATGTATCCAAGCTATTTCCAATTTTGGCTACATTGGCTTTAATCCCTGATATTTCTTTTTGATTCTTTCCTAAAATTTTCATGTCTGCACTTACATCATCTAGGTTCTCTTTTTTTCCAATAGTGATGATTGAACCCAGATCCTTTGCACTAAGCTATACCTGCTTTGCTTCTCTCCTTCCCCCTTTCTTTCTTTCTTTCTTTTTCTTTCCTTCTTTCTTCCTTCCTCCCTTCCTTCCTTCCTTCCTTCCTTCCTTCCCTCCTTTCTTCCTTCCTTCCTTCCTTCCTCCCTTCCTTCCTTTCTTCCTTCCTCCCTTCCTTCCTTTCTTCCTTTCTTCCTTTCTTCCTTTCTCTTTCTTTCCCAGACAGTTTCTAAGTCACTAAATTACTTGGACTGGGCTTAAGCTTATGATCCTCTCATCTCAGCCTCCCAGGGCTGGGATTTCAGGCATGCACCACCACACCTGGCTTTGTCTATATCTGTTTTTCTATACTGCCTTCTTTTTTTCATTAAATCCCCTAGCAAACTAATTATAGTTGTTTTAAATTCTTGCTCTGATAATTGCAACATTCCTATCATATCTAACCCTGGCTCTGATGTCTTATTCTCTTGTTGTTTAGATGAAATGATGACTTCTAAGTTCTTTTCCTGCTTGCCAGATTATAAACCAGAGGTCTGCATTTATTTTTATGTGCATTGTTTTTATTTTATTGTCTGTGTCTTCTAACGAGTGAACAATTATACTCAAGAAGTTAAAATTTTATATTCATGTTATTAAGTATATTTATCCTAATTAAAAAATTTTGTTCCCATGTCCCCTTCCAATTCTACACATTTTCCCCCAACCTCTGATAGTCAAGATTGTGAAGATCCAAGGCAAACCTTATGTTCATTCTTATTAAGCAGCCTGTTTCTGTACAGCCCTATTACAATTTAAAATTTGTAAAGGCATTGGCCTGATGACTTCACTAAGATAACAATTCTATATTCACATAGGATGGCTTTGCCACTCTGGTTGAGGAAATTTATTCTTTCATAGTGTAGTGCAGTGTGTGAGTCTTTGCTATAAATGGTAGATAGATCATAACAAGTGTCTCCTGACTGCACTTCTCTCTTACTCTCCTGATTTACCCCTACAACTCAGTGATCTCACTCCATGAGACAATGTGCTATCTCCCGAACCCTTCTGTTTTCTACCATCTTGTGTTCACAGAGTTCTAATCTCCAAACGGATAATGGAGGAAATAAATTAATGGATGTATACTGGGGACAGGGAGCCGTCCATCATGGGCTGCCTCAGAAAATTTTCTTATATTAGTGTGTTCCATGGGGCTTGGTGGAGGGATGCTTCATGCTTGTGTGATGGGTCTTCTACAATCCTCAAGTCAAAGTAAATGATATTACCAGTAAACCTGAAAATCCTCACCCTCACTTTGAACACAATTATCCCATCACTTGCTACTTTCTGAAGCAGTTCTGGAAGTCCTCTTCAATGAGAGTCATTAGCTGTATCACCTTGAGCTGCCTCAATGCACGGAAATGATTTAAAATGTTTACTTTTTATGGTCATTTTGACTTTGAGGCAGAGCCAGAAGTGGTACGTTGTCAGATTAGGAGAATAAAGTAGATGAGGACACACTGTAATATTTTTGCAATCCTGCCTTTCTGTTGGATGATGGAGGGTAGATTTTGAGTGGGATTAATGGCAATTCGTCTTTTATTGTAATAAATATTTTAAATTTTAAATATTCACTGCATGTTTTGACCTACCTTGTATCTTTTCTTGACTAAAACTCCTCCACTGAAATTCTACAAGACCAATCAGATGAAAGCTGGCATCACTGAAATGACTCATGAGACTTCTATACCGTCTGGTCCACCTTGCTTTATGTTTTCATTTCAGATGCTTCCTGTCATACAGGCCCCTTTACCATTTCCTGCTCAGTGGAGACAGATTCAACACAGGATGTGTCACAGCCTTTGCATTTTCTTTGTCTCCTACTGAGATGCAGTCCTACTTGGGATTAACTGCTTTTCCTTCTTTGTCAGTTTGAATCTTTCAGTGTTGGTATCTCTTTGGGGTCACCCTTGAGCATCTTATTTAAAATTGCATTTTCCTTCCCTCAGCACCTTTTTCTCTGCTTTTCTCTATATCTCTTACTATGATTTGGTATGCTACATACTTAATTACTTACCTTGAATGTTGTGCAGCTTTCATTGCTAGAATGCAAACTCCCCAAGGAAACGGATTTGTGTTTGCTTCTTTCCGCTGTTACATCCCTAGTGCCCAGAACACTGCAAAGCACATATGCTCAGTATGCTCACTGCATATCTGTGGAATTCTCAGAGAATAAATCCCACAAGTCTATTCTATAATAGATTTCTACATTGAAATAATCCATAATTTTTGTTGTTTTCCTTTCTTTTCTTACTTTGATCTAGATGGTTTCCCATAGGATTTATACACATAGAGATATGTCTCCTTGCCAAATTCTATTACCTTTATTTTTATTTTTACAACTCATAAATAAGGATGAATTTTTTTCCCGTAAAATATGAAATTCAAAATCCAGACCATGACATCTTTACAATCACCAGAATATCCCTCAGAAAGGCAACGGAGCTCTCTACTATAACACAGTTCTCATA
Organism: Chinchilla lanigera; assembly: GCF_000276665.1. Lineage (NCBI taxonomy): Eukaryota > Metazoa > Chordata > Mammalia > Rodentia > Chinchillidae > Chinchilla > Chinchilla lanigera. Next base: position 2,343,882 of record NW_004955460.1, on the reverse strand, counting down.
ACAGCACATTCTTTTAGAAGATGTCAAAGGAAGTGTCAATCTTCAAAGACCTTTGAGATGGTGAATACACATATATCACTGATGAATTAATACGATAGAGGTACATATCTGTATACTGTTCACTACTACAATATGTGATATTAACACCTCCTACTGAAATTTCACAAAAGGCACTTCTCAAAATGTCTAAATTCATCACCATGAAATCCTAGAATGAAGCAAATACAAGAGATTGGGAATAAGCAAGCCTAATAACCGCCTTTAAAGTGACAGAGTCAGTCTTCAATTGATATGATTCAGTCAAAATTCATCCTTCTGCACTGGAAATCAACCACTGGAAAGCACCAATGTGGGTTCTTGACACCACCACCATTCAGGAAGAAAGGAGATGACAATGGATGAGGATTGTTTAGGTGTTTTCCAGCAGCAGGAGAGACTTTGCTTGTATGTGAAAGGATGGGTAGGATTTGTCACAGGATAAAAGCATACTTATGTAAGGATCCATTGCATTAAAAAAACACACAAAAAAGGATGCATAACACAGTCTAGCCTACCTTATGCATCTGTGTGTAATTAGATAACCATGAGGACATTGATTTTAAATTACATTGTAAATCAATATTAAGAGGTATCTTGAAATGATTTTAGGACAAAGATTGGGATTGCTTCAGGAAAAGGACAGGATGTTTTAAAGAAATAGAGACATAGAGACTTAAATTAAATAAAAATTTATAAAAACCTAAGGAATACCATGATGGGTAATCCAAAGAATGGAAGGAAAATGTTTGCCATGAGAGTAACATCTGGATTACAGGAGAATACAGTGGAGAATCACTTGAGAAGATGTTACCTACCATCGTATGCTCATGAGAACACTGGACTTTAGTTAAATATCAAAAATTCCAGGAAATAATTAATTTATATACGTGATGCTTAGAATTTGCAATTGTTTTGAGGAGTCAGTGCACATATAAATCATATAATCATTTTGGATCCCTTTCCCTTCCATCCTTTTTCCTTCCATCTCCCTCCTCCTTTCACCTGATCCCTTTCCCCTTCTCCAAAAAGCCTGCTGCCTGGGTTCCTACTATCTTTCCTTCATTTAACTGTCTAATTTAAAGAACATATGAAAAAATCAAGAATTTTGAATAAATTAGGAGCCTTAAATTCCAATTCAGTTTTTTATTTTAGTAAAATAATGTGCATTTGACATGTCTTACTTTGTTTATAAATGATCTTTTGTTGCACATAAAATTTGTGGACAGTTTTGTATTCAGGCAGTATTTTAAAATGTATTTATTAAATTTGCTTTTATATGTTATTAATTGTTTTACATTTGAACATGCATACTGCTGGACTCATCTGTCCTAAACTAAATTATAGAAAACAGACATATATTGAACTGAGCAAGCTGTCCACATTATTAATAACACAAGGAAAGTTATTTTATTTTCTGGTTTTTATATTCTCCCTGAAAACATTGGGTTTCAGAAAAAGTGAAAGGCAAAAAGAAAGGGAAAAGAAGGATCCACTTAGGTAAAACTAAAGAACATGTGAAACATGACTCCTATTTGTTGACCAATAATTACCATCACTTTATTTCTTCTGCTGCTTCCTTTGTATAAACTTTTCAAGATTCTAAAACATCAAGGTCCATTTAGATATGGATTCGCCTTCATATGTTCGCCTAAGTTTAAATTTAGCATGACTATTTGCAGAAAGAGATTGAGTTCTTTTACTTATTTTAAGAAACGGAGGGATCCCTACATTGAGGAGAAACACCTCCATGGACTGCCACGCTAGGCCTGGGTTCTGGCAGCTGGGGTGAGAATTCTGTCCCCATTTAACTCTAAGAACTGCGCTTTTTCTTTATCCAAGTTTAAGGTTTCCTCAACTGTTAAATAAGAAAAACATACATGTATATCTCATAGGATTGTTGCAAGAATTGAGATAATCTACATAAACCTCTAGGATAACACCTGCTACATATTTAGTGGCTAAAGTTAAAAGCTGAGGGAATCTCCAGACCATGTCATATTCCTGTTCCGGAAAATGTTTCAATTTTGTAAGATAAATGTAGGCGTTCCTGTGCACTCTTTCAGTGTACTGCATACTTTAGAATCAACTAAAAAGGGGAAAAGAGCAAATGATACCTTTCTTTACATTCCTACTTTTGAATATGTTTAGCAGTGTGCAATAACTCACAGATAATCTCTTGCCCATTATTAATACAATCTTTTCAGTTTCTTCTTCACCTATGAATTAAAATATCCTCCAAGTCTAAAACAACCAAACACACAGACAAAATCATCAGCTCATTCACTAAGTAAAGAATGTCTCTTACAGAGGGGCCTTTACTGTGTAGATGATAGATGCAGTACTTTTAGTTTTTATTTTGTACTATATTCTGCTCACTGCAAAAGGAGGCACTTGTTATGAAAACTATGGATTTTATCTATTTTTGATAGCTTGTTTCCTCTCCCAGAGATCTGTTGGGAAACAACTCCCTTTGATATTCCGGAGAAGATTCTATTGCCTTACAATGAAGTACGGATGCCTGTCTACTACTATGCGGAAGTGACAGATTCTATTCTACCACCAGAGAACAAAAACAGTTTTTCCTACTCTCCTTTTTGTCGGTGGATTGATGTATGCTGTAACGGATTTTCCCTGCTCCGCTGTGTTCTACCACTTAAAAAAAAAATGAGTTAAAGACCCATTCTTATAAAATTGTGCAATGGTGTCATTGTGACATTGTGTGCCTAACTGTACATCTGGCATTTACAGTGGTGTTGTCTTTATTCTTCTTTTTATCCCCTTCACCTCCCATTCATGTTCAAATGCTCGGAGACCCACTCAGAACTCCCAGTGGAGACTACTGCTTCCCTGGCTCAGGACTGGCAAAGACCAAGGGGAGTCCAAACAAGCAAGTCAGGGCCATAAAGTTGTTTTGTCCTGATCATCAGGTGTCATCTTGTCTACAAATGTAGCTATTGCAGTGCTTTCCTTTAAGTAGACAGCTGCTCACAATGTGTGGTTATTTGAAAGAATTGAGCCGGTCTTTGGGATGAGGCTGATGATACAGAAGCAGCTATGGTGGAAGGCCTTCCTGTCTGTCTGGAACAATGATGGGAGGACTAGCTGCTTGCACTATTTTTTTCATCTTTCTCATTTGTAGCATGGAGGATTTTTTTTTGTAGAGGGGGGAGGACAACATCTGCAGGACACTTCTAACACACAAGGATGTGTTTGAACATCATAGTAGCATTTGGAAATGCCCATTTTGTTTGACAGAATTTGCAAATCACATTTTCCCCCCTCAGAATAACTCACGTGTGGGAAATGCTGCCATATGCTACAAGTTGTTCTCATCAATTCCCTGACGAGAAAACAAAAAAGAGAACCGTAGCTGAGTTTCTGACTTGCAGAAAGCACCAAGTTACAGCAGGCACGCCCGGTCGTGGGCTGTGGCCTCATGCTAAGTTCAACACCAAGCACATCGGAGCCGGACTCTTAGAAGTCATACTCTCAATCTAGATTTGATAAATAGCTTCTCTGTCCAAATAATCGCCTTAGTACATTTGTTAATAATTCTGAAAATTATTACTACATGTGAATGCTAATCCGTTCACTTACAAGTGGAAAAAAAATTAGCTCTTCTGTTTATCGTAGTTAGGAAGTTCCACATTCTAATTTCTTTGTTTTTCCAAAACCCACCAATGAAAGGCACTTTTTTTTTCATATACTTAGTCCCAGGTCCACTGCAACATAAGAATAAAGCAGCTTCCAGGTTCATAGTCAATATGAATCTCAGGTGGATGAATGAAAGCTCTTTCACTTTCTTGAGGCAAAGGCACAGAAAGCATTGTACCATGCATGCTAAAATTCGTTAAAAATACTGCTATACCAATATAACCATATTTCAACATTTAGGTAGAGAATATTTCTTTCTTTTCCTTTTTTAGTTTTTGGAAACTGAGGGCCTTCCATATGCCAGGCAAGTGCTCTACCACTGAGCTACACTTCAGCCTTACTTCTCACTTTTAAAGGCTGTGATCTAGCAGTTAGGAATTTAGAAAACCTCTCCCTAGAAAGTTGGAATATATTCTCAGAATCTGACACTTTTCTCTGGAGATTCGATTTGCCAGGAGACTCACAACTGTAATTGTGTCCCTTGGGCAGTTTAAAAGATTTTCTTTTGGGTTCCGGCCTATAGTTTATTTTTGCTCCTTTTTGGAAGCTCTCATCCCTCCTATGTGCGTTGTTCTTTTTGACTTTGTGAGATAGATCATGAATTGGAGAAAATTTTACAAAGAAAGAAGGAGCAACTGGACCTATTTATTTCTTCATCAAATTTCATGAATCACATTTAGAATGATAGGTTTTAAAACAAACCAAAAAAAATTAAGGTCTCTATCTCAGAGCATTTTTACATTTGAACAATGAGTCTTCTGATTATTGCCCTAATATATGCTAAAAACCAAACCAAACCAAAGAAAACCCTTGGCTATAACTTCTGAGGCTGAGGTGAACTTACTGGGGAAAAGAAAAGCATCTCAGATCCTGAGAGGGAATTTTCTCCTTGTTTGGGAGCCAGGTCCCAGCGTCAGTGATAGGATTAAATTCTCTGCAGCTTGGTGAGCTATTGAGCAGGGCCTTCCCCATTGTTCGCTCCTGGGTGTGCCCACGTGAGAAGTGCAACTTGAGGCATCCAGAAGATGGGAGATACAGACTTCAAGGGAAGGAGAAAGAGCTAAATAGTGCTCTTTGTTTTCACTGCACATGGAACCAAGCTAAGCCATTGCATGACCAGCATCCTCTGGGCCTTTCAGGGCAATTCGGGGCTCCATCCCCAGGTTGTAAGGGGAGGATTCCAGATGGACCAAGCTCTGTCGAATGCTGCAACCTGGGGCTCCCCATTATGGTGAACTCTTTGACATGGTCTATGTTCTCATGACAAATCTAGTTCACCTGCTGAAAATAATAACAATTTAACCATGTCACATGGTACACAGACCAATTTCAGAGTGTCTTCCTATGAAAGATATCTATACCAGTGGCAGTGGGTCCAACAAAGCTGATAGCCCTCATTCACTTATTATCTCCCTCTGCCTTGTCCCACTTGTGGCCCAAAAATAACCCAAGAGAAATCAAGCAAAATAAAAGCAAAACTGCATGTTCTGATGGATGGGACAAAAAGATCCCGGACAAAGATCAGCACCCAGAAAAGAGCATGCTAACTCGAGCTACCGTTTGTGAGCTCCCAAAGTTTGCATAATAAGAACACTTGGGGCTAAGTTCTCAGCAGATGTGACAAGATTCAGCCACACGCTTTTCATTAATGGTCCTGGGAATCCTGCAGTGGAAACCTCAGCCCTGTGCTGAGAATTCTCTCCATTGTTTTCTATCCCCCAAAGTCATAAACAGTCGTTATATAAATGTCATGTTGCTTAATTCCCAATGCACCTTTATTCTCTCTAATCCTCTTTCAGACATGTGTTCAGATATTCAGCTTGTCCAGCGTTTGCTCACATGCAGACAAGCAGCACAAGGGAGATGTGAATATTACTGTCTGTATTTACCTGTGGTTAAAGAGGTGAAAAAAAGGAGGTTGTATTCGTGATGATTGTCTGTGCTGCTGAGTCAGGTTGGCCTTCCTCAGTTTTGTTACACAGGCCAGCATTGCTCAAACTGCTTTTGTAGTAAAGCCATTATTGGAATAAGCAGAAAGAGAGAAATACAAAGCAATTCACCAAACTCTCTCAATAGGATATCTTAAAGAAACAAATACGCCATGGCTAAACCAAGATGTCAAGTAAACAACAAAGACAAAACACCCACTGGGAATTGTCCTGTCTTTAAGTTTAGATTTACCAGCAAAGATCTAAGCACTGGTTGCTGGTTCTAGACCACAGGCCAGCTAAGGAGTTCGGTGATCAACACAATCTTCTCAACTTGTCCAGGTACTGGAAAGGCATGGTTAAAAAAGGACTCAGCCACACATACACACCTAAGACTACCCAGGAAACCAGGTACCTGTTGATGGGGATCAACAAGCCCAACAGGTGGGTGAATGATTTCACTTTCTATAGAGGATTTAATGGGCCTTAAATTTTTAAAAGTTGTGGGTTTAGCGTACAATGTGTAAAATTTGCACTATTTTCTAAAAAAATATACGAAATAATAAATCATCAGTGTGAACTCACCATGATCTTGTCTCCTGTTACAGAATGTCCAAACTGGATCATTGAATTACAGCCCTCATTTTCCAGATGGGAAATAGAATCCCAGAAATAATGTGTGACCTGCAGGAGGCTGAACAGCATTAGGGACAGAGGTAGGGCACAGTTCTGGTTCATCAGTCTGGTGTTCATTATGATAACCTGGAAATGATAAAAACTGCTAATGCTTAAATATTAACTCATCTAACTTAATCTATCTCTCAAGTTTGGGTGTAAAATTCCTTTTATACAGCATAATTTTATTTACCTATTTCCTGAATATGGTAATGCTCCATTGGTATAGCACAATTTTATTTATTTATTTGTCCATCCAAAAATTCATGGAATTAATTTCAAACCTTTTGGATTTCCTTTTATCTTTGGCTTTTTATTTCTTTCATGAGCAGATTTTAATCCTTACAAAAAGAAATGGCAGTGGTGAAGTTTTGTGTAATAGATGTATTTCCACTTGTTATACGGAGTACTTTTTTAACAGAAAGTTAATCGTATTATTCTGAAATAATTTGGAATTTCTGTGACGTGGATGAACTGGACTGTAGACAACAGTTCTGGAACTTCAAAGACAAAGTTTTGGAGACTAGAGCAGTTGGGCTCAAAACTCTCCTGTCATTTATAAATTATGTGATCTTGATTAAATTATTTAATGGCTAAGAGTTTCTGTGAAATGACAATATCATTATTATCTAACTCTCAGGAAGTTATATAGAATAGTAATAACGTAAGTGGAAGGCCTAGGAAAATACTAGAGTATTTAGGTGTTTAACAAATGTTAGTTACTTCCAAATACTAGAAGAAGGAGCTGGGGATTTAGCTCAGCAGCATAGCGCCTGCCTGGCAAGGTCATGAGTTCGATTCCCAGTACCAGAAAAAAAAAAAACAAATCAAATCCTAGAAGAAATGAGCTGGATAGTCATATTTTCAAAACAGTAAGTTTTATCTCAAAAGATGTTTAGCTTTGGTCAATTTATCATATATTAGACTGTCATTTTCATGCTCTATACTTATACATACACACATACACACACACACACATGCACAAGCATATGCTCACCTGTGGAATGGATACTATTTTTTTAGGATTTACAGAGAAGTACTCAGCATAAGACGTGTTTTCTCCACTCTTCTTTATTTTGTCATGTGCAACTGAAGAAATGAATAATCTCTTTTTTTCTTTTTGAAGCAAAAGGGAGAGGAACTTCATTCCTGTCTTGTAGGAGCAATATAACAAAGTTCAAATCAGAGTATTTAGGGAAACATTTTAGGGGTTTTCAGGCAGCAGAGTGAACACAGCACCTTTTACAATGTCTGGCGGTATAGACACCTATTATTTGCTAATTTTGGTTGTTGCTTAGCTTTTATCAAATCATACCTTTGTCTTCAGGGACTAGGTGGTCCACAAGCTATAGGAAGGGAAGAGTCCAAATTGTAGGTAGGAGAGATACTGTTTCACCTGAAAAGAAACTCCATATGGGTTCCCAGCATGCTCCTTTGTCTTTTCAAACCTCGTCCTTCCCAAAACCTGGATCACTCTGGCTCTGATCATTCAGCCATGAAATCTACACATACAAAGTATAGTCACAAAGTAGTGATTGGTCCCAGCCTTGAGACACTTCCTCACATAGCATTTTTCTGATGCCCTCCCCCTTTTACCTCTTCTCTCTCCTCTTCCTCCTGCCTCCTCCTCCTTCCTGTTACATTTTTTCCTCCTCCCTTCTCCTCCTCCTCTTTATCACCCTCATCCTCCTCCTTCTTTGCCTTCGGGTTGGTACTGGGAATTGAACAAGACTCTACCTTTCATAGACTCTGTGAAAGGTCTTTTCATAGAGCACTCACAGTCCTTTTATTATTTTTTTGAAACAGAGTCTAAGAATAGGGCTCAAACTTTCAATCCTCCCGGCTCAGCCTCCCAGAGTTCTATAATTGGTATAGCCTATCCGCCCGAATTTTTCCCTCTATTCATTGCCCATTCCTCTGATTCCTAAAAGCCAATACTTTTAATAGATTCAAATGTACTGAATTTTTCATTACTGGAATCTTTTGTCCTTGATTTACTTCACAAATTGTACCCAATTAAAAATCCTAAAGCAATTCTAAATTCATATATGTTAGGTAGATCCAGATGAAGAAGGAAGTACTGTGTAAATTTTTACCATACTAAACATCAGACTTTTTTTTCTTTCTTCCTTTTCTTTCTTTCTTTCCTTTTTCTTCCTTCCTTCCTTCCTTCCTTCCTTGCTTGCTTGATTTATTTTCATTCATTCTTTCTTTCTTTCTTTCTTTCTTTCTTTCTTTCTTTCTTTCTTTCTTTCTTTCTTTCTTTCCATCTTATCACAATACAACTAAAAATCCAATTTTCTCCTTCTCATATGTGTCTTCATCTCACTGTTTAAAGATTATATTTGTTCACATTTTAAAAATGCACTTCAATTTGTACTGTTCGCAGCCAATAGAGTCCATAAACTAAGGTTTATTTGCTCACTCCCTGCTGACCAAATCAAAACAGAACATATATTTTGGTAAAAAGGATTCATCTGAAGCTAGCTCCAAGGAGAAGGTGGCCCCTATTGCCTCAAATCCCCATCTCTTTACAGAGAGACAGTGCAGATCTCCACATTTGCTCTATGTCTTCTAGTCATGTTCTGTTCAACCTTCTCTTTCTAGTAGGAAAGAAAGCAGGTTCTAGCCTCCTGTGGCTAGTGGTACTGTATCTGCATACTCTGTCACTTCTTTTGCACTGAGAAGGGGAGGTATGCTGGTTATGTGTTCAGGAGGAGGAAGTCTGGAGGAGTTGCTTAGCGCTGAAAGGAAAACATCCAATTTCAGAGTCTATTCGGCAATTCTGGCTACAATTCTCCACTTGCTTATCTCAGCCCTCAATCTTGAGACCCTAGAGATGTCATATCATCCGACTGGCTGTCTTGCATTAAATTGGCACATAGATTCTATCAAGGGTAGCTGGAGCATGACCAAAGAGAAGCCAGATGACTGGGCCTGAGAAAGTATCACTAAAAATTGTGAAGTCACCCACAAAAGAAAGTCACATTGGGGGCTATCTAACCACTACACCTCATAGAAGGGCTTTTTTCTTTTAGGCAGTCATACATAAGCACCCTCTTTCATAACTGTGTTGCAGCTCTATGGATTTTGGTAGGGTTGACACAGGTGACTCTGATGCTCAGAGTTTTCCCCTGGTTTTGGAATATAATTTTTGCTTTTCTGAACGCATTAACAGTTAACATGCTCCAGCCTTGTCTCACAGTGCCAGTACTGATGTAGCTTTCCCTGGTGATGGTCACGCAGAACACATCCCATATCGAAGGGGATGTGACAGAGGACTGGAGCCAGTGTCGTACGCCCTTCTTGCCAAATATGAGCAATACAGCAGCTTACAAATAGCTCACAAGCAGACATAAAGTAAACCAATAAGTGAATACAGTCTGTATGGTAAATTTGACCTAAGAAACATAGTCACTTGGTTAACTAACGAAAACCAAATACTTCTGTGAAATAAGTTTAATTGTGCCAGAAAAATATACCAAGCAATACCTAAGAGTTCCCTCTTCTTGTAAACCAATACAAATCACCATTTTAGAGAAAGCACACATTTTACTAATGGTAATATCAAGAACTACAGTTTAATAACATGTTTAATATTTCTTAGGTACATCTATAGAACTGTGAACATTTTGAATGCAGTGGAAAAGTATTAATGCTTATTTTACAAAGAATACATATTTCTGAGCAAGACTGTCTCTTACCCACCAAGAGGAATATGAATTTTGCTACTTATATGACTATAAGCAAAACAGAAGGTAGCAATTCAGCAAAATAATTTAGTTACTTTTACAGCATATTAAGGTAACAGTCATGGAGCTGGGTGTGGTGGTGCATGCCTATAATCCCAGCACTTGGGAAGCTGAGGCAGGAAGATTGTTGGGGGTTGGAGACCAGCCTGGGCTACAAAGTGAACTCAAGGCCAACCAGAATTTCACAGCAAGAATCTGCCTCAAAATAAATAAATAAATAAAAGATAAAAGTCATGGCTGATTGTATTATACTGCATAGGATAATTACATTTTAAAAAACTAGGGTAAATCATGTATAGTAATAGTTAATGCAACCAGAGTTGTAAAATAAAATTTTAAACAGATATTCAGTAAATATGAACTTCCTCAGCGTTATTTTTCAAAACATTTTAAACCTAAAAAGAAAATACAGAACATAAGAAATTATTTTGATAAATATAAAATCTCTTTTTAAAGTTTTGCTGTAAATATTAGTAAGAATAGATCAATATCCTGTCTTGTTTTAAATAAAGATATCACCATTATCCATATGTGTTTCATTTTTTCATTCATTTTTAAAACATTTTTCTTAGAACAAATTCTCTAATTAGAAATGTTTTACTCAAGAGTTATGCTATTAACATATATGATCAATTTACAGTAAAAATATAACTTTCACATTATTATAAATTCATGCCACTCCACACAGAGGTTACCAGTGTTTTGAAATTCATTTTATTAGTTTGTATTTGTGTACCAAACTATGTTATATGTGCATGTAGTCACTGTACTAGAAAAGATCATGTAACATACTTGGGAAAGAAAAAGCCCAAAATCTTTGTTTTTAAAAATTGCAAAGCTTGGGCTGGGGATATAGGTCAGTGGTATAAGTGCCTGCCTGGCAAGCTCAAGATCCTGAGTTCAATTCCCGGTACCACAAAAAAAATAAATAAATAAAATACAAAATAAAATATTGCAAGACTCTTCTGTTAAAAAACAGGGATTTTTAAAAACTGCACGTTAAATATTTAATTTAAGCAAAGACCAGATAGTAAAATAACAGCAATTTATTTTAGAGAAGCAAGCAAGCCTTTTAGCATTCCTTAAAATCCATTAACAGTCCAGGTTAGCCATAGTTATCAACAAGCCATAGTTATTAACCCTTGACAGCAAAAGATGTTATTCTTAAAACCAACTGTTATATTAAATGAATTGTGCTTATACAAACTGTTAACTTTAGAGTATCTTAAAACGATGAACAGATACAACCCTTGAGACTTATTATTTAAAGCTCATTTTTAATTTGACCTATAGTTTGACAAAAGTCTCCATTTTCAAATATTTATTGTCTCTATGAAATAGATTCTGTGATACTTATTAAAGGATCAGGTGTCTTTTGACTTTCTATTAGTGTTCTATAGTTAGTTACCTGTATCAACAATCTGTGACATACATTTAATAGACACAATACATTACCATACATGAATTTTAAGAAGCAAAGGATGCATAAACTTATACTTAGAAAATGATTTTATTATTTTACGTTAATTATAAATAATTAAAATATTTTACTTACATATTCATTCCATTTAACTGTTAAAAATTACCTCTGCATTACTACCCACCATATATAAAATATCTGACAAATACAAGATAACATCCCCAAATTATTTTTCTTTGCTGAAGGAGAAAAAAACTCTCAAAACTTGTAGTTCATACCCAGTAATTGCACCTATGTGTACTACACAAAATGTTACTTAAGAATCCTTGAAAAGTTACCTCAGATTATTGAATGTTTACATTGATCTCAATGAATTGTTTTTAAATAAAATTTTCATGTCATTAAAAGTAAACTATCCTGGATAGTAAGAATGCCCACAATACTAGACATGGAAATTCACTAATTATGGACATGGAAAATGGCAAAGTTCAAAAGATCTAAAAAGAGCTACAAGGTAGGAGGGGAAATACGGGTCCCACCTCAGCATCTCCTGGCTTGTCATTCTGGAGTTGAGAAAGTTATTACCCATTTAAACCTGGACCCAGGAAATTAGAACGGAAACACAGCATGGCTGGACAACGTTTACTCAGACGCAAGTTAATGCACGAGACAAAACTGTCTATTCCTTCCCATAGACTTAGGAAGGAAGTTCTCAAATGGACTTTTATTAGACGACATCTAATAAACTTTTAAACTGCTCCCACTTCTCTAGTGTAATAAACCCAAGGGGATGTCTGTTACCCAAGTCAACTTCTGCTGAGTAGAATAACCAAATAGAAACTGGGAGTATCCGTGAAACCACCTTGTTTAGCAAAGTGGACCTGGGAGTATTTTGGAAAAGCCAGTCCTGAAACTGATGTAAGCAGGACGTGGAGACCACCACAGGGATGGGTAACAGGCAGATGTGGGCCTTACTTGCTGCTCATCAAAAGGATGCCTCTTGATTTTTGTTCTTTTTCTTGGGATAATCAGGAACGGAAAAGCTGAAAACCACTACTTTTATCCAATGTTTGGCAATAGTAAAATACTGTTTTTTAGTACCACCTCAGCTCATACTAAAAACAGCCTTTATGATGACTATTGCTACGTGATATTTTTGAGAGGCTAAACAATTTAATTTTTTAAATAAAAGAATACTCAGCCATTATTATATGAATGTGTTTCACAATATCTCAATGTTCAACTCACTCTGACTCCCAAGAGTCTTTGAGATCCTAGCAAACTTAATTTTTTCTTAAATTTCCTTTTTGCTTTTCAGTATTTTTATACTCTTTGTAAACTGACATACTCTTCCAAAATTCTGACTGACTAACATAGGAAAAATGTGGGATAACTGTTTTGAGGATACCTTTGCTACTTCTTTGAAGACATTTTCTTAAGTCATGTGAACAGAAAGTATTTGAGTTGATGCTTTCTTTGTTAATCAGTGTTCTTACTTTTAAATTAATCTGGTACCTTATAAATGGTATATAAACAGAAGTACATATATAGACACTACACGCAATACACACGTGCACACCAATGACATAAAGCAAAGACTTAAATTTGTCATTTATCAGCTTTAAAAAGTTAAACATTTGTCATGAATTTCCTTTTAGACTCACAAGCAAGACCTATTCCTAAATTTGCCTATCTGAAGGTAGAATTTCTGGTGATAGCAAGGTGAAAAATACCAATCTCACAGGAAATTGATTACTTTCCCAGTTAATCTCAGTTTAGATTTCCTAGAGGACTTTTTCTGCCTCGATTTATGATATTATACATTGTAATCAATTTAGAATCTCTTCCCCCAGGTCTTATGACATTTTTCTTGTGTCAAAATTTAGATATAGCTAGTCAGAAGTTTACACATCTTATCCTAGCTGCGTTGCCTAAGATCTCTAGAATGGGAATAAGAAACCAGTTTATGAACACTACTCCCCAGGAAAAAAACACAGAGGAATGCCATCTGCAGTCAAATTTCTCCATTTTTCTAGTTAAGGGATGGAAGCAGCAGAAGAGAAACATCAACTTCAAGCAAACAGGAGGTTTGACAAATATTTTGAAACACAACTGGTGTAGTATGAGTCAAAGACTGGTTAACCAAAATGAGGGACTGTTTGAGCCCCAGTAAGTCAATGGCAGTCAGGTAGAAGTATGGTCAGTATCTACAGAAGGCTCTTCATGCATCTTGTCATTAATCCATAAAAGGGCAAGGAAAGTAGCTGCGTTTGTCATCCTGGCCAAAGTTACTCCAACAAATCTTCTTGGGGAAAGCTATAGACAGAGTGTACTTTTAGTTATGCAAGCCATGTTTTGTCACAATAAAATCATCTTTTTGCTAAGTCACAGGTAATTAAAATTTTCTAGAATGCTGCAAAGTAGTACAAGTACTTTTACTCCTGAGTTTACAAAAGAGCTCCTCAAATATACCACCAGTGTCTCTATCCTCTTAAAATCTCTTAACGCAAACTTTTGAAATTGTCAAATGGTTCAAGAAGCTTGAACTCTATATTGGCTCACAAAGAAGCTTCAGAACAATTTGGAGCCCTAAATGGCTTACATAATTCTAGACAGTACTGAAACCCTGCAGCTCATCCTAGAATAAAGGTGATTCTAATAAGAGAAAGATTTTTAAATAGCAAACAAAACCATATGAAAGCAAACCAAAAGAAATAAGTCAAACAAATGAGCCAATCTGTGCTGTGGATATAGCTCAGTGGCACAAGAGCCTGCCTGGCAAGCACAAGGTCCTGAGTTTGACCCATGGTACTGAAAAAAAAAAAAAAAAAAAAAAAAAAAAAACACAACAACAACAACAACAAAAAAACACAAATAAGCCAATCTAATAAAACACCTGGAAATTTTTTCTACCTCTAAATCTCTTCTCAAACAATCTACACAGTGTCCCAAAATGACCTGAATAGATCCAAAATGACCACAAAAGGTGAAGGGCCTCACCCAAATGACATTGCTAAAAAACCTATGAGAATGTCCAAAGGTGGACACAGCAGATCCCTAGCCTGTAGGAAACCAGGCAGAGCTCATCAGCTCCCAAAATAACCATTTTCCTTTTATGAAGAAAGCATTTATAGGTGGTTGATGCCATGAATAGAAAAGGAGGTGACACACAGGTGCAAAAGGGTCCTTGACACCTGCTGGAATGACCATGGGTTCCTGACCATGGATTCAGCTGGTTATGAGCAGTCAGTCCTTTTTCCTAAGTGTCTACCAGGATTCATAGCTCTCTGGATCCATGACTTACCTCTTGGCTGCCTCTCCGAAACTACTATCAGACACTAATGTCCGTAAGCTCAGGCTGGTCTGCACACTACAGGCAAAATAAAAGAAGGTCATATATTTCTGCAAAATAAAAAATAGAGGACTTATTCAAAGCTAGCTCCAAGAAGATGGTGGAAGCCATCTGCCTCAAATGACCATCTACCCATGTACAGGTGGGCAACAGTCTTTGATGTATGGAGAAGAGGGAAGAGAGAGCACAGAGAGAAAATGAAGATCTTTACGCTTGCTCCATCCCTTCTGGTGGTCTTCAGTTCATCTCCTTTTTCTAGTGCAAAGGGAGCCAGGCTCCATCCTCCTTTGACTAGTGGCATCTGCATACTCTGTCACTGCTTTTAGGCTGAGGAGAGAAGGGGCGTTGGCTGTGTGCACAGCTGCAGGAAGTTTGGAGAAGTTGTTTGTCTCTCAAGGCAAAAAATAAGACTTCAATTCCATTTTGCAAGGCTATACTTCCTGTGACATATAAGGATGAACTCAGCTTGCATCATAGCTGTATATGTAATCCATAAAATATTTTAACTCCTAGAGAACAAATAAGGAAAATCATTATGACTTCAAGTTACACAAATATTTCTTAGATACAGCACCAAAATCATGATATTTCAAATAACAAGCTAACATACTGGACTTCATTAAGAGTAAACATTTTTGCTTTGCTAAAGACACTATTAGGAGACAGGCATGCCACAGACTGACAGAAAATACTCATAAATCATAAATTTGATAAAAGACTCATATAGAAAGTATAAGGAACTTTCAAAAGTCAATGATGAAAAACAAATAATCCCTTCTCCTCAAAAAATAGCAAAAGTTTTAAATATGCATTTCCTCCAAAAAAAGCAGACAAAAATGCTCAATATCAGTAAAAAAGACCTACAAATAAATTGAAAATGAGACAACACTACACACCCAGTGACATGATTAAACTTAAGAAAAAAATTGGTCAGATAAAGGTGAGGGAATTTGGAGTAAATAAAAGTTTTAGAACCTACTGGTGAAAATGTAAAATAATATAACCACTTTGCAAAATAGTTCAGCAGTTTCTTTAAAAGTTAAATACACACATTATTACCATATTACTCAACCTTTCCACTTCTAGGCATTCACCCAAAAGAAATGAAAGCACATATCTAGTCAAAAATTAGCTCAAAATGGGGACAAATCCAAATGTTAATCAAGAGATCATTGAAAACATCGTGGTACATCTCTGCAATGGCACACAATTCACCATTTAAAAAGCACGAATTATTAATGTGCAGCGATGTACATGCATAGCAAAATAGTTATGGTCACTGGAAGATTTCATATCAAGAAATAGTACATACTGTGTGAATCCAATTACATATAATTTTCAAAAATAAAAACCAATCTATAATGATAGAAGCTAGACTGATGGTAGCTTGGAAGAGGAGTTAAGAAGAAGAAACAGGAAGAACAAAACAGGAAAGCACATGGAGAAAACATTTGGGTGTTGATGATTTTTCTTTTTTTCTTTTTGCCACGTTGGGGATTGAACCAGGCTATGCAGAACTAGAGGCTACACACCCAGCTCTGTTCATATTTTAAACTGTGATAAAGTTTTACAGATGTATATGTCAAAAACTTACCAGATTAACACTTTTAATGTGGGCAGTTTATTGCATGTTAATTATACCATAACAAAGCTGTGAAAAATAAAAATAGAGCAAAGAATTATTCTATCAGTTTAGGAAGTAGATCTCACAAGAGGATGTGTGAAGAAATCTCAGCTAAAAACAAGCAGCCAGCCCTGTAATTAGTGAGGCCTTAGTGAGTCTGGTCTCAGGCCCATAACCTGGACTGAAATCCTCCAACTCTAACCCAGTAAAGGGTTGTATATTGTTCAAAATTAGCGAATAGAGTACAATATTATAAAATGGGTTATTTTTTCTCACTGTTCTTTAGGTTTACCCCCTGGCTTTAGCCAATCGTCTTTTCCAGGGACTGCCCCACTGTCCCCAACTCTTCCCCCTGCTAGAGTTTCCTTTAGGCTGGGATTGGTTATCAGAAAATCATTCCGGATCAGGTTGACAGGCAATTTTCTCATTGGCTCTCAAGTGCTGGCTGGCTCACCTGATCTTTGAAAGCCTTTAAACTTCATGTAGACACATAATCCTTTGGCAGGAGGGAAACATTTTAGGTTAAACAATCCAACACAGTTTGTAAACATTTGCCTTATATGGTCCTTAGTATTATGTGTGGGGGTACAGGTAGCCCCTTTGTCCTGCAAAAGAGACACACAATACCCCAGAGATCTGAGTAGCTTTAAAGTTCATCAGTTTCTCAGCTCCCGCCCTTTCTTTCTCTCTAAGTACAACACATTTTTCAGAATAAATTTGATTTTATACCCTCCAGTGATTATGAAAAGTATGTTTTTCTACTTTGGTGTAACTTTTGCCTTCCTTACTATCTTCCCTGGTGAGAGCTGTTTTACAATGAAAACTTTTTCTAAGCTCCACCAAAGGGAAATAGACCCTGAATGGTACCTGAGTATTAAGATTGCCATCAAAAGGTGTGAAAACGTTTTTTTTCTGTTGGGAAAAAAGCAATCAGCATCTTCTGTTGATGGTTAGGTAGTGTATTTGGAGTCCGGTTCCACAGAGGCAGAGAAACTTTGGAATTAAAGTGAGATTAAGCTGCACCTTGCCCATAACAGCAGTGCTACAGCCTGGTGATTGGAGCAAATGTACCTGCAATTGCTTTCTGAGTACAAAGAAGAACTTGGCTCCTGGGACCAGTGAGCTCATTCTGAGCGTGACCAGCAGTTCAAGGGAGGTAACTGGCCCACAATGAATTAGGCCTCGACCTTGGCCTCATTAACCAACACGAGACTTTGAGCACTGGAGCTACCCATCCTGCCACAGACTCGAGTGTGATGAGATCTGGCTGTGGATCAGCCTTTCAGCTTGTAAGGCACATAGGATTTAATTGAGTAGCTGACAGTAACATTTATGAACCATTCTGACTGCAACCAATTCTTTGAATTGCACTGCGCTTAACACAATCAGAAATGCCATATTTTTATGCGGTTAACCTATCTAAATTGGTAGTAATGAAAAGATACAATTAAGATAGCCATTTTTCTTTTCTCATTTTCTAAAGCATTGGAGGAGGTCTGGAGAGAATTTGATTAGCTTGCTTCTGGCATGTAACAGGCTGTTCTGTGGGTCTAGACTGGTCTTAGAGTTTCCTGTAGCAGCTTTCCAAAGAGATCTAGCTTTACACTGAGGCTTTCTTTCTTGTGAAACAGTAGGATTTGGGCTGCGTTCCAGGTATATGCAACTATTTATTATTAGTTCTTGTAATCATAATCACTATAAACATTAATGCATTTTAACAATCTGGCAGCCAGTATCTTAAATCCCCGGGAATCTTAGTTAAATCCCAAAGAAAACTTTGTAACAGTTGTTTGGCGGCATTAGGGGTAGCATTTACAAGCAGGGAAAGACCAGTTTTCCAATTTTCAAAAAGGCCTGATTGATGGTTTAGGATTGAACTAGCATTTCAATTTCCTCAGTGTTCAGATGGTTACATCATATGAGCACAGCAAGAAGATATAATTGGGACACATATAATCCAAATATCCCCCAGCAGGATTTTTGATGAAGGGCCATTACCTGGAAAAGAAGCTTGTGATTGCACCACCATCAACGTGTTCAAGTTTGTTAAAGGGTGTGCCAAGCTCACAGGCTATTTGAATTTCATGGATTCGTAGTATTGGCCCTTTCTTTACTCTGCTATCAGAGGTCATTGTCTCTTGGTTCATTCAACTTTCTGTTGACAAAATAAAATAAGAAGGCCCAAGGCTTTTTGGATCTTAACAGCTCTTACAAAACAAATTATGATGATTTAACTATGAATGATCCAGAAACATATGGATTAAATTTCCTTTCACATACATGTGGATTTGAATATTAAAGAAGAAAAAGCCTTGGAAACCTGTGCTTGGGGTTTTCTCCACGCTCATGTATTTGCTTGTAGTTCTAAACATACCGGGTACAAAGAGTACACTTAAAATCACAAGGCAGGCAGAAGCAGGTGTGTCTTTTGTCTCCTATTACACATAGGAAGGCTTCACTGTAGCAAATTTCTATCACTTACAATTGATTCTTTTTCCTCTGTAAAATTTAGGCTTCTCCAGGGTGAGGATTCTTAATTTTTATCATTAGATCTCTAGGACACAATACATTGCTTGCTACATATTGCCTCTTGATTACATGGACGAACAGATGCAGGGATTAATTAAAGAATCAACTTGAGCCCTCTTACTCCTGTTGCAACCTGGCCTTACTGTGTCTGAACTTATTTAGCAGATTGGTCCAAATAAGCTGTAGGTAGCCAGAGGTGCTGAATCATCAGGACTCTACCACAAGGATTTCCAAACTGTCAACAAACCACACTGGGGATTGAATTCTGGATGGGTGACTCTCACTATGTTTTTGGTTGTCAACTCTCTTACACTACTTTTTTTAACCCAAAATTTTGGGTTTGGTAAAAGTCCAAACATGTTTCCCCAAGAACACCCCCCCACACACACACACACACAATCTAAATCTAAGTATATTTTAGGGGAAATTTAATTCAGGGTACCTGGTTAGTTCATTCAGATTACCAACATGCTTTTTAGTAAGAGCTATTGTGAGATTGACATGTAAACACTTTTTTGCCAACCAAGTGTAAGGTTGCATTTTTCCAACAATGTTTGGTGCAAGCTATGTTACTTGCTTACCTCATAACCCCCTTTCACCTTTGCCAGTAGAACCTCAGTTGCTTATGATATAGGGGAGCTGTACATTCCAGGCACCTACTTCTCAGGGTAAGAAGTTGCTATTTACCAAGCTGCGATGTAAGTATCTTCCCTCTTGCTATGTTTAGTTTGAGCATGGGCAGTCATCTTTTCTGGACAATTGTCCTATTGGACAGATTTCTAGCAAACTTCCTGCACTCCTTTTTTCTTTCTTTCTTTCTTTTTCCTTTTTTTTTTTTTTTTTTTTTGTAACACCAGAAAAGGAATGCAGAGTTTTGGTATTGAGCTACATTCTCAGCTGTTATTTTTTTATTTTGAGATAGGGCCTTTATAGGTTGCCCAGGTGGTGGTGAAATTGCCATCCTAGTGTCTCATAATGTTCTTCACTCTTAAACAGTGACTCATCACAGGCATTCAGATCTCCTGGCCCTTAGATACTGTCTGTGAGGATATGGCCCAAGGACCTGCTGTAACCTTGACAACATTCAAAGGGGAAGGGCAAAGTCATTCCAGAGAAGCCAATTCATTTCATGGACTCCTGAATTTACCAACTCTGGAAATAAACTGCCTTCAGACATCTTGCCATGTAAAATGCCACTACTAAGTGAGTACTCTGTTACACCAAATACATGGTCATTGAATACATAATATCTGTTATGTTTTACAGCTGGCTGCCCCCCTCAAAAGTAGGTGCTTGTGAAAGGTGGTTAAACAATGGAGACTTGGTGTTGAGAGGCAGGGTCTGGTAGGAAGAGGTGGGTCACTATGGGCTTGACCCGGAAGGGTTTATATTTCTCCCGGACTTCTTTCACTCTCTGCTTCCTGGCTGCCAGGCGGTGAGCAGCTTTTCCACAATCACTACAGTTTCCTCTTTGGAGCCCGGCAATCACAGACTAAAACTTGAGCCAAAATGAACCTTTGCTCCTATTTGCTTCAGATGTCAGGCTTTGTTTTGTGTCTCAGGGACAAGAAAGTGACTAAGACAACATTTAAACTCTGATTTTAGAGTTTCATGCTTGGAACAGAAATCTAAAGAGTGTACTTGCTCTGAAATTGTCATCAGTGGCAAAACTGAATTTTCCCTTTTATAGTTAACAGCTTCAAGAGATTTATTGGGAATTTAAAGTTAACCCTAAATAAATAATGGTGATTGTGCATATATTAGTCCTTCCCCTTTGCATGTGCTCAATCACTGTTTTTATTATTTTACTAAAGGAAGATTGTGAAGTGTTGGAAAAAAAGACAATTCAAAGGACAAAATTCCTTCATACGTTACCACTACTCTTTCTTGAACTTGAATCTGTCTGATATCATCGTAAGGAAGCAATTGGGGAAGTAATCTGACATATTTTAAGGGTATCAAGTTACTTGAAATGATAAAATATAATCAATGTAACTTAATACCTTCTGCCCTTTAAATCATATTTCCAAAGGATATGATTCTTCACCCTGAATGTTTTTCCTTGCTTGCTGATCTCCAGTTAAGATTGACTCATATGTAATGTTGGTATACATTTTAGGAAAATAAAAATTGAAATAGATTTAGTATATTTATTCCTGAATAATTATCAGCTTCAAAAAAATATCTAATTTGACTGTATTGTATAATATATGAGGTTCATGGCACTGCAGGTTAGTGACTAATATAGATATAGAATGGCTGGTTTTTCAATGCAAAATTCTAGCCAGGCATGGTGGCACATGCCTGTAATCCCAGCACTCAGAAGGCTGAGGCAGGAGGATCATTGCAAGTTCAAGACCAGTCTGGGCTACAAAGTGAGCTAAAGAGTTCAGCCTAGGCTATGAAGAGACCAGCCTGGCTACAAAGTGAGCTAGTTCAAGACCAGCCTGACCTGCATAGTGAGACCCTATCTCAAAAACATCAAATGCAAAATTCTAGACTGAAAGAGGTAGAAAAACCAAGAGAGATCAACCCACTCAGTGGTTTTCAAGGTGCATTTCTCGGCAATGGCCATTTATGATGCAAAATTTGTACAGAGAAGTTACAGAGAATAATACCAGACAAATGCTTCCATAGGTAGTTACACAACACACATCAGAAGAAATTTAATGCTGAGATTCTTTGCAATACTGGGGCAGTCTTTGAGAGTAGGATTTGGTCAATTGACAAAAAAGAGTAGTTCCAGAAAGGTGGAAAGGAATAGCCTAAGAACATCTACTTGTGCAAAAGTACTCTGAAATATGACTGGGGCTTGCTCTATCAAGGATAATTTGATGTTCAGAAACAGTAAAATTTGAATGATAGGGGTCTCAATTTGTTGTTTGTTGCTATAGTAAAAATACTCGAGCCTGGGTACCATGAAAAGAAAAAGCGATTTACGTGGCTCATGATTTTCACGGCTAGAGGATTCAAAAAGGATGAGTGCAGTGTCCTGGTTAGGAAATCTGTAGCTGCTTCACAACATAGCAGAGAAGTAGTAAGGGAACATGTTCACATGAAGAGCAGACACAGAGGAGCCTCATTTATCACAGCCCTCTTCTGCAGGAACTAACTCACTCCAGGGATCAGCACTCATTCCTTCTGAGGGCAGTGCACCCATGACTGAGTTACTTTCCCTACACTGGAAACCAATTTTCCAACACATGCATGTATAAGGGACAAACCACATTCAAATTGTAGTGACCAAGCATGAGCAGACTGTGAAGGCAGGATAACTTAAGGGCTACTACTAAGTGCAGCCTTTCCAGGAATCTATCACACCATCAAGTCTTGAATTATAAGGCTCACATGGATCTGGAGATCTTAAAATGCAAGTTTGGATCTAAAATGTCCCCCCAGAGTCTCATGTATACAGAAATGGAGCTTTTGGAAAGTGATTGGAGTGTGGGGGTGCTATACTTATCAGTGACTAGTCCCTGGAAGCAGTCATTACGGCTTGAAGGCAGTTGCAGAGGTGGGACCTGGAAAGGTGTATTCTTGTGCCCAGCTCCTCACTCTGCTACCTGGCTGCCATGGGTCAAGCAGCTTTGTTCCATCGGTTCTTTTCACCATTGCTGCTATGGAGCCAGCCAATGACAGTGGACTGAATCCTCTGAAATCATAAACCAAATAAATTTCTCATCCTTGAAGTTTCAAGTGTCAAGTATTTCAATCTAGCAACAGGAAGGCTGACTAACGCAGGAAGATTCTGACTCTTTGCGTCTTAGTGGGACCAGGAATCTGCTCTTCTAATAAGCCCCAGATAAGGCTCATTGCTGCTAGCCCATGATATACTAGGTAGCTGTAAGGAGACATTTTTGCAGAATCTAGCCACAAACTGTAAATATTCTTTTAAAAGTGACACTGGAAACAGAGTAAAAAATTGATACCACTAGAAAATGAATACCCCAGTTTTATGTTAAAAAATAATGCTCTGATTCCCTAATTTAGCAGCTTATTAAGTGTTCCTACTGTACATTTGGGTTACATGTATAGTTAATGCCAAGGATTCAGTTTTTTCCCAGTCTAGTGTTTCTTATTTTTTATTATCTATTGATTTCAGCTAATAACTGTATTACTATGTGGCTACTGGATGAATACATAGGTCTATATGAAATATGTACACAGGGCCTGGTATCCATTAGGCATCTTACTATGTAACATTTGTTTTAATAGTTGCTATTATTACTATTTATTAGTCCTAAAATCACATAAAAAGAATTTTTTGCACTGGGATTTAACTCAATGGTAGAGGATTTGTCAGCATATGTGAAGCCCTGAGTTCTACACCCCCCAAGTACTGTACAAAAATGGGGGTATTAGCAGTCACTAAGATATTTTTATTACATACAGAAAGCAGATTCACCTATTCTAGTCATTTTAGGGAACACATTGCATGACAGTATCAAATAAGATTTCCTGGTGGCTAAAAGAATACAATTGTTTCCATGTGCAGGTTTGATGTGAAAAAAAAGCAAAAACAAAAAAAACACATTTATCTATCTGTACCACTTGTTAATGGTAGGGGTGTAATGTAATTTTCCGCTAGTAAATACATGGTACAACTTACAAGTATTGAAGCCTAAAGTCAGGAATGTGCCTCTGCTTATAAGGACATCAATGAGTTCTAACAGTCACTTTAAGAAGTTGCTCAATAAGATCTCCATTCTTTACATCACCTCTCAATACAGGCTGTCCTCCCTCATGCAGCTCACACGCCCAATCACAGACTGTAGGAAAAATGAGATTGATAATAATAGCGCCTAATCCACAGGGTTGTTTGGTAGGGCGTTTGGACTAATACTGGCAGGCTATGGTCTCGCTTTCAGCATGCAGATTCGACTTTAGCAACTTGAACCCACTTTTTCCTTGTGGTCTGGCTATAATTCCAGTGATTCCTGCTCATTTCATTCTAATATGTAGTTGAAATAATGAAGATGATGATATGATAGCTGTTGATGGGACATTCTTCAAATGATCAAAAAATCAAAATGCAATAATAATGTAAATAATGGGCAAACATTTTACTGGGGAGCATTTTAAAGATCTAGTTGGCTAGATCTTTAAAAGGCAAACATTATATTTAAGTAAATGGTTTTAAGTGAAAATGTTTCAGGGACTGTCAATAAAGTCTTGTATAATCTCATTTGCCTGTTTCGTTATATTCCTATTGTTAGTCCTACATCAAAACTTGATCTGATCTATATTTTAAAAAAATATGAAGTGTTTCCCAAGTCTGCTTTCCATTATCCCCAGAAAAATCTGTTTCAATATTCAAAACTCATGAAAACAGTGAAAAGAAAAATGTCAGCATAATCCGCTGTAGCTAGAAATTCTTGAGGAGTTTGTGGCAAATCCTTGCTGGGAAAATTGCTTAGGCACCATGCTCCTCTCTTTTACATATTTAACCACCTGAGAAGTAGCCAGCAGTTTGCCTTGGAGCCAGTCCTGGGCCGGGTGGATATCCACCAAGGGAGATTTTCAAAGCTGAGCTCACTTGTAGCTAGCCCTCCCACTCAAGATATCAGCCATGTTGCCGTAGGTGGAGAGAAGCAAGAAGTTGAGTTGATCACTATGAAAGCTGCCGATCAAAAGGCTGCATGATTATTCACAAATAGTTTCTTCCTCATAAGTTCCTACCATCTGGCATTCAGCACAGTAGAACGAAAACACTTTTATCATGCTATTAGAGAAAGAAGTGAATAATTAGAAGAGAAAATATCTTTCTCCCACCCCAAGACCAAGACCAGTGGGAAATCCTCCCAAAAGTTGTCTGATTTTCATGCAAAGAGTACTACGTTTTTTAAGATTTCACAGTAATTTCTGTTATCCATTCTTGAATCAAATTCTTAAATGTTCAACAGTTTCTGAAGAGGTTGCAAAAGTGTAATTGAAGATTCTAGGAATTATGTAGATTCTTTTCACTCCCATGGTACAAGTATCTAGGACCAGAGATCCATCTTGCAAGGTTATTCTGCTTTGGCTCCAAGCAAGAACTGTCACATGGGAATATAGAATTTTTTTCTTTCTCTCAAAAAAACACCTCAGGTAGAAAAAAATTTTTGGACTTATTTTAATTATTGACTTTTTTCAGTATATGCATCTCTTCATTGATACTTCCCATCAAAGCTCTAATAGTATCCATCTTTTCAAAGTTGTGAGGAGCATAAATGATTTCTCCAAATAACTGCAGATAACTGTTGTGGGATATGTTTTTTTCTGTGACTTCTTTTTTTATTTTAAAAATTAAAAAACTGACAAAACAGCAATGAAGACAAAATCAAAACAACACAGAAACAGCAAAAATGATACATGGCCTCAAAACAAAATGATAGGAATTTACAATGGTTGCTACATTATATGCTGTTATCTTCAATTTTTTTCTGCCTTATAGTCAGAGCAAGAATAGAAATCATAATGCCTAACATGACCTCTGAGCCTACTGCTTCTCAGCTCATATTTCTCAACCCCTTTATCCAGAGCTGCTTGAGCAAAACAGAAATATTCATTCTTTCATTCATCCTGAGCAAAACAAGTATGGTCCGTCTTTCACTGTGTTTGTATTCGAAAAATAGATCTTCAAAAATTCATAAAAGATTACTTAAGGATAATTATGATAAATGTTGCATAATACAATAATCTTAAAAAGAATGACAATTTAGGAAATGAATGAAGTGAATGTCTATTTTTTCATCACTTTTCAAAAATATCACATATAAGACTTTTTGCCATGCATCCCCATTCTACAGAAAAGCTGTCAAAATACCATAGGAATACTCATTATAGTTGAGCTATAAAAAATTCTTTATAGACAATCCTCAGAAAACATATTTCTGTTCATTTATTGTTGTTCAAATTATAAAATAATGAACTTTTTTAATTTAACAAAAATTCAAATTTCAAAATATCCTCTATTGGGCAAAACATGATCAGACATATTTTAAAACAACTATTCTAGATAATAATGTTCAAAGAAGGCTCTAGAAGAGGACAGAACATAGGGTAAAGAGAGAAAGCAAGAGAAGGAAAGAGACAGAAAGCAGGAAAGAGAGAAAAAGAGAGAGAGAGAGAGAGAGAGAGAGAGAGAGATCCTCAGAGAGAACTACAAAAAGATAAATTTCTGCAGTGTGCCTGATGCTGGCATCCACCCCTCCAATTAATATGTTCATATCCTAAATCCCAACAAGATGGCATCATGAGGTGGGGCCTTAGGGAGGTGATTAGGTTATAAAAATGAACAGAGCCCTCACAAATGCCATTAATACTCTTCTAAACAGACTCTGGAGATCTCTTCAGCTCTCTTGCCATCATGTGAGGGCAGAAGTATGGGGACTTCAACCCAATAACAGGCCCTCACCAGAACTCAAGCAAGGGATCTGTAATCACAGACTTCTGGCCTCCAGAACGATGAAAAATATTGTTATAGTAGCTGTTAGGGATGTTTGTTATAGCAGCTGAAAGGGATGAAGATAGGTAATAATTTGGGCTAGGGCTGTAGCAGTGGAGAAAGGTAGACAAGAAGAACCTTGAGATGTTTTAAAGGGACAGGTCATAGGACGTGGTGACCGTAAAGATATAATGATGGGCACAGCCCATATGTTCCTTGAGTTTGGTTCAGCCTAGTGGCAGAATGGCTGTGCTCGTGACCAAAATATATGCTACAATGCTTCAGCAAAAAGTTACTGCAAGTGGCTTTTGGCCAGGTATGTGTTCTGCAGGGGGATGTCAGCAAGTCTAGCCTGAATATAATGGAAAGGTTTATGAGCATGCCTTTAGGAGGGTTAAATGCTAAATGCTGTGCAAGGGCTGAAGTCTGCACCGGCCAAGGGATGTTCACAGCATGCGAAGTGGTAATGACCTAGAATCTCTGGCTCAGTTGGACGAGGCAGGAGGCACAAATGTGTACATGGAGGAGCCTGCCAATGCTTTATTAGAATGAGAAGAACTCATCTTTTTTCACTGTTCCTCCTGGAACTGCTAATCTAGGGGTCACTTCCTGCAGATTTAAGTATGTACTAATAAGGCTCAGAAAAACAAAACAAAACAAAAGTTTAATTTAAGCACTTTGGTTTGACCAAAAGCTCTTTACTATTAGGAGCCTAAAGAACAACTCTAACTCACATATGCTAGGGTGGAATAATGTCAAAAGGACATATTCTACTGGGGCCATGGCAGTTTGAATAAAGCTATGATTTTTATCACCACATTCAGCTGGCGTGACTTTTTTTAGTCTCCAGGGAATAATGCACATGAGGTCCAGGTCATCCAAGATGAGGTTTGTAGGACCACTGGTACCCAAACGAGATGATCTAGCTAGACAGGATGAAGGAAGTTGCCTGTCCCACTGGAATAAGCTGGGAAGGACCATGGCTCTGTTGCAGTACTGAGGGCTGTTGCTGGTAGGTTTGATCAAGCCACTGAAGTTGAAGGCAAAGAGGAATCATTATGCAATATATGCTAATTAAAAATTAGAATTAGCCAATTGATATATATTCATAAGAGGCGCTCTAAAAGAGTCATCAAAATAAGTTTAGAGAAACAAATCAAGTTAGCATTCATGTTACTGTCTATTGCAATAAAGTCACATACAGACATATACAGAGACACAGAGTAGAAAAGAGCTCAGACACAGAAATAGAGGCAGAGAGACAGAAGCAGAGCCTGAGAGACAATGAGCAAAATGACTAGAAGAATACATACTCAAATAAGTACATACTCAAGTAATCATTTCTGTTTTGAAAGATTGAAGAAAATTTTCCTTTCTTTTTTTCTTTTTCTATATTGAACTTCTATTACCTTCTAATAAGAAAGAAGTGAGGAAAACTGTACCATAAGATTGGACATTATAGGACATAAAGAAATATGTATATATGTCTCAATCCATTAAACATTCTTCCCCTAACTACAATGACTCTTAGCTCACTCGTTTTGTGAATGAGACATTGACACGACCCAATCATTACTGGTTTTTGTTCACGGGGTCCACCACTGAAAAAACCTACACACCTCTCCCTCAGAAAAGGAATCTATTGTTCCCTCAGGGGCCAGTCTTCACAGTGTTTTGTGCAGAAGTTACTGTTTTTTATCTGAAATTATGAGGAAATGTTTTCTGAGGCCATAAAACCTTGATAACAAGAGAAGAGTATCTCATAAAGGCAAATCTTTGAAATGTCAGACTCAACACAGACACATCCCAGGTTCTCATATGTGACGCCTGCCTCAGAGTCCACTCCTGTCCCCTCCCTAGGAATTGGCTGCCTTGTAAGACCAAGGCAGCCAGAGGAAGGATGGAGTCAAGCTTTGGAAAGACATACTGGCAAGAGCCCATTTAGGATTCTTTCTAACCCCAAAACATATTTGCATCCAGAATATAACTCATGAGACCACAGAATTAAAATGGAATCATAAAGATGGTCTAGTCAGACCTCATCACTTTAAGGATGAGACAATGCAAATTCAGCAAGGTCATGTTACTTCCCTATGTTCTCATTATTGTCAGTGGCAGCAGCAGTAAAGTCACAAAATTTTATGTATTGTCTATTTTTAAATGGGCTGCATTATATGTAAATGGAGTATCGGTAGTTCCTGTGGCCAACATTCTTATAAAGAGACATTGAGGGAATAAAACCTCCCAAAGTCAATAAATGCAAGCAGAAGATGATTTAAGGATGGCTTAATAAGAGGACAAAGATTAGGATGAGCCAGATAATTCCTCTGTGGCTGCCTATGGTGGACAAAGTCTTGACTCCTGGGAAAAAGATGGGTAACTACATCAGAATACACAACACACTCTGTGATTATTTGAAGTCATATTTGTGTGTTGGGTACTATTTTGGATGCATAAAGTATTGGTTCTCAGGGTTGTACATTCCCCCTATTCAATTTATATTAATTATATTGTACAATTCAGAACATTTTTGAGATGTATCCAGGATGTATTGAGCTAAGATCTTCAGGCATTGTTCTTGAAGGTTTGCAACTTATACCAGCTCCTCAGGTGTTTCTTCCTAGCTGCCATGGTTTGAATATACCCCTACCTCAAAAAAGTTCATGGGTTAGAAAATTAATTCCACTGAAACAGTGTTCAAAGGTGGAAATTTAGGGGCTGGGGATTTAGTTCAGTGGCACAGCACTTGCCTGGCAAGCACAAGCTGTGAGTTCGAATCCTGATACCAGAAAGAAACCAAAAAGAAAAAACAAAAAACAAAGGTGGAAATTTTTAAAGGTGCAATTATGTTGTGGAGACATCACCCTCATGAAAGAACTAAAGCTGTTGTCAAGGGAAAAGATTTGTTATAAAAATAAAGTTGACCTCATCTTGATATTTGTCCTAAGGAGACATACTTGCCTTCTGCTATGGCATGAGGCAGTACAAAATTCCTTACCAAATGCTGATGCTATAGCCTTGGATTCCTACCACCCAGAACCATGATCCAAATAAATTCTGTTGTTTGTTAATTATCCAGTTTATTGTTTTGTTATAGTAGCAGAAAATGGGTTAAGACCTGACCCCAGAGCTTGGGAACCACTGATATAATACATGGTTAACATTTTAATTCTACTTGCTTTACTTGTATTAAAAATACTGACTCAAGTTTCCTAAAGAGATTTGAACACTTGCATAGAAATTCATTGCATCATCA
Source organism: Chinchilla lanigera (assembly GCF_000276665.1). Taxonomy (NCBI): domain Eukaryota; kingdom Metazoa; phylum Chordata; class Mammalia; order Rodentia; family Chinchillidae; genus Chinchilla; species Chinchilla lanigera. The sequence continues at coordinate 2,314,227 of NW_004955460.1, read as the reverse complement.
GCACATTTGTACCAAGAGAGGAACAATCACTGGTTGTGTCTTCCAGGTCTATGATGTGCTTTAGGACCCAGCCAATACCATTGCTAAGGGCTATGTTCCCTTGTTGTCATATCTGTTATCTCACTAGTTTTCTATCAACTTTGAATCTTTCCTTTAGCCAGACAAGTTCCAAGACCTCTCAATCCCCTTATCTTGATTCCCTTCCTACTATTTCTGTTGTCACCAGTGTAATTCAGAGCACCAATCTTCTTACCTAAACAATAGCTTTGTCACTGGAGAACCTGTCTCCACGCCTTTTCCAAGCACAGCATTTTTGGTCAGTCTTCCCCCAGGGCTACTCTAATCCTAGTTTTCTTTTATCAAAAGTCTCAATAAGAACAGCCAACTGAAAGAAGACCACAGACAATTGACCTGGTTTTAATGGTTGTTTTTTGCATGAACTCAACCTAATTTTTCTGCTTTAATTTTATTACGTTCTTAGTTGTATCCATAGTAGACTTTCCCCATGCTGGAACCTTTAATCACAATATGTGAATTTGATTATGAAACACCTAACAGGTTAGTAAGGCACAGTTCTGGGTGTAGCTGCAGATGACTGATACATAAGCCAGCAAGCTGAGATTGAGGAATCCTTACCTGGTGTGGGTGGGACCAACCAATAGGCTTGTAGTCTGGATGGAATAAAAAGAGAAAGAAAGCACGGTGCCCATTTTGAAGAGCTCCAGTCTTCCTGAGTGGTGCACCCTTTGCTACTATATAGCACAGTTTGCTCACTGGTCTGCAGTTCTCTACTTCTGTCAGCCTTCCAAAGCAGACTCACACTGCTTACTGTCCAGTGAGGTTGACCTCGGACTGGTGTTGTGTCCTTGGTCCCTCCTGTTCTGTAGCTTCCATCTTCTTTGGCTGAACAGCTACTCAATCCTCTGGCTCTCCATCATGCAGATCACTACTGTGGACTCTCCTGGCTCTGATTTGTAAGCCTTTCTAGTAGATTTCTATTGTGTACTATATACATATTTTTCTATTGCTTCTGCTCCTCTAGACAAACCTAAATAATAGACCTGCCTGCATGTTTTTGCTTACACTGTTGGAATAACAAGGAATTCTTCCCTCATTTCTACTAGTCAAGCCTTAGCTGTCACATTTCATCTGCATCAAAAGATACTTCATCTGTAACACCTTTTCTGTTCCCTTTGATTTAATCTTCTGAAACTGTCTGCAAAGTGTGCACCAATTGACATACTATATAATACACATTTCAAATATTAGGGGCACTGTATTAAATGGCCCAGCTTTTAAATGTATTCCTCAAACACCAGGTTGTTATAAAACCTGAGATACATATAGCCTTGAAATTCAAGCAAAAACATTTTGTGGAACTCCACTGAAGACCTTATTGTTGCGCTAAGACTCATCTTGTAGTCATAGCCAGGTGGGTTGCATCCTCATTCATGGAATAAGTGCTAATGTACAACATCTGCAAAGTCAGAAAACTCTACTGAAGTCAGCCTGGAAGACTCGGGTGCCTCCTGGAGCATGTCCATGATGTACAGCTTGGCTGCTTTCAGGAGCTCAACATCAAGGTTGACATCAGTGGAACCTTGCTTATTATGGCGAGTGTTAACTCGATCCTTTCCTTTCTTCTTTTTCTCTACTTTTCTCACATGTCATAGATGAATCTCATTTATGTTCTTCCTAGAAAGCCGCACTCAGGGATCCTTCAAGTTCCCTTACTCCTTCTACCACCAATTCCTCTCCTACGAGATCTCTATTGCTCCTTCCAGATAGACATCTTTATGAAGGCAAAGATTAAATGGAATAATTTATATGAAGTGCTATGTCCATTAAAAAGTGAATAATTAATGGTACCTAAAAAGCAAGCAGCATTGGCCTACAGCTACCTACCCCTTCTATCTCACAGAGTAAGCATAGCCATGCAAGTGTCTTTTCCTGGGAGATTATGTTCAAAGTCATCCCTGTGATTCTTTTGGTTTCCAATCCTGGGTATCCTGATGACTTTAGAGTCAGACACTCACATGCAGGCCGAGGCTTGTGGGTGGCATGGCAGTTCTGTAGGTGACTGCATTAATAGGACACAGCTGTGCATAACAAGTTAATGGTATGTACAGCTTTTACTGTCCTGAGCACATAGGGGCTGGGAAGACAGTTTTGAATGCCAGTAGACAATACATTAAGGAGACGTTGCCTAAGGAAGCCAAATAGTTTATATTTCACTATTGTTAGACATGCCGTGGGATACAGCTTTTAAGAAAAGTTTATTCCTTTCCAAGAAGTAAATCCTGTAAGTACTAGGGTAAAATATGCTGGCTTCTTTCTGTGCGGTTTTGATTTTTAACTATGAGGGAATATTATTTGCCTTCAAAACATTTCTTTCTACATAGGCTTAGAGAATGGGCAACTTCTGCCAGAAGGAATTTAAACATCTCTCTCAAGAGTTTTCATGAGAAAAGTACTTGGAACTCAAATTTGAAGGCTCATATCTTAATTAGAACACATAGGCAGAACACACATTCCTTTGATGACCTTATAGTAGAATTTTAATGTAAAATTATTTCTTTTAAGTAGCATTATTATAAATCACACTAAATTCTCATGGATCCAGTTACTTCCCAAGAAAGTTCCATTCTCAATCTCAAAAGAAACACAAAGAATCTCAGATTTACCCTCCTAGATAATATAGCATTCAGTTTATTTTTACAGCTAATCTGAATTAGATACAAATGAGGGGGTTCAGTGTCCTTTTGCTGCATAATGGTGTCTTCATGCTGTTTAAAACAGAGAACATGGCATGTTGGATCAGAGCATAAACTCAGGATCTAATCTGTCTCCATTCAATTCCCAGCCTTGACCTGGGGTACTCACAAGAGCTCAAAAATTACTTAATATCTCCTTCATTCCTTTTCTTTCTCAAAAAATTAAAGAAGGTGAAGATACCTCTTTCATTAGGTTGTTGTGTGATAAATGTTAAGATAGCAGAACTATTAAATTATAGCAGATAATGTAGGGACTAAATCCTGAAGGAGAGTTAAGAGAGGACATTATCCAAGTACAAAGAACTAGAGTTACCTAGACCGTAGTGGTAGGGAAATGGCTGGAGGAGAAATGTGGAAGCTGATGAGTGATATTGAAGGGAGTTATCTCAACAAGGTCTTGAAGACTACTGTTAAGCACATTGTGCATATGTCATAGTTTCCTGAAGACAATGGCATCGTTGCTGTGGTGTAAACAGTGAATATACATTGCCTTGGTAATTTCTGTCATTTTTAATCCATGAGCTTCAAGGGAATCCCAGCCCTTCCTATCATGCCACGTTTCTTGATTTGCTTATTTTCCCATTTACTGTACTACTGTTTTATGTTTTCTTCTCCCCCTAACTCCCAACTCTTCTTCCTCCATCCTCACTGCCCACTGATAACCTTGTTGTCTAATTCCTTGGATGATAGAAGCTATGGGAGCAAAACTTCTAAGAGCTCATATTCCCACACTCTTCTTAGAGTTAGTCTCTCCATTTTGCCCATTTCCACAGATGAAGTGTCCAGGATATGACTGTCCCTCACACTGGTGACTGCCTACCAGCCTTCCTCACTAGCTCAAGACAGTTTTCTAGCCTTTTCACATGTTTCTCCTGCATCAGGAATCTTCTCTCCCCTTCTAGACCATTCCAGAGTATGCCCACAGACTGTCATTTCTCTGTATTTGAAATAAAACACTATGTTGACCTCACTCTATCCATCACCCTATTTCTCCCTTTCCCTTCACAGAGAAATGCCTTGAAAGCATTTCCCTTCCTCTCTCCCATTTCTTCTCTCCTGCTCCAGTTGTCATCCTTCTTCTGAAATTATTGATCAGGGTAACCAATATCTTCTACTTTACTGAATTCAGTGAGTAGTTTCTTCTCTCATTTGAATCTTACATGTCCTATTAGCAGCATTTGATCCAGTTGATGCTTCTCTTTGCCTTGAAACTCTTGTATTTATTTGGCTTCCTGAGCAAGGTATTTATACTCTCTTGACTCCTTCCCAGTCTTCTTTCTCGTTCTCCATATTTTTCTAACCTCTTCCGGTTGGAGGGCTCAGAACCATCCTTAGACCTCTCTTGTCTGTGTATACCTACACTACTGGTAATCTTGTCTCTGTGCCCAGTGTACCAACATTCATATCTTCAGCTCAGCCTTCTCCCCTGAACTGTAGACTCATATATCTAACTGGCTCTTTGACAACTTTAGCTACTTAACCACATTTGAAACTCATCCCCCAAAATATTCTTGATCCTCTTCCAAATATTTCCCTTGACCTAGCCATCTCAATAAAAATGCATCTCCACTCTCCAGTTGCTGAGTCCAAAATGTTTATTCATCTGTAACTCTTTTCTTCTTTAACAAGCCTACATTACAGATATTGTGATGTCCCACTCATTCTAAAACCTTCCTGGAATCTGACCTCTTGGTATCCTGCTTTTCCCTGTACTCCTTTTTACCTTTCTTTGCTTAACTATTCTGTTAAGTACTTATAGTCCGGGTTTGCCAGGGAATAGATTTAATACAGGACACAAAATGTATATGATTATTTTGTAATATTCACCCAAAAAATCAAATGCAGAACAGTGCAAGAGATCTGTCCACAAACTGGAGACCTGAGGAATTCTGCTGAAGGCCTGGATTCCATGGCAATGTCCTGCACAAGTGCAGCTAAAGACCTAGAGCTTATGGCAATGTCCTTCACAAGTCCAACTAGAGGCCTACAGCCCACAGCAATGTCTCATGCAAGTCTGTATCAAGGTTCTGCACTGGGAAGACCCAAAGGCTAATGTGGGGGCTGGGGATTTAGCTCAGCGGCAAAAGCGCCTGCCTGGCAAGCGCAAGGTCTTGAGTTTGGTTCCCGGTACCGGAGAAAAACAAAACAAAACAAAAAAAACAAAACCAAAGGCTAATGTGGAAGCCAGAATTTCTGTGCCAGCAGGGTGAAGATCTGTGCCAGCATGATCAGGGATCTGCAATGGAGCCAGGAAGCAACACTCAAGGAAAGGACCAGTGCTCCCCTAAAAAGTGCTGTAGCCTTCCTCAGCAACAGTGAGAAACTGAGTTCTTCCAATGATGAGAACACCTGAGTTTATATCAGGAAAACCAGCATGACAAGCTTCTCCAGGAGAATCAACAGCACACCGTCTTCCCCTCCAGTTCTCTTTTTAATGATATTGGCAACAATCCTTAGGTGAGATTGCCACACCCAGCACCATACCGATTCAGTTCAGCTGGGTGTTCAAAGTTGACCATTAGTTAATCCACCACAATCCAGCCCTAGTCAACTTGATAACCTGACATATTTCCTTAAACCACAGTCTCTGGTGGCACATTTGTGAAAAATTTACGTTTTGATCTATTCAGATTTACGTTAATGTAACAGTTACATCTACATAATTCTTATTGCATTCATTTTCACATTAAAAGCTAATATTAAGGGGTTCTCAAAATTCAAGGTTAAAACCACAACACTAAAAAATAAAACTAAAAAATAAAACCACAATACTTTGAGTAAATAACCTGATTACAAACACGTATCTAAACACTACATTAAAATTATATTAGGAGAGCTATTATAATCACAATTGTTGCTTCCCATTCACTTTAACAAAAGGGCATGTCAACACTAAGAAACACCCCACAAGGTCTCCTGCTTTTCAGACACACTGTTCCTTTCTGATGAAAGGCCTCTTTTCATTTGTACAGGGGCTCACAGCTAAGCGTTACCTTAAATAGCAGAGAAAACTTTGGACTTGGACTTTCCAGCAATGCTGAAACTGTTAGGACTTTGGCAACTTTTGGAGATGGACTAAATATCTTTTGCATAAAGGGATGTGCATAAATCTTTGGGGGGCCAGAGGTGGAATGTTATGGTTTGTGTCTAGATGTCCCCCCAAAGCCTCATGTGGTCATAGAGTTTTTTTAGAGGTGGCTGAATCTAGAGTGTATGATTGATGGGTAGAGCAATGATGGGATTAAGGGCGCTGGGATTGAGGTGTATGACTGCTGGATCAGTCCACTGATTGGAGTGGCACCGCCCTAATCCCTATAGACTGGATACAATATAAGGGACAGAAAGAGGTTTGTCCTGCTCTCTGTTGTTGCATTTGCTGTCCTCTGCCACAAAAACTGTTGCCCTCTGCCAGGTGCCGCTCTGCCTTGGAACCAGCCCATTATGGGCTGAAACCTCTACAGTCTGTGAGCTAAATAAACCTTTGCCTCTTTTACTTTGGGTGTCAGGTATTTTGTCTCAGCAACAAGAAAAGTAATTAAAACAGCACTCAATGTCTTTTTTCCCCCCAGCAGTACTGGGGATTGAATCTATGGCCTTCACACTGATCTACATCCCCAGCCCTTTTATAAATTTTTCTTTTGAGGCAGGATCTTGCTAAATTGCTAAATTGCCATTGGGGGCTCAGATTTATCTCACCACTTCAGCTTTCCATAGGGCTGGGAGTACAAGAGTGTACTAGGATGCCGAGATGAGCATTCGATGTCTTACAGAGCATATAACACAATTATTTTATTTACTGACTTTCTCCTTAATGAGTCCTAATATATGTTGTATCTCTTCATAAGAGAATGGCTCTTAATTCCTTTATAGGCTTTGTTACTCCAGTGACCTCTCACCATTGGCTACGACCTTGTGCATGTAGGCACACCCTAGAGGTTGGCTGAATGCACAGGGGAAGCATGACTTTCACTTATTTTCTTGGACTCTTCCCCGTGAGTCCTAAAATTCTATTAAACTTTGTGTGTCACTTCAATGTACAAGCCAATGACTTTTAGAAATAAGTGAGTTATTATTCTTTTCTTTTTACATTCTCCCTCTGGTTTAGAGTTGGTAGTTTGGTATCTGTTATTTGATGAGTCAAGTTTAGATGACTTCTCTAAATCCATTTCTTTTCATTTTCCCACACTGGAGCATATGTAACCCTCTCCTTACCATCCACATAGCTTTTTTGATCATGGCCATTGTGGTGTGGCACAATTGCATGAGTGCAATGTCATGTTCTGAGCCAGAAATTCATTCTATGTTTCATCATCAAGATCTCATACAAGACAGTAATTTCAGTTCTAGAGACTTCAAGCACTTACACTGTCATATTCCAAAAAAATTTCTACATTTCCTTAACCTTTGTTTACTCCAAGTAAGAGAGCTCTTTAGATTTAATGTAACATGTCTCTATAGTTACTAAGCTTTCAAATAAAGAAACCTTTTCAATATCCTAAGTTTTATACTTTGACATTCTATGTTTTATTTTTATTACAAATAAGACTGTCCTTGCCCCAATGCCATTGACCACTGGCCCAGTCATTAGAGAGAAACTCAAGACTGACCAGCAGCCTATGAAGCAGAAGCTGTTGGAAGAGCCGCTGAGCCAGAAAGAGCTGTTATTGAGTTGTTCATTACACTCCTGTTGCATCCCTGAGCCAAGTGCCCACCATGATGGGGACTGGCTGCCCTTCTGGAAGTGCTGATGAGTATTCACAAGAAGCCCTACTGTGCAGATCACCTGGGCTATTGCTTTCCCCTCAAAGGACATCGACAAAATAACTGGACATACCCTTTTCATGCTAGTGTTAGGATTATTTCCTTTAACTTTGCATTATCCTATTTGGTTTTCTATATAGACAATCATAGTGTTCAAGAGTAAAAATACATTTGTGCCCACCTTTCTAGTATTTATAACATTATTTGATTTTGTTGTCAAATCAAAGTGAGGTCAGTGAGTATATTTTACTCTTTGACTTTAATGGTAGCATTTCAAATATTTCATCCCTAGTTTTAAAATTGGATATGCCTGCCTGGAAAGCATGAGGTCGTGAGTTTGATTCCCAGTACCGGATAAAAGCCAAAAAAAAAAAAAAACAAAAACAAAAAAAATTGGATATGAGATTTATACATATGTAAGTAAATATATCCTTTATAATATTGTAAGCATATTGTTGCATTACTCTCATAAATTTTTAAATTTATGTTAAATTTAACCAAATGCTTTTTCAATAAAAATTATGAAAATAATATCAGTCTTCTTCCTTGACTCAGCAATGGGATTAGTTTATTAAATACTTATTATTAAATAAGAATAACTTTCAGGGTATTATTATTATAATCACAGTAATTTCTGGAGTTGGATTTTTAATAATAACAATATTTATGTTCATAAGTGAAATTGCTTCAGATTTTTCTTTTCTATGCACATCATTTATTTGAGATGTTTGTATCAGGTCTGCATTATGTCACAGTGAGTTGTGACATTTTACTCAAATCTCACAGACTCATATAAATAATAAAGTACTGTAATAATTTATTCTTTAAACATTTGTCTGTGGCTCTATGTAGCATAGATAAATAGATTACCACCTAAAAGCATAATGGTGATTACTTAACAAAATATAAAACTTGTGCTATGTTTCTTCTTCTTTATAATATATGCTTTTATATATTGTGGTTTTGAACCTCATTAATTATCAAATGAATGAAAAACTACAATAAAAGTCATATCTATAAAATTGCCAAATTTATAGCATGAATGTTATAGGTGAAGGCTTTGTAAGTGGACACTGTGTGAAATGGACACTTACATGCAATTTTCTGGTAGTTTTGATTTTTATAATTTTTCTGAAAAGCTTTCTTGACAGTTTTATCCATACTCTAAAACAATTATATTCTCTGACCAAATAAGTCTACATCTTAGAACATAAACCAAGGGAATTCCTAAATTGCAAAGAACAATGTAGGATTATTTTTATCACAGTATTATTATATTAGTACTAGATATTAGTCAAATACCTTAGAAATGATGAGGTAAATTATGAATTATCATGTTAACATATTACTCTGTTGATTTTAGTGTTTATGGAGTTTCTCACGACATGAAATAGAAGTAACATATCACCGCATAGAGAAAATTAGATAGAAAGTTGAATATGCTTATGATGTCAACTTTAAAACATATGCATAGTATAAAGAAACTTGGAAATTTAAAAAACTAATGTTAATTTCAGGTGGAAAATGCAATTTTTCCTCAAAGTTTCAATATTTTTACAATTTTTAATCAATAATTATAATCAATACATGCACTTTTTAATTTAAGAAGTTTTATTAACTCCCATGTGAACATATTTTGTATTGCAAAACACTGGTGATATTTCTTCCATATCTTTGGCTCCTCCAGAACAATAGGCTGAAGTTTCTCACTATATTTTATGAGACATGGTGTTCTGTGCCTTCCCACCACTGGGGAACCTTCCTGCTGCTCCCTCTAGTTATGAGTCCACTCAAAAAATTCTTTATGTTTGGACAAATGGACTTCAGTGTCCAGTTCACTTTAGTCATCACCCATGTACCATGTGCTGTGCGCCTGGTCTCTTCACCTTAGCTGTCATTAACTATATGTAAATCCTTTCTCTGGTCCTCAGATGGCTTGTTTGGGTAAAGAGGGTGTTGATCTCTAAGGTCCTTTAGGATTCTCTGGCTATCACCCTATGTTTCCCCACAGTACTTCTGAAACCCATGATTGCTATTTTATTCCAGCAGTGGTCAGGTCCACCTTGCTTGCTCATCTTCTTTTGAAGGTAAAAATTGGTGCATCCAAGGAACGATGGCTGTACATCTTTTCCCTGAGCCCAAGCACCCACACACTCCATGCCCATACATAGGATTGATTGATGCGTAGATCTGCCTCTAGACCTTCCTTCCTCTCAGTCTTTGTGATCACTGTTCCCTTCACTGAAACCTTTATCCTTCTGGAAGGTTTAATTACAGAAGTGGACTTAGAGAATAAAACTGGAATTTTTGATATTTCACATTAATATAAGAGAAAACTTGCTAAAACTTCAAGCTTTGGAAAAAGAAAAGAATGATTTGGCACGCAGGGTTGGAAAGAGGGAACTTCTGCCTCAGATGGAAAGATCCAGTTGGCATGTCTCAAGATTGATTCTTCAAATAGGTTCCCTTCTGGGACAGCTCTGTGACTTAAAGGGCATTAGGTGAAGTGACCTCACCTAGCAGTGAAGGTTTTATCACTGTGTGGTCAGTGATATTGCTATTACTTAGTTGGGGAGCGAGGCCTGCAGGGGCCAGGAAGGGAGGGGAGAAAAGACGCACTGATTGTCATCTATTCATTTCCATCAGAAGCAATGAAGAACAGTGCACAGAGGGTTTGAAGAAAATGGATTTGCAGTGGGATCCAGGGGCTCAGAAACACAAAACTGATCAAGGTTTTCAAGGTCAAACAGAAGCAAGACAGTTTTTTTCAATTCCAGAGTTTTATTGTGAGAAGTGGGTAAGAAATAAGGAAGATGCAGGTCAACCAAAAGGAATTTTTCAGTGTTGCATCCAGGGACATGGTCAGTGGTTATGGAGTGAGTAGTCATGCACCAAAGGTTGAGCGTAGGAACATCAACTGATACCCAGGCGTGAGAAACAGCTTAGGAACCTGGAGAAGTCTCTAGATCTACTGGCTGAGGTTATCTGTTCACTGCCTCCTAACCAGCTTCACTGGCCAACTTGTTGAGATCAATATGTGCATACACATTGACACTCACATGCATGTATATATGCATACTTACACCCATACCTAGAAACACATGTAAATGGAATACATTTACACCTCTGCATTCCACTGCAGGCCACTGAAGGATAATAACAAGAGTTTGAGCCCCAGAACTGGGCTTCTTAGATTTATAGCTCAGCTCTGCCACTTGCTGTCAGTGGTACCTTGGGCAAATTAACCAACCTCTCTGTTCCACAATTTCTTTCTCTGGAGCAGGAGGAAACTGCTGAGAGGAGTTGTGAAGTTTTAGCAAGTTGCTCTATGTAAAGTGTCCTGAAAAACAGTGCCTGGCATGTAATAAACAATAGATTTCATCGAGTATGTTCTCCCATGGTATTGTTCTAGCTATATCAGCATCTCTCTCTCTATCTCTCTCTGTCTCTCTCTGTCTCTCTCTCTCTTCTTGGGAGTTTCAGCCCCTTTCTCACACTGCTGTCAACAGCCAACTCTCTGTCCATATGAAATTCCTATTGAGTTAATCATCACAGTCTCTTCTGGGCAGAGTTTTGGCACCATACCATCTCCCAGGCAAATGCTTAGTGCAGAGGCTGGGCACAGTTTTTGCCCAGTCAGCACCCCAATAGTAACTGTCAAAACTTATAAAGCATGCTAGCAGTAGTTGCTGGGATTACCAGGTGGTACCAGTTGGGTGACCTCAGAGTTTCTACAGTGGACCTGTATGGTGTCACATTTATACTGAATGGAAAGGTTATTTTAAAAATAGTGTGGGTAGACCTTGACCTTGCTTACTTTGAAAGCCCTGGGGCCCAGGAATTGCACAAGTCATGGCTTCCATCCCTAGACAAGGCCGAAGTCCTCATGCAGAAGCAAGAGTTCTCTGGATAAGGACTCCTCCTTGTGGACTCATCTGCTGAAGCTGAGCAGGACCTATGGTGCTTGCTTGCTCTTGCCCTTGGTACTGTCACTTGGTACTCCCAATCACTTTGGCATGATGGCTCACAGCATCTGGCATTTGAGCCCTTTATCTGTTTTTTTCCTTCCAGAAAAGTAATACCTTCTCAAATGCAGGAGCTGCATTTGACTTATCTTTGTATCCCAGTTACTTCCACAGAGCACCCACAGACAAAGAGGCACGTGATACCTACATGCTCAGGAGCCAGCCATGTGGGGAGGCCCGTGGGTGATATCTAATGTGGACTTTAGGAAACTCCCATCTGAGCATCCATTCATAATTATTCATTCAAAGGTAACTGCTTTGCTTCCTCCCCTGGTTCTTAGACGGGAAGTCCTCCTTGTACAAGATGGTTCTGGACTTTGTTTGCAATGAGTTTATTGTCTGTATGCCAGGAATTCTAATTTAAAAGAGAAAAGAAAAAAGCATCAAGCTGGGTCGCCAGTATATGCCTGTATTCCTAGCACTCTGGGAGGTTGATGTTGGAGAATCTCAAGTTTGTGCCTAGTCTAACCTAGTCAACTTAGTGACTTACTGAGACCCTACCTCAGAATAAAATGTGAGAAAAGGCTGAGGACATAGCTCAGTGCAAATGTCCTGGGTTCAGTCTCCAGAATCGCACACACACAAAAGCAAAACTCAGCTAATCACCCTTCCCTATCCAACAACCCTAACCTGAAAGCATGCACATTTAAGCAGCACAGATGATCAATTTGATGGGAAAACTTCAAGGCTTAAACCTTCAAGTAAAATCTGCAAAAAGCACTTATTCTTTGCTAAGTGAAATAGAAAGATTTAGCCACTACAATTCTGAGACTGTAGGAAAAAGGAGGTGAGTGGGGTACAGGCACAAGCAGTGGCAGGGATACTGATGTTAGAGTTGCAGCTTAGGAAAAAACCCAAAGTATTCTCCCAACACACTAGGAGCTTAATAATAAAATATGACTGAAAAAGGCCGAGTTATAGCCGTGCCGTTTAATTCGGGCAAAATTTCCCTAATAAGTTAGAGGAATTGACACTTTCTCTCTTCCCTGCTTGTCCAGTGAAAATACTCTGCTAAGAAGAGCAAGAAACTATTTAACCAAAAGAGAAAAAGTGTGTCACGGCCCTTATCAAGCTCTTGACGCAAATATTTACACTGCATTTTATATTTTTTTTACTTCCATTATTCTGAAAAGGATTTTATATCTTTTTTTCTGACATATGCCAAAGCAGGTTTTTACATTTTGCAAGTATGCAAATAGCAAACGGAATAAGAAATTCATGCAGATGCTTTCCCAGATTTTCAAATGCAGAACATCGTGTTATGCTGGTTCCAGAAGTTATAATTGCACTTAAAAGTCCTGCCTTGGTGTGGCATTTGGGGACTTTAGGGACTCTGCACACTAATTCATGTCTGACTTTTACAGCTTTGTAATCAGCCCTATTCATAAGAACTGGCTTATAGAAAACACATTTCGGTTCTGGAAGGAGAAGCAGTGATTAATGGTGACTTCAAGAGAGCCTTCTGGGCCCCATGGAAGCCCAGTAAGTGGCACTCTGACCACACCCTGGAGTTTCTGCACAGTCCCCCGTGCCCCTTTTTGCTTCCTGAGAACTCTCTTCTGCTGCTAATGTGCAGAAGCCAAAGTCCCCTCTGGGGCAGTACCTATTGTCCCTGTCTCCTTCTCCCCTTCTCTCCCTGGAATCTCTTAGTAATCTATCCCAAGTGGCAAACTTTCAGGAATGCCTTCTTTAGGAGTCTTACAAAATGTGTAAGCTTGTATCATTCCTTTCTTCTTAGGAATAAAGGAAAGCTCTTTATAGAACTGGAAACATTTCCTTTCAAACAAAAGCAATCAAGTCCTCCCTAGGGCTGGGCCAGAGAGATTCATTCCTCATCCTCCAGAGACCACAATGGTGAAAGACACGAGTGTCTTCCCTACAAAGGACTCCAAAAACCTTGCTCTGGAAGGACACTCCCTCCAGAATGTCTGCACACTAGAGAGCTAGAGAGACAGTAGCTCCAGCTCCCGTGTCATTCCGGTTAATCCAGGACATCTGGCCACCCCATGTGGGAACCCGTATTCTGTGTGCCCTCCAGTGTAAGCAGGAGGGCATGTCCTGTGTGTGGGAAATCTGGCTGCCATGGAAATAAAACCAATGACAGGAGACATGGTGACAAAGCTCGCTCACAGGCTGGGCTTGCTTTAGAAAATAATTACAGGCAACTGAATTATCTTCGGTCTATGTAAATTAATTTTTAAGTTGAGCAAGTGTTCCAGCTAAACTTTTAGAAGTTTCCTTGTTGCATTATCACTGTTATTATTATTATTATTAAATCTAGGAGTTCCATTCAACCTGTTGTGCTAACTTATGGTTAACTGCAGTGATAATTTTGGAAAGTAAGACTAAAAATTGGCATCACTGGGTTTTGTTTTTAGAGTGGTAGTTTTAATAGATCACGAACCTGGGAAATACAAAACCTAAATTTCCATTCTTCTCCATGTTAACTAGCTCTGCAATTCTAAGTAAGCCATTTAACATCTCAGTTAAGCACCTTGCTGGGTGTGTGGTGAATAAACTAGCTCCACTTTGGTTACTTCTTAGAGATAAAAAAAAACCTATTACCTGCCTTATCTATCTTCCACAGTGGCTGAGAAAGTCAACTGGAATTTCTGCATACTTTGACAGTTTTGAGGTTGTACAAGCTATTATGTAAGGAAAAGAAATAACAATAATTATTCACAATTTAAATTGGAAAAATCCTTCAAGTTTTGGTTCAAATACATATCACTTAATGATATTGTCCACGCCTGTTTAGCAAGACATGAATGTTTTTATTGCTTCTGAATTTCCAAAAATTTCACAAAAGGATGATTTTCCTTTTTTCCTTGCCTGGTAAATCTGTTACACATCCTCTCCAAAGAATGCAGTATTTCCGAACCAATGCTCTAAAGTTGTACAGAGGATTATGTTCAAAGCTTTCAAATCATTTCAATCCACAGAATATCTCTCATGTAGTCAGTGAGAAGTAATCATGTCCATCTTTATTTTATGTGTGTCTGTTTGGCTTTCCAAAGCATAGGGAGTCTTAAATATCTCCTTAGGCAAATCCTTCCTTCTTAGTACAGCTTTTTGCTTTGGGATGTAACTTAGCTGCATTCCTTCAAAGACAAAGTTTACACAAGCACAGTTTTTCGGCAGATGATTCTAGGGAGGAGGGATAAGAGCTGGAAGAGTGTAATGGGAAGGAAAGAAAGCCCAATCAGAGATGCATAATCAAACGGGCTTCATGTCCAGCCTGCTGCTCCAGGGAGCTCTTAAGAAGCCTTGCAAATGTGTATCCAAGGACCAAAGAGGAACACAGGAACCACTGGATTCTTGAGCATCACAGAGCCATACAGACCCAGGATAGAATGAGATATGCAGGTGTCCTTCTAGAGCAGTGATGTGAACTTTTGAGAGAACTACTACCCAAACTACAGCCCCAAACCCAGTTATTTACACCAATATTTCAGTTAAACCTAAATACTGATGTTTTAGTTTAGGAATAAAAACCAACTCATATATTAACAGGTTTTGTCTTAAAAGAAAAACAAATTATACACATGCCATAGGTTGGGCACCACTCCTCTAGAGCACCATCAATGTCCTGGGGCAAAAAACAGGGAGCTGGTCTAGGTGAGGTGTACTTCCATCAAACTGCGCCTGCTCCACACTGGTCACAGCAATTGTGACTGGATAAAAAAGCACAGCAGAGATCACCTGTGGTGTGTGATCCAGGTTAGAGTCCAGCCAACCCACACAAAATCATTTTTGATTGAGAATGAGTGTCCTCAAATCTCTGCTTCACATGTTGACCAAGTTTCCCCTAAGAATCCAAACAGTGTGAAGTTTCTCCTTGCACCTTTGCACAACCTGAAATATGGGGGGAAATTGTATTTGTCCAGGTTTAGCCAATGCAATATTTCAGTACAGTTTTATAAGGAGGAACTTTGAGGAGATTTTGCATAAAGTAGGTAAATTTTGCTTTGGTGTTCCTCTATGTCTATTCAGGCATCAGAAGGGCCTGGATTATATGTACATGATACCCCAGCATGACACCAGGCCATCATTCCACAGCTTCAATTAGTTCAACTTTGAAGCATCTCCAAATTTTCCTGCTGAGCTAATTAGGCATAGGTTAAAGGTGAATGAAGAAAGAAAATGACCTACTTGAGGAAGCCCCCAAGCAGCGAGTTTTAAGTATGTTGACCAGTAACCTCATCACTGCCTGAGAACTTGTTAAAATGCAAAAATCTCAGTTCACTTCCCACACTTAATAAATCAAAAACTTTAGAGGTAGAGTGTAGCTATCTGCATTTGACAAGTCTTGCAGGTAATCCTAATATATGCTTATGATGGAGAACCACAGTCTAAGCAAATCTCTTCCAGACCACTGGATTGCCTCAGAGGAAAGTATGAATCATTCAGTGTGACCATTCATTGTGATATGTCAACTTGACTGGAGTAAGAAACACCTGACAGATTAGTAAAGCAGTATTCTGGGTGTAACTGTGGATGATTGACATGTAGGTCAGCAAACTGAGGTAGAGGACCCACCCAGTTGTGGGTGGTGCCAACCAATAGCCTTATAGCCTGAGTGGAATAAAAAGAGAAAGAATAATGAAGTATTGCTGTTTTAAAGAGCTCTAGTTTTCCTTTGCTGCTGTCACTTTGAACATTGGTCTGCAGTTCTCCTGTTTCTTTAGCCTTTCAATCCAGACTTTCATTAGCAACTATCCAATGAGCTTCCGAGTCTTTGACCTTGGACCGGTGCTGCATCCTTGGTCCCTCTTATTCTGTGGGTTTCATCTTCTTGGGCTGAACAGCTGCGGAATCTTCTGAAAGCTAAGAGTAAAAATAAACTTCTTTTCCTTCCTTTAAATTGCTGGTATTTAGTATTTTGTGCCAGTGACAGGAATGACAGAGGGGCACCAGATTGTTGTGAAATGTTTAAGCACTTACTGGGAGCCAGTTACTAATGTGGGTCCCAGGAATGCAAAGGTGAACAAATTACACAGCTTCCTATCCCAGGGAGCATTATAAGGAAGAGATAAACAAGTAGACAATAGTCATAATGCACAAACAAGAGGAATACATAAGTGCACCCCAATTTTCAAAGTTTGGGAGGGAGTCAGAAAAGAAGTGACTTCTAAATTGAGCTGTGAAAAGCCAAAGGTGTTTTAGAGTGGGATGGAAGGATACTTTGGACATTATTCAGAGTCCTGAGACAAAACCAAGCCATTTAGTAGAGGTTTTACTGTGGGTTAAGGAGTTTACAATGCAAGCTAGAAGGGAGATGGAAGTGGGTCAACAGAAGTTGGAAAGGTATCAGAGGGATAGAATGTGAATTGTTTAGCATGTAGAGAAGCTTGGGGTTTTTGAGAGGTTGGTGGAGTTATTCCAAGGGCTAAGAGGTGCCATTAAACCATTTCTGTCTGTCACTCTGGACACAAACAAGGCCTTTCCCTGAGTTCAGGTTTGCTATCCCCTCCAACACGATGGCTTTAAATGCCAACCAAATGCTGATGAGTCCAAATCTTCATATCTAGACCTGCTTCTTCCCAAGATTTCCAGATTAGCTCACTATTTAAATGTGTAAAAGACATTTCAACTCTAATGTGATGAGAGTAGAGGAACACTTGATTCCCCACCACCACTGTGTGTCTCATTTGATAATCCCTTGTCTCAAAAATGGCAAGGTCATCTGTAAATGTTTTCAGCAAAAATTCAGTATCTCCAATTCCACCTTTTTTCATCACTTGCATCCAAGCCATAAGAATATGCTGTCAGCTTGGCAAGTTTGGTTGGTTCAACTTGCAAAATGCATCCGGGAACTTTCTGGTTCTTTGTAGTCCATCCACTTCCTTCTTGATGGCAAAATGGCTGCCCACTCGCTTGAAGTTCACAATATCCTCAATTCTTTCAGCATCTCTTAATCTTTCCCACAGAAGTCCTGTACTGGGCTTGATTTGCTTTAACAGAGTTTATGTTCAACCGTGAACCAAAGACTATGGCTGGTGCATATCTCCTGACACCTACAACTTAAAAGGGAAAGGGTTTCTTTGGTTTGTTTTAATTCTTTTTCTAATTTGTTGGGCTCATGGCTTCAGTCTATGGTCTGTTGGCTCCAAGGCCAAAATGGCATGGTGGAAGAGTATTGTGCAGGGGAGCTGTTCAAGTCACAGAAGCTAGAAAGCAGAGAGAGAAGGGGAGATCTCTACATGAGAAAGCATCCTTCCAGGTCTCACCCCAGTGACCCACCTCCACCCAGACTTCACCAGCTACTAGAATATTCAGCTACTGAACTCATCAATAGATGAATCCACTTATGAATATGTGATCCAATCATCTTCCAAACACATGAGATTTGCGGGATCATAGGCACAATTTTCTTTGAAGGGAGATAATTTGTTCAAACAAACAAGGTGGAAATGGGTGGAGAAAGTGGCAGTGATGGGGTTAGATTGTGTCTTCAAGAAAAATTGCAAAACTACTGAGTGATAAAAGTATTTTATTCTACAAATGTACCTGGATATCACTTTTTCTATAAATATTAACATTGTATTTCCAAGTATTTATATTTACATCAAAATAATTTTATTTGGGTGCCCCTCTACTGATGTTATAATTCGTGCTTGGCTACTGGTGGTGACACTGGCTAGATATTGCAATACTAGTGGCTGTGATTCCTCCTGGTGAAATCTAAGTGTTAATCATTTTAAGCATCTGAACTTTGTGTCATACACCAAAGTAAAAAGTAATTATTATTTTATTGAAAATATCACTATATGCGGCATACATAGTATATACATACTGTGCAATATATGTACAATGATAGTCCTTTGCAAAGGTGAACATATTACACAGCCTCTTGTATGAGAGGTGTATGTTCATGGCACAAGGGCAAAATCTTGAAAGACTTGAAAGTATAATCTCTATAGAGCCTGACATAAACACTACAGAAATAAAGAGTTTAACTCTTTTTCTTTTTGAAGGTTTTGAATGCCCTTAGAACAGATTATTATATTACCACTCCAGAGCGAGTATGTCAACAGGGCACCAACATGTGTAAACACATGCACTTCCTAAGGAAAAAAATCTAGCCTATCTCCCTCTTATAAGCAGAAAGAAAAAGGAAAAGCAACGTTTTTTTCCTAAAAGACTCCCTCCTTTCTCCATAAGGCTTACCTTTGTCCCTAAAGACTTTTGATTCTGAGATCTCTTCTATCTCTGCTTGTTGGTATCAGGGGATGTGATTGCGGCCCTTCTGACCTGGTGCCTTCTCCTAGCTTGGCATGCCAGGTGAAACCTGCGGTGGTAGACACAGCCTACCTACATGGTGAAAAGTCAGTTGTCAGGGGGAAATCTTATTTTAAGAAGTAACCATTGCTCTCCACAAAAATGGACTGGTTGTTGTATTTCTGACCTGAAATACTTTCTGGGGACTGGAAGGATTCAGCAACAGACTAAGGAGCCTGCTAAAAGAAAATAATGGATATTTGCTTCCGTGCAGATCTTTATCAGCTGAAATTTGTAGAAACTACACTTGTTTCTTTTGCTTAAATAATGGAAAAATGGCTATAATTTATGCAGAAGAAGCTAAATTATCACAATGAATAAAAAGGGCACCTAAATGACAAAAGGCATAAACTAATCCAAATGCAAACAAATTGATAGCTCCCCAAGCACAAAGCACTTACTACTAAAGCCCTTTGACAGCTTTATTGGATTTTCCTACAAAGATCACAATAGTTGCACTTGCAATTAGCTTTTGAAATTAATTTGGAGTGCTCTACACTTAGAAGTTGACTTAGTAATCAAGTATCATGTTATTCTGTATGTTAGCCCAACTCTATTTGTCCTCACCCTTATTTGGATTTCTGCTTTCTTTTTCTTTCTTTCTTTTTCAAGATTTCAAATACACTGTTTTATCATATCTCGAAGTCTCAGAATTCAAAACTCTGTGGAAGATTCGACTGACAATGGGGCTCAATATTGAGACAAAGGCATCAATACAAGGATGTTGCTGAGGATGCCAAAGAATTCCAACAGATAAATGCTGAAGCTTCCCTTTTGTTTCATTTTGCTACTTTTTCAAGGCAAGATGCCTGGGCTCTTCTTTCACAAGAAGTGCAAAGAAAGAGGACTTGACCTTTGCAGACTGTCTTAAATTTTAGGCTCTGTTTGTCAGCTGCTAGAGACCTCACCAAAGCAGTGAACTGAGAAGCAGAGACTGAATCTGCAAATGCTGCCTGAGAAGGAAGCATTTATCCTATCACAATAGTTCTTTGTTCTTCCCTGAATTTGGATTGGGTATCTGGTTTAGAGTCCAGATACACTAACCATGGACACCTGACTTTCTCAAGGACAAAATGGGGGTAAAAAATGCAAAGGTGTTTTAGAGTCCAAGCATGGTCTGATGAAATTGCTCTGATTGCTTTTTGCCAGGGAATTCTGGGCTTAATGAGGATGACCAGCACTTCATCCAGAAAGGTCCAGGTCATGAGATGACTTGTTCTCCCCTTTCAATCCCACCCCAAGGATGCCTTAACTTAAATACATACAGCGGTAGACATTCCAGAAAGACCTATGAAAAGACCCATTGTACTGTGCAAGGGGCTTGAAAAAATGTTTGTATTCAAGATTTACAGTAAAAGACATGCCAGTTGTTCTCATTTTTCTTTCTCATTTGCAAGCCCCTGGAACTGCAGGATTGAAACAATTGAAACAATTAGCCGCCTCCTGTTTATCATTACTCTAGCAGCAGCATCATCTTTTGGCCACGCCAGGACTGTTTTCCTGCGCAGTATATCCCCCCAGTGAGGCCCAACTACTGTACAGAAGGACTGGAATCCGAAAAGTCCTTAGAATAACACTTCGGGGCTTCGCGGCTGCTAGATCTGTTTCTTTTTAGCCTGTCCTAGAAACAGCGAAGCACTGCCACATATTTAAGGTGGTGGTGGGGGTGGGGGAGAGCATCTAAATTCCTCGTGTATCTCAGAAATCTAAATTAAAACACTGAGGAAGCAGTTACTAGGTTGTTCTGACAAAGATAACAAGGCTGTGAGGATTGGATTTAGAAATGAGCATGGCAGGGCTCTCTCAGTTGTATGCAATCTGGAATGTCACACCCAGACGTACAAGTAGTTAGGATGAACTTAAATAGCCGGACCCTATAAAAGAAAGAAAAGGGAAAAAAAAAAAAGTAAAGAAGAAGTAGCATTGCACATTATTATGGGCTGATGGGCTTGGTACCATTATTATAGAATTCCGTACCATTTTGTTTCAATTAAGGAACACAAATAAATCACAATAAAAAATGGTTCAATAGGCTTGGAATCACTCTATATAGTCATAACAAAGCTACCACACTGTTTAAATCGCCCGTGGAGAACCATCATTTGGTAATGACTAACAGAGAAAGGGGACTGAGGGCCTCTTTCTCAGTGTTCTGAAAACCACTTGGAGTCCCATTCTCTCCAGATCCCTTTCAACAATCAAGAGGACTGTGTGGAAGGGATAGGAGGATCCCAGGGTCACTGACAGACTTGTAGCAAATACTGGTGAGACCAAGGCCGTGGAATCCTGCCCGTTGGTGCTCTGGAGACTAATGTCAAGATAAGTGAGTCTCAGTCCTCGTGTCCTTGTGGCTGTCGTCTGTCCCCTATCTGACCGTGATGCCTGTATTTCACTATCTGGGTGGAAAGAGGGTCCCCCTAGAAAGCTGTCACCCCAGCCCCAGCCGGATGTAGCAGATTTGGTGTCCCACGGAAAACCTGAGTGTTGGGAGATCCTTTGGCTTTGGAAAGAATAGCCTGGGTCCCCCTTCTGGAAATCCTCCAGCTCTGGGCAGAGCTGATCTGACATCTCCTGAAATTTCCATTACATCAATATCATAGTTGTTAGAACAAGGCCTGGAACACTCATCTGTTTTACAGAATTTATTTGCACTATTCATTCTGCCTTTATTAAGCAGGCTGCGCTGAGCGGGCATGCATATTCCCAGGAAACAGCTCTCTGATAACTTAGGAGCCTTCAAGTCTGCGGAGTGTTACTCTACTTTTCCTTAACAAAGAACTGAGTGTTGGTACTTCAAATAAAAGCTTTTTTTTTTTTTTTTTTTTTTTTTTTTTTGCCCTCCTCTAATTGAGGTTGAGTGAATTTGCTACACTTTTTTTTCTTTTCTGCTTTCCGTTTTCCTTTTTTAAAGAAGGTGTTTTACTATCCTATTTCTCTCCCCTATTGTGACTATTAATAATTTCCAAGGTATTCTCCTTGTTCGCTTGTCTCTCTACCTTCCCATACTGAGCATTAAAAAAAAAAATCCCACAGATTTGTTTTACTACTATGAGCATAAAAAAGCAGCAAGTTTGCATTTTGAACAGAGCAGAGATTAAGGCATTGGCAACCTTGAAATAGTTCTTTCTCAACTTCCATTCCCATGAGGTTATCCACATAAAGTTGCTGTTAGCACAGGGTCAGTGTGATGAAATGTATTTGTTGAGTCTCTTTGGTGCCAAAGCTTTTGCCAACAATCTGATCTACCTGATAGTGGTACTATTTCAGAAACATCCAGTCAGTAGAACAAACACTGAGCCTGTGCATTTTCAAACACAGCAGTGGTGAATGAGACTGCAGCCAGTAAAACTTTACATTTTCTTCCCCCCGCCTTAGAAATATGCATGTGAGCACAGGGATCTAATCACAGTTTATAAGTAGGCATTTTATGTAAGTAATATGCCCTCGTTGGACCTACACTTCAAATAGCACTAGGGTCAGGATATCACCAGCGCAATCCTTTTGCCCTTTCTCTGATCCAAATGTCAGGGATCTGATTAAGGGTTCTTTAACATCAGTATAATTCACCAAAAGGCAATATAAAGTGAAGTGTTATGAGAACAAGCTATAAAAATGGGACATCAAGAAAAATGTACCATGTTAGGCCATGGAAAAACAAAGTCACCCTCAATATTAAAGTAACTAAAATACAAATGTTAGGCAGGGAGTTGCAACTTACTCGAAAATTGTTGCTCTGCTAGGAAATGGAAGAATCACATTTTTCTTACCTTTCCACTCCTCGATTTCAAACTTCTCTGAGTCAAAGGCTCCTGTATATAACAGAATAAAATCAGAGTGAGCTTAGATTGCTAGGTCTGTAAATCTTTCCAGCCTCACTCAAACCTCTTGCCAGACTTTTAGGTGAAAACCTCCTCTTATGGGAGACTCTGACTTAGAATGATAGGTGTGAAGGGCAGGTTGAAAAGCCAGCAAGGATTGGACAGGGTGATATACATTTGCAATTAATTCCAAGCCTCTAGAAAACTGAGGCATGAGGATCCCAAATTTGAGCCCAGGCTAGGGAACATAAAGACTTAGTGAAACCCTACCTCAAAATAAAAAATAAAGCTGTCTTAAAAAGTTAGACATGTAGCTCAGTTCAAAGGCCCTGAGTTCAATTACCAGTACCAACCAACCAACAAACCAACAAACAAATGCCTGTGGGGGAAGTTCTTGGCCTTACAGACTGGCACTGAGAGAGAACAGACAGATGTTCACAGATAGATGAAGGATGTGTGATGAAGGAAGTGTACGTGTGTTTTAGGGGGAAAGTGTGCAAACAAGAAGTGGGGCTGGAGCTAGGGAGAGGGAGACTAGGACTTAGGTCTTACAAAGTGGTTACCTCTCCTTGCCAAGCTAGAAATGCGAATTCAAATAGCAAAGCTTCTAAGAACTCACACAGGACAATAGAAATGATGCTCCTCTACAATTTTTCCTCCTGCCTCTTGCCTAAAAGTGGCCTTAAAATAATGCCAAAACATCTGTGGTGTAGAACCCAGAAAAGTATCAGCCTTGATAATGATGCCTGCATATGAGTGTGACATTTTAGCCAACAAGTTGCAAAGCTCAGAATTGTACCCAGCTTTGTGAACTCTGGGGTGGTTCTAGTGCCTTGGTCCATCAGCTCATCCCTTTCCCTAAAGGAAGTGGGGAAAAGAAAAGTGGGAAAGAGGGAGGAATGGCAAAGGGGAGAAATAAAGAGAAGCAGGCATGGAAAATGGAAAAGGCCATGCAGATCACATAGGTTGCCTGCTTCCAGGTCTCTCTGAAGAGGAAAAGAGTAATAACAATGCCCATGTACCATGTAGATTTGCCAGGCACTATTGAGATGTTTATCTGGAGCATTAATTCAGGCTTTCTGTCCCCCATCACCATTGGTACTAGAAAGTAAACCCAACATCTTCACACCTAGCATCTTTTTATTTTGAAGCAGGGTCTCTGTGTTTAAACCTGTGTTCCTCTGGCCCTAGTCTCCAAAAATGTTGGAGTTATACCCCTTGCCTGGCTCATTGTATTTTTAAGACTGGGAAGTAAGGCTCAGGGAAAACTTGCTTAAATTCACACCCTCATAAAATGAAAATCTGGAACCTGAAACTTGAACTGGGTCTATGTGCTATTGCCACCTGCTCTGTCACCTGACCCAGTGGCAGAGACCCAGCACCGGGGACTAGCTTACATGCTGCAGTGACTGGTGATGAAGGGAAAAAGACTCCCAGATTCAACACAGGCATGTTTCCCAGGGGACCTCATTTTACTTTTATTTAATTGTGTGAATCAGGATTATCATGCTCATTTTAGAGATGGACTGTTGGGGACTTTAAAATTTGTCATGAACTGATTTATTCATCCACTGAACAAATAGTTACTTATAATTTACAGTATTACAGTCAGGTGGCAGATATAGAATGAACAGCAGAAGAAACATTAAAATCTTATCTTCAAGGGGCTTGTTTCCTAATAGGAGGAAAAGTTGATCAAATATTCACACTATTGGCTGTTCATAAGAACAGAAAGAAAACTCCCACTCTTGGGAGATAGGGAGCAGACAAACACTCAATCGGGGTGAGGAATGGCTGGTGGTCATCTGGGAAGCATCACTGAAAACATGATCCTTAATTAGAACCAAAACATAAGAAGACTAGGCTCAGGGACTTTATGTGTGTGTGTGTGTATGTGTGTGTGTGTGTGTGTGTGTAGGAGGATCAATGCAAAGAGGGCTTCAGGCAGAAGAGACAGCAAGTGCAAAGGCCCTGTGGCTCCTGTTCAGCTGGAAGGTAGCAGTCAAAGGCCTGGAAGCAAAGCCTTACAAAAAAGTAACAGTGTGGCTTCTGCATGACATTTCATGACCTACTTCTCACCCCAGACTTCAGAGCCTGAGTCTTTCATATCTCTTTCTGAGTATGGTCTCAAAACCCTGCTTCCTGTCCCTGCAGCACCCCACAGGGGCTCTCCTTGCCTCTCTGATAATGTAGTCCAGGGAAAGCATCCTGGCCCTCTCATGCTGCATCTGCTTTCCCTGCGGGTGCAGAGGTCAAGCACGAGACAAGGACCAAATAAATCACTGCTTGTGTGTTGAATTGCTCTGGGAATTTAGGTCTTTTTAAAGCTATAACTACCTGGAATGTAAAGTTGCTATGGGGGGGGGCGAGATAGTAGTGCTGGAAAAGGGCTCAGCACAGTGCCTGACACACAGGGAGGTGCCCAGCAAATCTCTGCTCTTCCTGGGTGTGCAAGTGGCACTCGGCACATCCTGACCCAGACATTAGCTGGCACCTCCTAGTCCTCTGCCCTGCCAGGAAAGAGGCCCCTAGCAGCCTTCTCTCTGATTCATCCATAAACATCTCCTGCTTCTTCTTCTCAGGTTAGTGAGATAGGCGGATGTTGTATCGAAAATGCATTAATCCGGAAATACACTTCTATTGCCAAAACCTCCTTCTGAGCTCTTCCAACTTGCTGGAATTTAGCAGTTTAGTAATAGTGAATCGATGAACCAGTCAGCTTTCAAAGGCTTGAACTGTGGGTGAACTTCCTCTCGGCCCGGGTAGCTCAACATTAATGCAAAAGGGTCACAAACTCCACTTGTGTTACAGGGTATCCCTAGAACTTAAAAAAAAAAAAAAAACATAAAACAAACAAAACTGGAACCTAAAAAATACAGAGTACATATTCAAGAAAATTGAAATAGGTTATTTTCAATTGTTAAAATGTATAGATAAAACACCCTATAAAATCTCTGAAGAATGGAGACCACTTACTATAGGGTTGATTTCATAGAAGAGCAGGCTTGCAAAGTTGTCTAAAGCCCAGCTGAGTAAAAAAATATTCAAGCCTTATAATCAGACCGGGTTTTGGCCTTAACTCTGCTAGTTACTGGTTTGACATGAAGCAAATTACTTAAAGGACCCAAGGTTCCTTATTTGTAGAATTGGAAAAAGCCCCCGTCTTACATGTCAGACTTTGCAAGCAGGACACCTGGTTCGTGAATAAGTGAATGCTTTAGTTTATTTAATGAGAGCCTCTAGTTTAACACCTAGGTTAAGCATAGGGTACAAGTGATATAGAGCTTTCAGTTTATGCCCAAATCCTAACACTACCACCAGTGCACTGGGTGTGAGGCAAGTTACTAAGAGTTTTTGCCTCTTTCATTTTATTCCTCAAATCTGAAAGAAGTGTTCCCACTATGGTCTAGGAGTTAGCATCTGTTAGGTGTAAACATCCCACTATAGTGGCTGCGTGATTGCTTATTATTACTGCTATTTCTGTTATTATCATTATTACTTATGAATTTTTGGACATATGGAAGGAAAGCAAACAGATAAAACAACAGAAAAACACAAGTAAAAGTCAAAAATCTAGAAAGAAATGAAAGTACTTTACCTTAGGAAATACATGCGGTCTATAAACAGCAATAAACTGTTGACAGACTAGAAAGAAGTCAGACTAAAACTCAAAGCCTTTCTAGAGATTTTTAGGAAACAGGAATCCACCTCTTTTTAGTAACTCAGCACACTTTTTTTTTTGTTTTGTTTTGTTTTGTTTTTCAGTACCGGGAATCAAACTCACAACTTTGCCATTGCCAGGCAGGCACTGTGCCGCTGAGCTAAATCCCCAGCTCAGCACACTTCTTATGTTCCTGTAATTGTAGGATTTTCTTCCCCTTGTTCTCATAGTCTAACACATTATTCTGGTTCAGGGCAGGTGGAAAAGAGTCAGTACACCTTCCTTGGGGAATACACTTTTGTATATGTAAAAAACGCATCTGTGAATATGAGTGTCTGTTTACATTATAGACAGCTATTGCTGTCTTCCTTGTGAGCAGAGGTGAATTGGTCTTCAGGAGGCAGGCAGTATCAGCAATAACATGGTGGATCCTCTGAGGGTCATCTACACTACCCTCAGCCTGGAGGATTTCAACATTTTCATTTTACAGAGGAGAAACCAATTTTGAAGAAGTGGAAAATGACGACACTGGCTCTCCTCATGACTGTGAAGGGTGAGGGCCAAGTCAAGACCCCCATGACCCTGCCTCCCCAGCAAGAGTCTTCCTGGTTCCAGGAGGAAATTTCCTGTTGGGCCCCTGAACTTATCAGAGTCAACATCCTCTTCGAAGGGGGCCATTCACTAGGGCCTGGGTGTTACTCTCATTCCCACGTAGAAGAGGCGGGGTCTGTGGGAAGTGGTTAGGTTATAGGACAGAACCTATTTTATTCTTACAAAACGGGTCACAGAGGGTCATCTTGACCAATCCTACCATAGAAGGACACAGCCAGAAGTTACCATGTATGAACCAGGAAATAGATAAATAGGACTTCCTCATGCACTAAATTTGCCCCTGGCTTGCAACTGGTCTTCTTGAGCTCTCTGAAACATAAATTTCTGTTGCTTGTAAGTCACCTAGTTTTGAGTATTATGTTTTAGCCTGAATGGATTAAGGCACTGTTGCAGGTATATTAAGCAGCTGAAGATGTATAAACAGGGATGAACAAACTAATATATCTTAAGTGCTTCCCAATCCAGTTGCTTTTGCTTCTCATTCTGCCTTCTACTTGGTATTCCTTAGTGCCTACCTTATACTGGTTTCAACCAGAACCAACTAGATTTAAGCAAACAAAATTTAGCTATTTGTGAAAGAAGAGTTCAAATAATAGAATCGATCCCATTTCCAGATGCAATGTGTACCATAGTTAATTAGTAAGGAAAGCTATCTATTATCTATACGTATGCTCACATGAAAGTCCATTATCAAATTATGATTGAAAAGATAGTAAACAAATATTTCTCAATCTTCAAGAGGCGCTTCCATCTGGTGCAGAGGTTTTGCAAGTTGATATGCAACTCTATGCCTGTGATGGGAAGTCAGACATAGGAACGGAAAACATGAAAGGCTACAAAACCAGCCCATCAGCAGCAGGTAGCAAAGCAGGAGGCATGCATGACTCTTTTGACACAGACACACACGGCCCACACGAGGAGCCCACACTTTCTCTTCGCACCCACACAGAAATGTGTTCTTTTTATTTTCCTTGAAAAACATATTCTTGAGATAATCTTGTTTTTCCTTTTGCTAAAATCATAGCTACCAAAAATTATTTCTGTACTGTGAGGTTAACAGTAGTGCAAAGAAGAGTGTGGTGAATGTGTTACCTGTATCACTCCTGCCGCCAGCAAGAAAGCTGCCTTTGAGATTTCTATGAGTGCAAAACCAGAATACAAGAGGAACAGTAAATTTCATGCTCTCTCTGTCATACTCTGACTAATAATTGCAGCTCTGATCAGTTTTGATTGGGATCCTTCTCCTAAAATACTTTTTTGTCAGAAGAAGGCAATGGGGATATGTGGAAAAGCGAGCTCAACATATGAGACGTGATTGAAAAACTATGGTAAATGTTTAAATATTTAAAATCTATTAAAGTAAAGGACACATTTCCATTAATATCCCTCATGAAACACACTTACCCCATCATTCTTACTGCTTTCTGAAGCCAGTCTGGAAGACCTCTTTGGTAAGTATCTTTAATCATACTATCCTGGATTCCTAAGTGTCCTGAATTTATTGAAAATGTTTTCCTGTTATGGTCATTTTGACTTTGGGAAAGAGTCAGAAGTCACACAATGCATGATCCAGTGAGTAAGGTGGGCAGGGACACACCATAGTAATGTTTTTAGGTCTCTGTTGGATGACATTCAGCAGCAGTATTTGATGTACTTTTCACCTACAGTACTTCATAAAAGCACTCAGAGAAGAGGACTTTGAGAACATGATGTGAACGTTGGAGAAGAGTGTTCGAAGAGAGAGGGAATGCGTTGAGGGAGATGAAAGCAATGTGTCTCTTACTGTAATATTTTTCAGATATTTAAAAAATTCTTAGTGGTTGTTTGTGGTGCATTATAAATACATACTTTTGTCACACCATATATATCACTATATGTGCAAATGTAATATTCAGCCACAAAGAAGAATGAAATCCTTACTATGCACAAAAATGGATGGAGACAGAATACATCATGTTATGAAAAATAATCAACACAAAGAAATACAAGTACTCCATGTTTTCTGTCCTAAGTGGAAGTTAATAAAAATCAATTTGGATGTAGAATAGAGATGAAAAATTGTTGAGAGGGGTGTGGAGTGGAATAAGAGGGTTTGAATTTGATCAGTGCAGGCTGCACAAATGTGTAGAAATAAAACTCAGAACTCCATTAATATGTACAATTACTACGTGGTTACTAGAAATATCCGAAGGAACACAGCATTGCCCTTGGTGCTGGAGCCTTCTCCCTACACGGAACTGGGTTGAACACACAGTTCCAAGTGGTAGACACTGCATGGAGCTGGGAGGTGGAGTCCAGCTGTCTGTCATGAATGAAGTTGGAAGGGGGATTCCCCACTTCAGAAATAGGTGGAATTACCACTGGAAGAGGACCCAACACACAGAATAACAGACCTGAACTTTTGCCATTCTTGTGAGAGTAGAGGCTATGATCCAGAGTAGAACTACATAGCTTCAAAGTGCTAAGATGGAACTGAATCAAAGCCATCCCAGAAGACTGGAAAAACTCTGTAGGTGAACTCTAAAACTGGAATTAAAAGGCAAATGAGGAAGCCCAGGAGCATAATAACAATCAACAGATCCACCAAACATAGAAAAAAATCACATGAAAAATTACTTGACAGAAAAGTTTTCATTCATAAAATAAGAACTATGTCCTCACAGACTTGCACGAAGAAATATTCTCTGCACAAACAAAAACAAAACAGAAAGTTACAAAAACAAAGTGAGGTATATATAAAAAAAAAACCCTGGAATTTTCATTCAATGGTCCCTAGACAAAGATGAGACAAGGAGAAAATCATGCACACAACACACAAAATATAATTAAAACAATACATGAGCATCAGCAAACAATAAATGTAAGTAGTTCACTCAATTCAAAGGTAGATACCTGAAGTTGGAAGTTTTAAATTCCAATTAGAAATATGTGCAAGATATGCAGTTCAATTAAAGCAATATAAAAGGTCAACATAAATTTCAAGGAAAAATATGTAAGATAAATTTCCTCTCTGGTAAGTGGCCACAGCCTTTCACTAAAATTCAAAATGAAATTTAAACTAAAATAATAACAGGTGAATTACCATCTTTCTGCTTCAATTTCTTACCTGTAAACTGGACATAATAATAGAAACTGCCTCAGAGTTTTGTGAGGTTTAAGTAAATTAATAAGTGCAAAATGTTTACATTGTATGTACTTCATAAAAGTAGAGACTCGTCACCAAGATCACCATCACCAATGCATTTATTACTAAAGAATAATAGCCCACACTGATCAATGTAAAACTAAAAATGTTTAATACCTACATTACATGAGATTTAGTGGCAATGTGGAAAATTTACACTGTTCTTTTATGAATAGAACTTTACTGTGGTTTTGAATCCAAAGAAATTTAAACTAAAATTGATAAAATCAGCTACTGCTTCTCTGTTGGTCATTTTATTTCCTAGCCCAACTATAGGTAACCACTTTTATTAATTTCTTATTTATTAAAACAGCAAATTCTTTATGCATAAACAAGATGTGATGACATGTTACTTCCCCCTTTTGTACACACACACACACACACACACACACATACAAATAACATACACTTGTTTGGTCATTTACTTTGCTTAATGTGTTCTTGAGAATTTTTCATGCTAGCATATTAAGAACATATGAGAACATGGAAAGAACAAATTTCAGAGATATATTCAACTTTGTAAATGTAATTAATTTATCCAGTGTCCTGCTAATGGATAATAATTGTGTGATTTTTTTGTATCCATGTATCATCAAGAATGCAGTGGTGACAGTCTTACTGATACTCCATGCTCACTTGTGTGAGATACTTGTGGGCAGAATTCTTGGCATCATTGTGTTAATAAGTAAGGGCACTTTTTAAAATTCTGGCAACTATTGACAATTTATCTTTACTACTAATTATTTCCTTTTGCAGTTCTATCTGCAATGTATTTCCTTTACTATATTTCCACTAGGAGTTTAAATTGGTTCTGGAGAAAGTTTTGTAGTTACCTAATAAAAGTAAACATGTTCATGAAATTTTGAGAGCTAAACACAAAATTGAAAAGAAATCTCAGATATGAGCATAAGGAAACATGTAAAATGTCATTAAATGAAGCATGATTTTTAACAGTGGTCCTCTGTGTACTAACAGAAAAATAAAACATAATATATTAATATGGGATAATATACTGCAGTTAAAATAAATGAATTAGAACTACTTATGTTGACCAGGCTAGACAAACTCATGATATTGGGTAAAAGGT
Source organism: Chinchilla lanigera (assembly GCF_000276665.1). Taxonomy (NCBI): domain Eukaryota; kingdom Metazoa; phylum Chordata; class Mammalia; order Rodentia; family Chinchillidae; genus Chinchilla; species Chinchilla lanigera. Next base: position 2,283,024 of record NW_004955460.1, on the reverse strand, counting down.
GGAAGTTGCCACGTGATATACACAGCATAATACTATTGAAAGGATTTTAAATAATTGCACAAAACACTATCAAGTATGTGTGCTACTAAATTATAATTATAATGTAAATTATAATATAAATTATACTTATAGAGCTATTGGTCTATATCTGGGCACACATATGTACTAAAAATATTAAAAAATCTGTATCTAAAAGTTGGACAGTGATTCTTCTCTAGATGGGATGTGGAGTGATTACAGTGGTAGAAGGGGACCACTTCGGAGAGAGCATCTAGTATGGATAAAATCTATTATGGATCATATTATTTCTGGCCATGAAAAGCTAATGGTACACACCACTAAGAGTAGATAATTCTGGACGTAGTATTTGTTGTACTATTTTTGTCTTTTTTGTGTACTTAATATTCTAAAATTCTGACTGAAGAGACATATGTAGAGGGGCTGTGTTCAGCTGAACTGAATGTTGGCTGCTGTGTAATATTCCTTGACCAAAATTTTCTTTGCTTTTTCCCCACTTCCCCTCCTTCTTTCCCACCTCTCCCTGACCCCACTCCCTCATTTGGCACCATGGTTAGAAAATAGCATGAATATCCCAAAGTACAAATTAACTTGTCCACTTCAGGGCAGTCTAGAATCCAAATATTCAAGGATGCTTTTTTTTGAATGTCCCCTGGCCCACCCTACTTTGAGTAAACTATTGGTAAAGGAAGGGCACAATGAAGCCAATGGCCATGCCTTAGTCTTTGGATGATGACCTACTTTTATATAGAAATAGGAGAGACACACATCTTGGCTCAGCAGATGACAATAAGTGTATTGTGATGGTAATAAATATATACTATTAATAATTAATAGCACTCAGGGAACAGAGGCAGGCAGGGAGCCAGGTGCTATAATTTGGATCTTAAATGTCTCCCAAAATCCCATGTGTTAAAGGTTGGTCCTCAGAGTGGCACTATTAGGGGGCATGGAAGCAAATAAGGGGTGGTGCTTAGTGGGAGGTGTTTAGGTCATTGAAGCCATGGCCTTGAAGGGGACCATGGGACTGCAGGCCCCCTCTTCTCCCTCTCTTTTGCTTCCTGCACATGAGGTAAATGGTTTTGCTCTGCAACAGGAACAAAGCAATGGAAGTAGCTGATCATACACTAAAACACCTGAAACTGTGACCAAAAAAAAAAAAAAAAAGAAACCAACTTTTGTCATTATAAATCGATCATCTCAAGTATTTTGTTACAGTGATGGAAAACTATCAAACACACTCTGTGTGTCTGACATCCAAGCACCTCCTCCACTCAGCCCTGCACCAGACAAAGCAGGAACTGTCGCCATCCACATCCCTACCTCACATTACCCTGGGATGGCAGTGAGAAGTATTGGAAGCAGCATCTTGGTTTTTCTTTCTCCAGAGCTGGGTGTAGGGACACATGCCCATATTTCTAGCACTCTGAAGGGCTGATGCAGAAGGATCTCAAGCTTAAGCCCACCTTGGGCAACTTAATGACTTACTGAGACCCTGTTTTAATACTAAAAAATAAACATAGGCTAGGGATGTAACTCCTTGTGAAGGCTGTGGGTTTAACCCCCTATCTTTTGCCTCTGTATTGAGAGTTTGTAACTGAGGGAACAGAGAATGACATTTATGTTTTGTTTTGTTTTTCCTGTCCTTGAGCCAGAAGGCCTAAGCAACATTAAGGTTTTCTCTTCTGAAAAACTTTAAGAAGAAGAAAATCGACTGCTCCAGCACATCTCTGTTGCTGGCTCTCTCACAACTCCTGCCCTGCCAAGCAGACCGTCTCCAGGGCCCCGGGGAAGGCACTGGCTGTGCCCAGGCTGGGTACCTGTCCCGAGCCAAAGAGTAACCAGTTGCAGCTGCAGAGTTTCTTGGGAGAGGGCAGGGCACAGACACTCAGACCTCCAGCTGCTCAGCAGGGTGAGAGGGAGCAGAGCTCGGCCAAGGGACCTGGTGCAGCCAGAGGCAGCCTTAGCACTGCGTGGTCTCTTAGAGACTAGGTGCCCTGCCTGGTTTCCAGAGATGAGTGGTGAGAGAAACAGCTTTAAAGAGAAAAGAGGACACAATGATGAGTCTCCAAGACAATGTCACAACCATGTTTACAGTCTGGCTCCTTTTCTGAAGACCATCGCCCTAGGAGGTGTCTCATAGGCACAAGATTACAGGCTCCATGTGCATGATGGGACAGGAAACTCTACTTGTGATATATGTGGGCTGTTCGCATGCAACTTTCTCCCTAGCCAGCTGCAGAGTTTTTCGGCTTATGCGGGCTTCCTGAAGGTCAAGGGTTATTCTCCTTCCTAAACCTACAACCCCATAGTGACTTGCAGAACGCATAGGGGAGGCCACTTTTGGGCTGAATCAGTATCAGTTCAGTAAGTTCCAATGTTTCTGAATATATAGAGGTTAAGGTCATCTAGAGGAGAGGTATGATATAACTTGAAACATTGGGACTACTATTTCTTCTAGCCAATGAGAAATGGGTGCAAACAGAGCCAAGGATAATGGCCAACAGGTATATGACAATATGCTCAACATCTCTAATCATCAGAGAAAGTAGATTTCTTTTTTGTTGTTGTTTGTTTTCTTTTCCTTTTTTTTCTTTTCTTTTTTTTTTTTTTTTTTTGGTACCAGGAATTGAACTCATGACCTCAGACTTGCCAGGCAAGCACTGAAGCTGCTGAGCTTCATCCCTGACCTGAGAAAGTAGATTTTAAAACCACATTAAAATGTCACTTTAAATGGATCAAGATGACTACTATCAAAACTCTAAAGTTAACAAGTGCTGGCGAAGATGTGGCAAAATGAGAACCCCTGTATACCCTTGGTGGGAAAATAAAATGGTGCAGGCACTAAGGAAAAGTGTATGAAGGTTCCTAATTCTTTTTCAGTGGAACTACCACACAATCCAGCAGTCCTTCTTCTGGATATTCATCCAGGTGAACTGAAATCAGGGTCACAGAGAGATGCTGCAGCTTTTTTCACAATAGCCAAATGCAGACACAAGTTAAATGACAAGAAATGATGAATAGATAAAGAAATGCAGTATACAAGAGAATGTAATTGAGCCTTAAAAACTAAAACCTCCTGCCATCTGTGACACCATGGATGGTCCTGGAATGTGAGGGATATTGACATCTGTGTGAAGAATGAGAAATAGGTACAAATCATGGAAACAGAGTAGAAAGGTAGTCCCCAGGGTCAGGAAGAGGAGGCAGTGGAGAGGTGATATCCAGAGAGTATAAAAGTACAGAAATGGAAGATAAATAAGCTCTAGACAGATGCTTGCAATGTTGTGCCTATAGCTAGCAAAACTACACGGTCCACTTCAAAATGTAAGAAAAATCTTATGTGACATGTTCTTACCATAACTGAAAAAAATCAGCTCAATGGGAAATTGTCACAATATTCACATGATTGTAGAAAAATATGTATTCTCCAGTTTCCAAACTCAGGACTGCTTCAAACGGAAAAACTCTTTCATCAAAAAGCCAATAGTTGTGATCAGCCACATTTTTGTCTGTGATACCAGATGAATTCAGTTTCTTTTGCTATAGTGCTTTATATTTCCTTATAAAAGGATGTGGCTTATCTCAGAAGAGCACATTTTATGGTGGAGTAACACGATTTCTTTACTGAACAAATATCAACTGGTGGGTTAACGGGTAAAATAGTGAGTCCATTGAGCATCAGGGAAGATCACTCCAGGCAGAAGATCTGACACATCTGACACCCAAGACATTGAATGGGAATCTGTGTGGCATCTTTGAGGAACAACAAAGACATCAGTAGAGTTGCAGTGGGATGAATGAGGAGACAGAGGTACGAGAATGCATCTGAAAGGCAGGCAGGGATCACAAGGTTGCTCAGAGATCAAGGTAAATATTTCTGTTTTCTACCAAGAACAATGGGATGCCATCTGGCAGTTGTGAAAAGGAAGAGATGCTATCTGGGTTATGCTTCAGAATACGCTAAATGGAGGCAGTAGTCACCCATTCTTTAATCAATTCATTCATTCTGTAATTATGTGTTGAGCACTTACTATACTTATAATTGTCAATTAGCAAATGAAGGAAGAAGATAAAATGATTTCTATGGGTTTGTTTCTTTCTCTGGTAAAAGGACTCCCTTTACAGTTCTTTGCTACTGTGATATTTCTGTCTCTGAGTGGGGCAGGCTGTCAGACAACACTGGTCATCTCTACTGAAGTTATTTGCCTGGGAGACAGGTCACAGCAGCACAAATTTGCAAAACTGCTCATCGTTCCTTTAGAGATCCATAAAATGGCTCGGATCCCGAAGCTGTGTTTAAAGACTATAGTATAAATGTACAGGTCCAGGCCTGGGTGAAACTACTGAATGTAGCAGAGCTGTCAGTTTTATGAACATGAGAATAGAGAGGAGGGGAGAACCTATGGCATGTGTACCACAGAGGGCTGTTTGTGTCATTGAAAGCTCTGAAAGATTCACCATCACTGGAGGAATGTGTCTATTAGGGCAACAAGGTTTGGGAGAATCCCAAGTGAAGATAAATATTTAACTTCTATGAAAGGAGAAAGAGCACCAAACCAGATATTCCACTGGAGAATGGTCACAGTCAAAGTAGAGGTATCTTAGCAATGAAATAAGATTTTGGGTTACAGTTGAGGTGAAAATTATAGAACTGTAGACCTCATATAAAGTGATGATAGTATTTGCATTCCTCCCCACACATAATGGGTACAATAGTCAAGCTGGCGATTCTTCCTTTGATAGGTGACATATCCTCTGTCCAATTTTCAGGGAGTTATGGCAGGTATGATGAGACTGAGGTGTAGTTATTTGCAGGTGCAGAGAACCTGTAGTATGCAGTGACTTGGGCAATTAGGATCACCACACACTACTAACTTCAATTACCATTCTGTGAAAAGAGAAAGAGTGGGAAAGGAGAAACAAAAAGTCAGTAAACACACACAGTCCAGGGCAAAGCTAACATGTGTTCAGTTCTTGGTGCCACCACTGTGTGACTTAGGGGATGATCTTTCCTGTTCTAGGTCCTGGTTTCCTCCTACACAATGGCAATGGCATGACTTTCTCTCATAATTGCTATGATGAATGTGTAAAATTATATATATTTTTTAATATAAAATAATACATATATAAAGATTACTGTGCAATGCTTAGCATATGGCAAATGCTCTGTAGATACAAGCTATGGGCACATATAATTAGTCATAATGTTATAGAAGAACAGATCACGTTCTGTGGAGTCCAGAAATGGCAGTTTCATGGTGGCTGCACACATAAGGGTCTATTTTCTTAACTTAGTTGGAAGAAACAATGTTTCAGTACTTCTGAAGGTACTCTCTGACTTTCCACTTTCAGAGCCTGTGAGATTAGTAGCTTGTCTCCTAAGAACCTAAGGTAAGACACTGATGATTCAGGGAATTTTTTATACTTCTGAGTACAGACCACCTCTCATAGGCACAGAAACCTGATTTTGTGAAATGCTCTGCTCATGGGTCTTCTCCTCCTTGAACAAGATGACAAGGTGACAAAGGTAACACAAGGTCAGTCCATCAACTGCCTGGAAGAAATTGACACAGAAGGAAGTATGTTTGTAATCTATTGGACTCTATGTGCATATTACACATCTCACTGTAATAAAATGACAAGGTGAAGAGAGTGTCAGCCTACTGATTTACAGTGCAAATGACCCTACAAACATTGCCATGTTCAAAGTCTGTAAGGTCAGAGCATAGTCACTCCTTAGTCTGAGTTTCCCAGGGAGGAAGGGAATAAATGAGAAAGATTGTGGGTGAGCATGACACCAAACAGAGTCAACTGAGTGGAATGTTTGAAAGGATCAGGCAAATCCATTTCACTACACGGTTGGGCTTGCCATAGGCACAGCAATCCATGAACTCCATTGATTTTGATACCTGCATTTATTCCCACAGGAAGGGCGGTCTTGGCTTCAGGACTGGAATCTTTGAAGTCGTTTGGTTATACTGTTTCTCCAAAGTCCCCCATTCAGTGGCGACTGATTATGTTTCCCAGTAACTTATTCTTAATTGCTGATCAATCTTTCTTTTCATCACCCTTGCATTAACTTGTTCTCTTACTTTCCACAATCAAGCTAATTAATGCAATCAACACTTTACCTAGTTGCCTTGTGCATGGCCAAGTGGCAAAAATACTTAGAATCTACTATTTTAACACATTCCAGCATAAACTGTATCATTATTAAATACAGTCACTGTGTTGAACAACAGATCTCCAGAATTTATTTATCTTATAACTGCAAATTTGAACCCTTTGACCAACATCTCTCCTCATTTCCCTTACACCTACCCTTGAGGTCTGGTAACAGCCTTCTGGAGTTTCTTTCTGTGATTTTGACTTTTTAGATTCCACACATAATGAATCTTTGGTCATGTTCATTTCACGAATCAAGTAGAGGGTTAACGAGAATGAGGACGAGGTAATAGCTTTCTCTTTAATGTATTTGTAGGAGCTCTGAACCATTCAGAGTTTCCTTTGCTGATGGCAATTTCATTCCAATTAACTCCAATTGTCTCAAGAAGATCTGTAGATCTTTAAGTACTAAAAAAACTTCTCAGGAGGCTTCCCACATTTTTCTCTTCTGTATTCTCTTTTCATACTAGACATTATTCTTATTATTTTTCTAAATCTCTTGTGCTCCTGGGTCACTGTTCTCTGCAGGGCAGCTTTGAGCTACAGATCTATCCCCCTCCTTGAACCCTGTCTTGTCCAAATATGCCACAATAACTCTCAATAAGAAGAGTAGGTGAAGTTGCTTAAACCAGCAAATGCCATAGAGGGATTTGTTTTGAACAAGATGTTAGTCTCAGGATGGAGACTCAAGCCTTATGCAATCAAGCTTTGCATTTTATCAAGTTAAAATGAATTAATTATGCAAGGGTGAAGGAGACAACAAAGATATCTGTAGGTGCCAGTGGGGGTTTTGCTGATCCCAGAGAGAATGAGGACCATGACAGAGGACATGCAAAGTCATCACAAATAAAATTCACATTTGTCTTTGCAGCTTAATTGCTCATGGTTAAAAGGAAAATAATAGAAGCAAGGTTTTGTTTGCATAAAGCATGAAATTTTGTCCTGGGAACTTTTGTCCTCCTAATAATTCCCAGCAATGTGAACATTGAATGGTGACTGACTGTGTGGAGTTTTAAGAGAAAGAGCAAAGAGAACCAATTCAGAAGTGAAGAAAATTTCCCAGTGCCAATTTTGGTAGTGATTTCCTCTTTGCAGTATCAAAGGGAAAGGAGCTGTAACCATGTAGATGAGGAAAGGCCCATGCTTTGCATGTTGTCAGTGATGCTCTGCTTGAAGTTACCCACCATTTGCTGTCCAGGAAAACCCTGGACAAATATGTCACTCAAATACACTCCCCTACTGGACATTAAGGTCTTCTGGAAAATTCCATTCCACACCATTGCACTCATTGTACTGGAAAATGATATAAATTTGCTTAAATTAAAATCACATCCATGAAGTCACCCAGCTGCTCTCTCCTTATTAAATGAACATAACTTTTGGACTCTGCTCAGAAAGGCCAAGTTCAGCAGGTAGCTTTTTGGAGATGTCCCCAAGTCACAGAGAGCTAAGGCTGCCTGTTCTCCTTGTCTTTCTCTCCCACCATGACGTCCATTTTGTCTTTTGGGGGTCCCGCTTCCTACTTTTCAAAAGTTTCATACATTTTGCATTTTCTCACTTTCTGTTGTAAATTTCTTAAGATGCCATCTCTAAATTCCCTACTGAACTATTGTGTCTCTCTTTTAACCTTTTGCCCACTTGCCTCTTCCATCAATTGCCAAACATGCTTGCCCTCTGAGGAACCCAATTTCACATTTACCAATCTTTGGAGCACAACAGTGCTTTCTCCGTACTGCTGCCAGGAACCCGATCAGCCCTGCATTCTGTTTCTCTGCTTCCTATATAATCCACAGTCTCACATCCCAAATTCAGAAGAAAGACTTAAAAATGAGGCATGTAGAAAACAGATGTACTAGAATGTTCAGATCAGTCCGAGTTGAATTTGGTTTTTTATCTAAACAAAAACAAAGGCAGCCAAACAAAAGCAGTGAGTTGGACAATAATGATCTGGGAATTGTCCTGAGGGTCAAATTTCACCTTAACTTTTAAGAACCTGTCTAGGGTGTACCTAGCACACAGCGAATGCTCAGTGGGTAATTGCCTCTTCCTTCATTTAACACCAGTCACTGAGTTTTGAAGCTTAACTTTGTTCCCTGTCATTTCTTACAATTTTTCCTTCTCCTCCTAAGTGTCCACATAACTCTTCTGTTTCTTTTCATATGTGTTGTGTACACCACAACTGGTGCATTTGCCAGCCCTCAAATAGTCCCTTACTGTGTATTCAATGTATAGCTTCCACTTTCAAGTGGCTACTATGTGATTCACACAGACCTGTTTTGTGTTTCTTGGTTCAACACATGCACTAAATGAGACCCAATGATCCAAGGAAAGCTGAACCCTTGTAGCAGAAAGCTGCAAGATCTCTTACACCTGGCCCAGTCAGGGGTGGACCTGGTGACACCTCTCATTGTGTGCATCTCCACTCCCAGAGCTACTATATCTTGCTTGATTGGGGACCAGGAGGAAGATTAGGAGTTTCTGAGAATAACCACAAATAATCTTCTGTTAGTCAGTGCCACTCCTAGTCATGGCTGGTTGGCCTTCTTCTGATCTTCTAAGCCTAGCCCACCAAGCATGAGGAAAGAACCTAGTATCCCTGGGTGAGGCAGGGGAGGAGACTGAAGCAAACTAGACAACCTGCTTAAAGCCATACAATGAGACTAGCACTCAAGCAGTTGACCTTGAACTTAGCAGAGGAGTTTTAGAGATGAGGGGCAAGGAAGATAGATTGTAATGGGATTCTGAAGGAATCTGGACAAAAATCTAGCCTGGGAGGAGGGAATCATGGTGTCAGCCATGGCAAACATAACCCCTGCGGTTGGGCAGAGAACAATGCTGCCTGGTATTTGGTATTTGCCCCCAGGCTTCTCCACAGTGCAAAACCTGCTCTGGGAAGGGCACAGTTCAAAGATCCAGGACTATGTAGATAGGGAATCTGCAGTGGTGACAGGGAACCTGCTGGGCCAGTGCAGGTCCAATTTTAAAATGTGGTGGGCTGTTCAGCTGTGCCCTGCCTGCAGGGAGCTGCAAACCCTGTTTCTTCCTGCACTTGTTCACCCTTGGTATCCTTCACAATTTTAATTTCTGTGAATTAATGAATTAAATATACTCTTTTGCTATTTGTATTTTCCTGTTTATTAGAAAGTTAATTTTTTCTATATATGTCTGGACCATCTTTCTCTAAATGATCTGTTTATACCCTCTACCCATTTTCTTCTGCTTCTTTGTGGCCCTTACTTACTGATTTCTAGGAGTTCTTTAAATAGTTCTGGATTATAATTCAGAATGGATATACAGTAAAAGACACATTGCCAATGATGGTACACACGTGTTCCAAGCAAGTGGGAGGGGTCATTTAAGAGGGAGTAATGGCAATATGTCTTTAATGAATTTTTTTAAATGTAACTATTCACCATAATTTTATCACATTTCATACATATATAGTATTTTTTCTGTTATTTATATTTCAACTTTGTTCAAAATATCCTGTGTTGTACAGTAGTTCCTTAAAATGTACTTATTCATGTGGGCAAGGATGTGTATTGTTAGTGTAATCTATAATCAACAAAAAATTGAAGAAAGCTAAAGTTCTTTCAGCAGTGGAATGTCTAATTAGATTGCATTCTGTCCAGGCTAGAGATGTAGCTCAATCGCAGAGCACCAGGCCATGAGTTCAATCCTCAGCACTGTAAGAAAACAAAGTATATTATATGTATTCTGTGACCTGCTCCATAGCAATTTAAAGGCATGACATAGATCTATTTTGTTAATAGAGTAACAGGCACCAAATTTATTATTGAATGCAAAGGCAGGTTACAAAATGAGAGCTCAATATTTAAGATTTATTATGATACCTACAAAAGTAAAAATACTGTATATTCCCTATATTCATAGTACTTTATCAAATCATCACAAAATTCTCATGATTCTGATATACCTGGGCTCAGATACTACCTACTGTGTGAACACTTCCCCATGAAGCTTTCTGGTTTATGTGTCTTCAGAGGAATTTTGGCAAGTGAAATATTCTCCATAACACAGGACTAGTTCTTGCCTGGACAGCCTTGAGGCCTACAGAGGTTACACACAGACTGCTTTACTTTGCATGAGGGGCTGTAACCCTCACTTGAGGGCCTGCAGTACTCAAGAGGTCCCTGATGTACACACACACACACACACACACACACACGCACACACACACATACAGAAAGAGGGGGAGAGAGAGAGAGAGTCATGCACAGGCTGTTCCACAGGGAAGTTGCCCATGTACTAAGTTCATCTCTAGTCTTTCCAGGAATTACAGAGAGCTAAGAAGGATCTTGGGGCATATACTTGCCACAAGCAACCAAGGGCAGTGTTCTTTGAAAAGAAATCCCTCTAACTTTGTTTGCGAAAAACAGAATTCATATTTTTCTGTTTTTCAAAACTTCTTCAAACCTATGAAAAAACAGCAGCAGCCATTTAGAGGGAGAAGTTGGTCATCTCTTGGGCTATTATGGTTTCAGACTCAGGATCAAGCACATTACCCAAGTTACAGCTCTATCAACAAATGAAAGCTCCACTCTGGCTCACAGATTAGGACATTAGGGGGAAATGATTTAAGTTACCTGCTTACTGCCTCACCTGTTACAGGTCCTTTTCCATTGCTGTTGCAAAGTACAATTGTTGAAGATGCTGAAGGCCTGGTTTCAAAATTCCCTTTGTAAGCCTCTTTGGTGCTGATGAGAAAAGATCTGAGAGGAGCAGTCTTATTTCTTGATAGGATTTTCTTTAGCTCATTTTCCTCATCTCTGAAGGTAGAACTCACTGTATATACTTCACTGACTGCTGCATGCCATGTGGTACAGAAATGAATGCAAGCAAAAGAAGACCTCAGCGATTGTCCTGAGTTGCTAAAGCAGCAGTCCCCAACCTTTTCTGGCACCAGGAACTTGTAGCATGGAAGACCCCTTTTTCATTGACCTGGGTGGAGGAAGATAATATATTTTTTTGAGTTTCCTTTTGTTGTTGTTGTTAGTATGTGTTTATGATACATAATAATTATATTCCCCAGGCCTAGCATTACCACCTCAGCTCCTCCTCAGATCATCAGACATTCTATTTCATAAGGAGTGTACAACCTAGTTCCTTTACATATGCAGGTCACAGTTGGGTTTCCACTCCTATGAGAATCTAATGACTCAGATAATCTGACAGGAGGCAGAGCTTGGATGGTGATAAGAGCATGAGGTGAGGCTGTAAATACAGATGAAGCTTCTATTGCTCACCTGTTGCTCACCTTCTGCTGTGAATCCCTGCTCCTAACAGACCATGGACTTGTACAAGTCTAGGGGTTGGAGACCCCTGTACTAGAGGAAAATCAAAAATGAGGGTGGCATGATGAAAAACATGGGATAGCACAAAAAAAAAAAGGAAAATCTGGCTTTAGACCATGTCAACTAGGATAATGATAGAGCCTGGAAAACTGTGGAGGAGAAATCTAGGAAGCAGGAAAGCCTTGGCTCCTGTGAACCATCCATATGTCCTCATTAGGAAAGGCACCCTCTCTGAACATTCCATTGCTCACTAGAAAAACAGATGATATTCACCCCAAAGGATGATGGGCTGATCGTTTTTTGGAGCTGTTGTTCATCTTTCTATTATGTAAAGGCCTGGGGATATGGCTCAGTGGCATAAACATCTGCCTGGCAAGCACAAGATCCTGAGTTCGGTTCTAGGTATCAAAAAAAACCAAAATCTATTACACAATGAAATAGAATCTCATTAAGTACCACCCACCTTTTCCTTTCCACTAGTGCTTAAAATCTAATAAGAATGATGCCTTCTAAATATATTAACCACATAATTTACTGTGTAAGCCAAATATTTTTGAAATTGAGAAAGACCACTATAACAATAATCACACAGAGGCAACACAGGAAATTGAAATTTCCTGTGATGGTGAACCTTTTAAACCTTTCAGTGAAAAAGCCTGCTGTGGCACAAATGCCATAGGTTCACCATCACTGCCTCAAAGCAAGTCACCCTACTTATACAGGCAATTGGAGTTTCTAATGCAGGAAAACAGGTCCTTGCTAGAGGTCAAAGACATCTAGAAGTTTCTAAGAGTTGATTTGAATTGGAAATGAAGATCACAGGAAAAAAAAAAAAAAACAAACAGGTGAATAGAGACTGAGGAAGAGAAGTGCTTAGAATGGGCCTATGAAGTAGTTATATTAGTATTAGAAGAGAAAATGGAGACAAGAAGGAGGAGGAGGAAGAGGAGGAAGAAAAGGAGGAGGAGGAGAAGCAGAAGGAGAAGGAGGAGGAGAAGGAGAGAGGCTTCAAAGGTCCAACTCTCAAAAGGAAACTACATACCTACAATTTGAGTCTCTGTGTTCTGGAGTTTGTTAAACATCATAACCCATGTTCTTAAATTCTCAGCAGCTGGTTACATTTTATACTCTTGATTCATTTTAAAAATGAGGACAAAGAAAAAGTATTAAGAAAACGAGTTTACAAAACCAGGATAGCAAGTTCCAGAAGCCCTACTTACTCAGCAGTAGGTGGTAGACTCTGCTAGGATCCTCTAGGGTTTTCTCCTAGAGATTGTTAACATGTAACATAAAATAGCAAGGGACTAGGACACTTCTTTGAAACTGTAATATGGCAATCCTCCACAAGCACTGGTTTTCCCAGGCATTCTGTGTTTTACCAGCTCCATATCTGCAAGTTCTGTGTATGATGCAGTTCAGTGCTCTTAAAAGAAGCCTTTGGTCTCCACTTCTGAGAGCGTACAGAAGAGTGGACATAACAATGTGGGTCCCAAAATATGAAGATAAGTTTTTCAAAAGCCAAGCTTGCAGCATTCATATGCTTACTTTTCCCAAAGACAAACAGGAATGAAAACAATGGAGAATAAAGTCTAAAACACATTAGAGGGGCTGGGATGTAGCTTGGGGGTACAGCATGAGTCTAGCCATATACAAAGCCCCAGGGTTCAACTGCCAGCATTAAACAAGTGAACAAAATAATACAAAAATATAACACGTTAAATTCTAAGCAGTTAGAGCTAGTTAAGTAATTTAAAATGAAATACAATCTAAATCATTAAAAACAGTGGAGGAGAATATTTCCCAGTCATCTTCGGTGGCAATACAATAGGTTTTCCTAAAACGTAGAGTTGATTTTAAAGAAGTATGTATTGGAGAAACTCTATGTTTTCCTTTTTGCAGTAATGAAGATTAAACACAAAGCATAGCTCATGCTACCACTAAACTATAGTCCTTACCCCTGGGAAAAACATTTTAACATAAGCATTTCTTCTTTGTTTTTAGAATCAAAGCCTCCTAAAATTCTTCTGTAATGTGATTTCAAAATGTGTATACATATGTACATATTTAGTGTGGAGATAGGATATATGTGTGTCCATAGAGCCTAAAAATATAGATATTTTTTCACAAATTGAATATGTTTTTGATAGCATTATGCATATGCATATATATTTCCAGACATCATATACATGCTGTAGATCCAATGCCACTTTTATTATTTTTATTCCAACTTACTATTTCCTATTAAACTTTAATCTTGTGATTTGTGACTTTATCAAGCATGGCACTTTTCTGGAAATAAACTCCTTTTATGAAGTCAAGGGATTACATCAGCTTTTCTGGAGTAAATCTGTTTAATTTGAATGCTTACTCCTTTGCTTTTGCTACTTTTTTCTTAAGATGTGAACCCACGTGTATATACAGGGTCTTTCTGTTATTTTCATTCACTATTTGGTTTCCTTGTGTATATTTATTTATAGCTACCATTGACTGTGTTCCTGCCATGCTATGCAGTGTGCTAGGTGCCTTATGCATTTTGTCTCTAATTTTTTCAGAGCGCTGAAATGTAATTTCTAGTTGAGGAAACCAAATTTTGCAGCGTCTCCCCCACCTCCATGCACCTGGTAAGTTTTTCTCTTCTATATTCCTGAGGGGCCCAGTCAACAAGTTCTGTTAGCTCTTCTTCTCATCGGATTGCCCTTCCATCCCACTTCCCCCATCATGGCAAGCTCTGGACTACCCCCTCCTGTGTACCCCCTCTTCCACCCCTCCCCTCATATAATGCCAGAGTTATTCTCTAGGATGAGTAGAATACAGCAGAGGGAATAATACAAGACATGGCCAACTCTGGTGCAGCCTGATGCACCCCAGCAATCTTATCTTGGCCAGGTTTTTCTCAACAGTATGGGTTCCAGCCTTACCTTCCTTCAAGCTTTCTTCCCCTACAGACAGAGAGAGGATAGCCTGAGGACATAACTGTAGCAATCACCAACTTACTTAAGAGCCTGCAGGCTCTGTTTGGTTACAACATAACCTCCTACAGTGTGACATACAAAAGCTTTCATGATTCGGCCCTGGGTTACCCCTTTGCTAGTGTTTCTCTGCTTTCTCCATTGCTTAAGCTGGTCTTCTGCCATAAGGACTAGCACAAATGTGGAACTTTCTTTCTCCTGAAATTGTAGATTCCAACCACTCTTCCATCTCATCAGCCGTCTATGCTTTCTAATTCTGCCCAAGAACAGTTTAGCTTCCCCTTTTCCATAACTTTGTCATCTTGAGAAAAGGAGGTATATGAGGAAGGATAAAAAGATCTACCTAGGTAAATTATATCTTCTCACCTTACTGGGATAAAACTGACTTAAAGTATGATACGTACCCTAAGGTACCATAATATTTTCTAGAAAAATATATGGTTATATAGGCTAATTATCTGTCACTCACAATAGATAACTAGTCCTGCAAGGATGAAAGAGTGGTTTAGCAGCCAGCTTTGAAGATAGACCCCAGTAATCCTCACTTCCTGTGCAGTCTTCTGCCCCTCCCCTCACATAATACCAGAGTGATTCATTCTGTAGTACCAGGAGAATACAGCAGAGAGAATAGCACATGCATGACATTGTAGCTTCTGCTGGGCTTGCTCTCTTTCTCTTTTGCTCACTTGCTGTGTGTTACAGTTTGGTGTGGACTTTTCCCCAAAGGTTTCTGTGTTCAGAGGCGAGGGTTTGGGAAGGTGATTGGATCATGGGGGTTCTCAACCCATCAATGGATTGAGCCATTGATGAGTTTATAGCTAAAGTGTTGTTAGAGGGTGGAGCCTGGTTGGAAGTGGTACGTCACTGTGGGTGTACCTTTGAGAAGTACATCTCCCTCTCCACCTCCTGGCCAGCTCCTCCCTGGCTCTACTGTCCGGTTGCCATGGGATGAGCAGCTGTTCTCTGACAATCCTTCCTCCATGCATTTTCCTCCTTGGATCCAGCTGACCTTAGACTGCAATCCTAATTCATGAGGCAAATTGAACCACTCTGCCTATAAACTGTAGATGTTGGGTATCAAAACCCAGCAATGGAAAAGTGACTGGGACACAACATAGGCACTGGAAAAAGTAATGCATATTTAAATCCTAAACCATGTCTGGTCATGAAACCAATGTAAGCACTTTATCAATTTATTTTACTCCATAGCTGATTTCTATCCCTATTCATTGTTTTTCAGGATCTCCCAGGATTTGCCTGAAGTACACTGGGATTGTTCAGAAAGACACAGGGAAAAATAAAATTAGGGTATAAATAAGGGACAAGGGTCTAGTTTCCTCTCCACACTTTCTTTCCACTTCAAAAGTTCAAATTCTCTGCCTTTGGAAATACCACTGAGGCCCTACTACTTAAGAATACTTTCTGCCAAAACATGTCCTGTCACTGTCCAACCCAGGATGGCAACCAGGATTGGCTCCTCAAGAAAGAAGCATGAGGATGGGATGAGAGAATTGACCTCATGAAAATCAAAGCTAGAAAGCAGAAGACAGGGTCATCTAAGTTACACACACATGCATAAAAGAGGAAACAGTAATGTTTTACACAAGTACAGTTTGGCTTTCGTTAAGTTGCTCAAGACATGCAGACGTCTGTTGATAACCGACCAAGCAAAAAATGTTTCAACATAACTTCAGAAACTTTTTCAATATTTTTACCCCCGACATTTGTTTTTCGCTGATTTTATGCCTTCTGATTTATTGTAATGTTATGGTGAGAAGTTCTAGATTTGACATACTGAAAACTAGATGTGCATTCTAAATGTTCACATTATGTTGCTTGTTATAGATAAAATCACTAAGTACCTTCTGTTTCAATTGGGTTAGTTCCTGTACTGGCAGGAAGGAGAGCGATGGAGGGTGGATGTCGGGGATCAACAAGACACTGGCATTGGCCAAGGTTGCAGCAGGGCATCCCCTTCTTGGATTTCATGATGTGGGGATATCTCATCTAGCTTTGCCACTCACATTGATTTATAATTATGACAATGATTTGGGGAGCAGAAAGTGTTAGCCGTGACTTAGAGGGATTACAGGAGGATCCGAGGGGTGGCAGCAATTTCCATTTAGAAACTTTAGGATTGCCACATGGTGTGATCCCGGAAATGAGAGAAAATTACAAAAGTGAGATGGTTTCATTGCAATTTTATTCACTACAGTTTCTTAGTTAACCACTGCAATTGTTACCATAGGGGCAAAAATGGTTTCACAGTCACCAGCCTTTGCTTTGCTACAGAATTGATCTGTTTCTTTTCTTCCTTTGTGTCTCAAAACTCACAAACTCCATGGAGACCCAGGAAAGAATCCTTCAAATGAGAGTAAACATGTTTATACCTGTGTATCCTTGGAAAGCACAAAAGTAATAACACTGCTCAGCTGCTACTACAATCACAAGCTCTTCTAGACTGTTTAAAGTGATTCCAGTGTTTGATTAGTTGAAAATATCCCCTCCTGGGTTTCTCAAAGAGTGCTGAATTATTATATTCTGAGAGGCACAAATCCCTAGTTTGAAAATTTTAAAATATACTCATTTCTTTCTGATGGATTGCATACCAATGAAGGTAAAATTTCATTAAACAGGTGTAAGACTTTTCTATAATTCTACTTTGCTGAGCAAGTATTTGGTCCCAGACTAGGCTCATTGGTCAGTGAAAATTTTAGCGAGGAAGTCTAATTCCTATCTGAGTACCACACAGTGAAGATTGTATTATCTACTTAGGTTATTGGGTCATCTTGCTGGTCCTTAGGAAAGCAAACACAGAGTTCAATATTTATTAAAATAATAAGAAATATTTAAAAGGATAGAGAAAACCCAGTGGTGCAAAAAGCAAAGTGGACAAATGAGACATTTTATAGCATCATCCTCTACTAGCAGACCCTGTGTTACTACGGTCAAAGACACACTATTATAATTTCCATTCAAAACCCTCCCTCTCGCTGTGAACACATTTATCCCACCCTTCTTGCCACTAATTAAAGCAGTTCTGGAAGTCCTCTTTTGTGAATGTCTTTATGAGATGTGAACAAAAATACAGCGAATGTTGTTGCCAGGTTCCCTCCAACAGAAAGACATGCTCATTAAAATATTGAAGTGAATCCTCATACACCTTATTCATCAGATTGGGCACCATGCAACTGCTGGTTCTCCCCTAAAGTCAAAATGATCATGAAATGGAAACATCTGAATCAATTCAGGACATCAGGACACCCAGGACAGGTAAATTAAAAACACTCTTAAAAGAGGACTTCCAGAACTGCTTCAGAAAATGACAACAATGGTGGGAAAACACATTCAATTTGAGAAGGACAGTTTTTGAGGGGGATTCATGGCAATGTGTCTTTTACTGTAACACTTTAAAAAATTTTGAATGCACAATGTATTTTCTAATCACACTTTCTTTATTGTCCAGTTTGTGGGTAGCTTCTACTGAACATGTGCCTAGGAGACCAGATCTGCAGCGCTGAGTTCAAGTCTCAGGCAAATATTAAAGAATATTGATAAATAACTGTTAGTCCCGTGGAAGGTAGCTAGAATAACTAAGAGACTTTTAGTCTGTTTTCTGTTGCTATAACAAAATATCACAGCCAGAGAAATTATAAACAGTAGGAGTTGATTTGGCTCACCATTCTGGAGGCAAGGAAATCTGAGAACATGGCCAAAGCCTCTGGGCTGTGTTCTAACTGGCGGAAGAGTAAGCTGGTGAGACAGAAAGAGGAAATGCAGCAAACTCATTTTGTCTACTCCTGAGATATAGACAGCACCATTAACATGGGGATGGTGTATACATGGCCTCATGATCTCTTAATACTATAACAATGGCAATTCATTTCCATTTAGAGTTTTGGAGGGGACATTCAAAACATAGAAAAGTGGTTGCAAAAGATCGAGGCAATTAAAAATGCTCATCCTGGAAGGGAGATGTGAAGGAGCCATGGTGGCTATCCACAAATGGGGGGAATGCCCATAGGACCTCAAAACAAGTTGTACCCAATGATGCACTTGGCATTGTGAATCCACACTGCAGATTCTGCACACTGAGCAGCAAGCACTGCTGCAGTGAGAGCGGACAATAGAGGATAGGGCCTCAAAGACGCAATTCTTGGATTAGATGTAAGAGTGAATGAGATCAGTGGTTTCCAAACTGTGTCCTACAGAGGTCCTCCTCTTGGGCCCACAGAAAGGCAGGAAAATGGGCCCCAAAAAGCCTCCACCTTGAAGGAGTCTTGTATGTACTGACATTATTCTTCTGTATTAAGGTATAACCTGAACAATTATATCATTCTCAAAGCTTTTCTCCTTTCTTTTCTTTTCTTTTCTCCTTTCTTTTCTTTTCTTTTCTCCTTTCTTTTTTCTTTTCTTTTCTTCTTTCTTTTCTTTACTTTTCTTTTCTTTTCTCTTTTCTTTTCTTTTTTCTTTTCTTTTCTTTCTTTTCTTTCTTTTCTTTTCTTTCTTTCTTTCTTTCTTTCTTTCTTTCTTTCTTTCTTTCTTTCTTTCTTCCTCTGGGTTTGTTTGATTTTTGCTATCCTCACGACTGAATCCAGGACTTTTGCCCTAAGCTATATCCCCAATCATTTTATAATTTTTTTGTTTTGAGAGAGGGTCCAAGTTAGTCACTAATTTGCCCTGGTTAATCTGAAACTTGTGATCCACCTGCCTCACTTTCCCAGAATGTTGGGATTACAGATCTATGCCACCTCACCTCCCTAAATAAAGCCTATTAAAGAAGCTTCCAAATGGAGCCCTTCCACAGAAGCCAAGAAAACCAGGGAGGGTGGCTCTGGGCCTATTTCTTCAGCAGGGAAAAAGCTAGTGCTTTTATTTCACTTAGTAGGCCTCTGTGTGAATTTTATTTGTAAAAACTTTCACTCAGTTAATAATATTTAAACTGCTGGCCTATGTCATTTCCAAAATTGGGTTTAGCTCTTAGATTTATACAACTTTGTCTTCCAATACTGACTCTAACATTATTTCCTATCCTCCCTATGAATTTTTACTTTATAGTTTTTTATTTATGAGATGAAAGCAAATTGTTGGAGTATAAACTGCCATTTAAGAACTTGCAGGATTGAATTTAGGCCCAAATGCTGAAACCTGCTCTAGATCATGAAATGAAGTTTAATAACAGTCAAAGACAATTATAAAAGCAAAGTAAGACTGTTTACTTATGTAATTATGTTTTCAATTTATAAAAGATTGGAATGTCCATTGTTATATCTGATTAGGAAAACAATCTTTTGAATAAGGCAGGACAGATACAATTATTTTATTATTCATATGGACTAACTGAAGCATATATATATACATATATTATAAATTTAGCATAACTAGGACTTTATGAATGAGTCTCATAACTAAGTTTTCATACTTATGATGTGGTGAAGTTTCTTTAACCATGCTACTTTAAGTAGCCAATCCTACAATGACATCTGAAAACTAGAAATTTCTTTTTTATATACTCCTCTTGAAAGGGAAACTGGAACTTAACGTTTTTTTTTCTTAGAAAGTGGTAAGCAGGGAGGAGCAGGAGGGAAAGGAGATGAGAAAAAGAATCAAACTGTGTTACGCACATGTGCCATTTCTACACAAGGAATGTAAGAATTATATACTGTAAATGTGTGTTAATGAAAAAGATTTTAAAAACTTAAAAAAAGAAAATAATATCTAGATAATATTCTGTTTTTGAAGGTCTTGTTTATCTGGATTTTCATAAGAATGTATAATCTTTTAAGAGTTCAGCTATCCTGATGGACTTTTCCTAGCAGAATTTGATCTTTTAGTCTAGATGTTATCTTAAATTTCTAACAATCTCTCGTTAACCACAAAATGTCAATTAAAAAAATAGCAAAACTTTTCAGAGCTTTGAAAAGAAAGCCATGTATATTGTATAAGTGTGAGATTTCCATTCATACCTGGGGATTTTAAAAAATCTTTAAAATATTCCACAATGAGTAGACAGAAGTAAAGTAAGAAGTCCCTATTTATAAGCCCAGGGCTCATACTAGGGAAAGTGGACCCAGGGATCCAGTGATCAGTGTTTACTTTTCACTTGTTATCAAGAAAGAATTCCTACAAGGAGGTCATAATCTGTGCCAATTCATTCTGAGAAAGAAATCACAAGGCCAAACTTCAAATGAATCTATTATTAGATGTCTTGGCAGTGACATTTCCTTCATATTATAGAAAATTTTAAAGAAAACATTGTACAAAGATCAAATAGACAATTTCAGAGGAGATCTTTGACCCTCTCCTTCCCTATTCCAAAAACTAATTGGTCAAAGGACTTCTACAATGAGGAAAAGTGAAGTCATCATCATCATCATCATCAAACTTGCCAAAATGTCATAAACTAGGAAAATGTGGCCTTACAGATAGTGGAAAATTCCAAAAATTTCTAGCAGATGTGTTACAGAGGGGATCATGTTTGTGAAGGACAGGCTGATATGAAACACCTCCCTAAAAGGCAAGAAAGCAATACAGCTTCCTAAGAAGACAACAGGGAAGAAAATGCACCCTCTCTGTATTCTCAAGGCTGAAGGATGGTCTTTGGATGAGGTGGGGACATGTATGTTAAAAAATATACTTCTCTAGGTGCTTCATCATAATAGTCACAGTAGGTGTAACAGTAGCAATAGTTGAAAACCTTCACTTGGATTTCTAAGCATTCATCTATATGTACTATACCCATTTGGTTTTTGAATACCCAAACTTGGGTCTTTATGTAAGAAAAGTCAGTGTTCTTCTATGTTTCTCTGTGTTATTTCTGTTTAACTTCATATTATTTTTTCCCTACAGGATCTCTACTGCCTACCCTTTAAAGTAGTTAACTGTTGTCTCTGAAAATCCTGTCCCTCAACATTCTGTTTCTCACCTTAGTCTTCCGTAACATTCATTGTAGTTTTCAACTCCATGGATTCTCCAAGTGCATTCTATATTCCCCTGGTGAGGTCTCAAGCATCTCAGAACAGTTTCTCCTAAACTTTATTTGGCTCTTTTCCAATAGTTAATGCTTCCAAAGTCCCTCTGTTCCATGCAAAGGATGGATTTCTAAATCCTGGCACTGCCACTAATTCCTACTGATCATAAATGCATGTGTGTGTGGTGGTGGGGTATGTGTGTATGTATGCACACATCCATTCACACATTTCCTACCTCTGTCCAACAATTAGATTTGGGAGCAGCAATATTCCAATAGTGATTAGCACACCTTATATCCACCTTATTAGCACACCTTATATTTTGGCTTATAAATATCACGCTGTACTGAAAGAACACTTTCCAGAGCAGGGGAGATAGGAGATGAGTCTGGAACATCTAAATGTGCCAAATACTATAGAGCCATATCAAAAAAATATATGTGCCACTCTAAGAAAACTCCCACATCAAAGTGAGGAGAAAATAAGGGCATTAACATAAATGAGAGTAATAACAGCCCCATTAAATAAAGTGTGAAGCTGTGAGTCTACAGAAATATTTTTAAAAATTAATAAGTGATGTGTGATGAAGAAGAAATAATTTCACAATATCTTCCTGTAAAGTACATTTTGTTGATGCCTTGCACACACTAAGCAAATATTCTACCACTGATTTATGCTTCTAGTCCCTATATAAACTATTTTTTAAATATAAATAAGAAAAGTGTGACTTTACAGTGGAAAGGACTACAAGATATCCACTCAATCAAGTGTATAAAATCAAGTTCTGGGTAATGGGAAAAAATCAAAACTGATCACATAATAGGAGGCAACGGGATATCTGTGGTACACCTGCCATCTTATTATAGGCGTGTACAGACTTTGCAGGAAACAGTGAGAAAAAACTTACATCCAAAGCATAAAACAAGGTGACAAGTGGTCATGCTAACCAGGTATGGAAATAAATGTAAATGGGTTAAACTTCCTTCTTAAAATATATAGACTCATAGAGGAAAGAGAGAGAACAAAGGAGAAAATCAGCAACATATGCTCTATATTGCAGTCAGGAGTGATTCGACATAAGGAAATGCAGGAAGTTTGAAACTAAGACTGGGCAGTGCTCTGCAACCTGGAAAATAGAGACAAAACCAAAAAAGGAAGCAGTTGCTGAACAGCACATCTGTGTAATGTAGATGTCCACTGGGGAAAAATATCAACAAAAGCAGAGATACTAGATGTACCACCACCTACAAACTGTGTGTACATGCACACGCATAGCACCCTTCCTGAGGGAAATGGATAAAATCGATAGGCAAAAATACCAGTACTAACTATTACTACTGAGTAGAATTGTTAGTAAAATTTGGACTCAAACCCTGGCTTTGCCACAATGCAAAACTGTGACCATCATGTTCTAGGAGAAAGACGTTGTGAAGAAAGGGAGATGAACACACATTAGCTGAAAAGTATAAACAGAGATGGGCTCCCAATCATGATCCACTCAACCACAGAAAAAACAAGGAGGTGTTAAAAGTAAGCTTGCAATGATTTTTTGATGCATAGTGACTACATAGCCATCCAATAGCCCTGGCCATTCAGCACTAGGCCCCTGCACATACACATATATTATTTCTTCCACCTAGTAAGTGTGGACAATGAAAAGTTTGGTTCTCTGCCCTATCAGATTAACAGCTGGTGATGGAAGGAGCAGACAGGACTAAGGAAGGTGAATTCAGGTGTGTAGAATAACAGCAGAGCTCTACCAATTCCTCTTCCTTAGGAGATCCTCATTTTGCTACCTCTAATATCTGTCATTGTCCACACCCATGCTAAGCCAGCATGACGGGTCAGTGTTACAGTCTGTTTGGGTCTTTAACTGATTACCTTCCAAATATAAGAGGACCATATATTATGGTCCATGTATTATATATTATATGGTCCATATATTAATTGGTTGATATATGGTCCATATAATAATTGGTTAATATATGGTCCATATATTATGGACCATATATTATATAAGAAGACCATATAAGAGGATTCATATATTATGTGAAATACCAATTAAGAGATCACGTTCTAGTATTGTTGCAAAATAAACAGAGACATGATTTCAGAAAAGACTGTTTGCTCCCAATGCCTAAGATCAAGAGGCCTCGGCCACACGGCTTGTGGCTAGAACACTGAATGAGGCCAGTGTAAGCAGAGAGACAAAAAAGAGGAATAAGAGATTTGTCACAGTGTGAGAGGACAATTGCAATTATCATTCCTATTAATGTGTTTCCTAAGGTATCTGATGCAGATCAGTGTCCACTCCTGGTTTAAAAAGAAAGAACAAAGTGAAACCCACAAAAGCAACCTTTACGAAGAGAACATTTCCCAAACATAGCAAATAATACTCATCTGAAATGAACCCAGGAGCAGACATTATATGAGACAGTAAAACAGAAATATTCCTACTAAAATTACAATATAAAAAGCATGCCCTTTACTAACACTTTTGCTTTCAATTTTTTTCAGAGCTCAGGCAAATTTAACGAGTTAAAAAAGAAGAGCTAGGTCAATAAATAGAGTAATAAAAGATTAAACATATTGTTATATAATTATTTTTCTAATATATGCATATATTATTCTAAAACGCTAATAAACTGAATGAGAAGTTATTATAGCTTCTCATTACAAATAAACATGTGAAAATTAAGAGCTTATTCATATGCCAACACAATAATGTACTTATATGTGTGAATGTGTGTTTGTGCATCTGTGTATAACTGTGTACATAGACCCTCTTGGCAATTGTAAAAATAAAACAGTATATAATAACTAAGAATTTATCAAGAAGTGAGTCTGACCCATGGCACATTTATAGAAATTTAAAGGAGAAAATAAAATATATATTTGAAGAACTAGTCTTCCCTTAAAGGGAAGACTTAGTATTGTAAAGATGTCAATCCTTCCTAAGTTACTTCATAAATTTAAATAAAAATTGCAGTTAAATTCCCAAAGAGATGTTTAGGGGCAGCGTGGGTCTTGACAAAAAGATCTGAGGTTGAACTGGAAAAATAAATATGCTAAGGTAGCAAAGAAACCTTAAAACAAAAACCCCAAAATTTAGTAGATTAGATGTCCCATCCTGTGTGAAGTATAATAAAACATACTATAACTCTGAAATTATAATCGTGCAGCACTGGCTCTATCTGGAACTCAGTAACTCTCTTCACCTCCCCTTCCCTCCCCTCCCTTCTCCTCTCCACTCCTCTGCACTCCTCCCTTCTTTCCTCTCCTCTCCTGTTCTCTTCCGTCTTCTCCTTCTTTTCCTTCTCTCTCTCTCTCTCTCATAGTCATTTTAAAAGACAGTAAAACAGTTTCTTCCAAACTAAATAAACCTTTTTCATTGAATCCAGTAATTGTGATTCTTGATATTTACCTGATAAATTTAAGGTGCATGCCCACAGAAATCCTGTATATTAGATGTTTAAAATTCATAACAAATTTACTTATAATTTCCAAATTGGAAGCAACCAAGGTGTCTTTTAGTATGTGCATGGCTGTGCTCTATAATATACTGCTGTACATTCCAACAATGGAATGTTATTCACTGCTAAACAGAAATTAGCTATCAAGCAAGGAGAAATGGAGAACTTTAAATGCATATTGCTTAGTGAAAGAAGATAATTTGAACTGGCTGTACACTGTGTGATTCCAACTATGTGACATTCTGACAAATGCAAAAGTATGAAAACAGTGTAAAGATAAGTGGTTGTCAGGGTTGATAGAGGCAGGGATGAATATGAGCAAGTGGAACAAAGATGATTTCTTTGGGAAGTAAAACTTCTGTAATACACTACACTGATGGACACACATCTTTACACATTTGTCCAAACCCATGTAATGTACAACACCAAGAGTGAACTGTAACGTAAACTATGGACTTTGGGTGATAGTGATATGTCAGTGCAGATTCATTCTGTTGCACCACATGTACGACTCTGATGGAGAATGTCATCAGTGAGAAAGGCTGAGTCTGTATGGAGATGGGCCTGAGTGGGAAATCTCTGTACCTTTCTTTCAATTTTGCTGTGAACCTAAATTGTCCTAAAAATAAAGTATATTAAAGGGATAAAATAAAATTGGGCTGGATGTGTAAGATTTTCCAAGTATGAATGAGGCTCTGGGTTAAATTCTCAGCACCACAAATAATAAGATTAAGAATAAAGGCTCTCTAATTTCTATAGAAATTTTTATTTACTCAGAAGTACTTCTCAAAGTAGATCAGAGAAAGAAGTGACAGAAACTTTTCTGAGGAGAAACTTGTAACAGCCATGTAGTAGTTAGGGTAGAATGTCACCTTGATTGGCTTTGAGATCTGCCCAGGGGATTGATGGAGTAAACTTCTGGGAGTGTCTGAGTGTGGCATGGTAGCTTGGCCTTAAGGATCTATATCTGGACTCATCTCTTTCTTGCTGGCTCTGTTTTCCTCCTCCACTTCCTGGCCAACATGAACTTAACATCTTTGCTCCACTATGCCCTTCTGTCATTAATGTTTCTGCCTTGAAATCAACAGACCATGGACTGAATCCTCAGAAACCATAAGGTAAATTAAACCTCTCTTTTTTTAAGCTGTGATTGTTGGGTATTCGGTATCTCCCAGAATTGGGAAAACTAAATAACACAAGATGTTTAATCTATATATATATTTTTTCTTCAATCTCTTTGTTTTTAACTGGACAATTGGAATATCTCTTAATCTGTACTCAAGAATATTTGCCATTAAATTTGTGAGGTGTTTTTTAAAGCTTGAAATAAGCTAAGCTTTGAATGAAATTTCATTTGGCCACTGTGACAGCACTGATTTTACCTTTGTTATTTCAGTGGATGGCATCAGCACACCACACAGAGTGCATCAGAATGTGTCCTGCAAGAGTTAAAGTGGAAAACTTTATTGTATAATTATTAAACAATCACTTTAGGACTATTTGGTTATTTGAATTTTTCTGGGGTTCAGTGACTTGGGTAAATTATCTCTCAATTTGTGAAATCCAGGGAGAAAGAACAGAGTTTAAAAAACTAATGCCTCATGTATTCATTACTTATAACTGCATAACAATTTGGTACAAATTTCATAGTTTGAAACAGCACATATTTCTTATCTTATAGGTCCCAGGCATCTGGTCACAGTTTGGCTGGGTGCTCTGTGAAGGTCTCACAAAGTTTCAAAAAAGGCTGTCATAGGGCTTTGTTCTTATTTGGAGGCTAAACTGGAAAATAATCCTCTTCCAACTTCTTGCAAGTTGGCAGATTCACTTCCTTTCAGTGATGGAGCTGAAGACCAGCTCCTTGCTGTTGTCCACAGGAAGTCTCCTTCAATCTCCTGCCAAGGAACTTTCTGGTATGTTGGCTGGCTTCGTGGAGCCAGGAAGAGTCTATCTTTTATGATGCAGTCTGATATAGCATCACACAACATAATGTGGAAGTGAATGCCCATTACCTTTGTCAAGGTCTATCTGATAGAGGCAATCATGTGTCTCACTACACTTAGCAGGACAAAATTAAAACAGATATGAACTCCAAGAGGGACACCACTGGGCCACATTGGAGTCTGTCCACTACACTTCCTAAGCTTCAGGACTTATTGCTGTAGATTCAGTGTCTTAATTAATTTCAAATATATAAGCAAGTACTTGCTGAATTAGTTTAATTAGTTAACATGTATCTTTGATGTAGAGTTTCCAGGACAAAAGAATACTTTTTAAAAGTTCACCATAAAAAGCATTAAGGAACCAATAAGTGTATGAGATGATATTTATATAATTTAGAGTTTGGGAAGGCCATTAAAAATCAACACCAAAATTAGAACATATAAAGAAAAGACCAAAGGAAGGATTAAAATGAAAAGTTTAGAATTCTCTAAGTGTCACAAACAACACTGCAAGCTATGGGACAAAGTACGAATACATTAAAATATACAGAACACCTACAAATCAATGTGAGGGACACTCAAAAATTAAAAAAAGACATAATACGTGCACAAATAAGAGAAGCTAATGGCAAATACACAAGATTCACATTCAAGTTCGCTAGTGTCAAGGAGGCAAATTAAAGGAGCTGTGCTTTTTCCCTTTATATGACACAAAGACAAGTGACTCTTGATTAAGGGGAGAAAAGTCATTCATATGTAACTACTCTCAGAGGGGATCTCACTGTTCCTGCCTTTCTGGATGTAATTTCGCCATCTGACAAAATAGTTATCAGCTTCATGCAGGTCAGCTCATTGATAAAACTTTATTAATGCATATCAAGAAATTATAATTATACATTCATTTTTACCCATAAATTCCACTTCTGGAAATTTACAGGAAACATTACAGCTAGTCATGCAGTATGTTCTTAACAGTTTGGTTTGGGATAGCTAAATTTTAGAGTCTATATAATAAATAGTTGATTAAATAAGCTGAAGGATTGAGGGAAGTTCACTGTATCTTCAGTGATGAGCTAGCAATATGTTTAGTGATTCAGCATTATGTTTGCAATGTACTATCTGCACAAAATAGTACAGTGATCCCTCAGTACCAATGGGGAATTCATTCCTAGACCCTCCACTAATATCAAAATGCATACATTCTCAGGGCCTTTACATACAATGGCATGGTACTGGCTGATAACTTGAACTTCCTCCTGAACACTTCAATCATAGCTAAAATCACTTCTGGTATCTAATACAACAGAAACACTATGTAAATTGTTGCTTAGTGTGTTACTTAGGGCATAGTGATAAGGACAAAACTTTGGGCATATTCAGTAAGAAGATTTTTTTTCCCAAATGTTTTCAACCTCCACCTGATTGCATCTGAGGATATGGAACCTAGAAATACAGAGGCCAGACTGCATTTACAATATCTCTGTTTTGTTTATAGACAAAGATACCTTAGCATAAGAATTTTTTGTGTGTTTTGGGGTTTTTTTGGTAGCAGGAACTGAACTCAAGACCTTGCGCTTGCCAGGCAGGTGCAGTGCTACTGATCTATATCTCTGGCCCAGAAATTGTTATTTTGTGATGGTATAATTACTGATGACTTTTTCTTCCAAGATTTTGCTTTCTCTGCATTTTCTAAATTTCCTCTAAATACATATACATTTAAAATAAGCTATGTGCACAAAAATATAAATTGAGCTTATATCTCCCAACTAGATGTGCAAATCAATATTAGTTTGCCTATATCTGGATTTAGTTATGTGGCTGGTCAACATGAGGTTGGTAAATTTTCTAAGTAGTTAACTCAAAGGTTTAATTATTTATCACAAGTGATAAAAGTAGGCCAATTAGAAAAGCTACCTCAATTAAAATTAGACAGCATTTATGTGTTTAACTGATCAAATCTATTTAGGGCTTGTGTCTCCTGTGATGAGATTCAAATGTAAGTTTCCCACATTGCCAATTTACTGATTAACCAATTAGAAGTTTTTAAAATCCACTATCTATAGCAAATAAGAGGAGTGATTCAAAATGCTGATTAATGTATGACATCTTCAGAAATAGTTATTCTTTATTCTCATATATTCTTTCTGGCAAGATTGTGGAGAACTTCTCAAGTACAGATCTCAGGTCTACCACTGTTTAACAGCCTTCGGGTGCCAGCCCAATGCCCCAGTTTGTTGCATTGTCAGACAATAACACAGCGACTCTGTCTGAGAACATTTTGAACTCGCTCATTTAGTTTTTGGAGAGTGGTGCACTACAGACACCATTTCCAGGCTTTTCTCTTGTAAGTCTTGGTTTCGTTAATTTTCAAACCACAAGGATGGAGAAATGTTTAGTAATAATGCAGAATAAATGGCATTACTTCTGTTCTCCATTTCAGTACGGTAGGAACGAGGCATGGGTCAGGCCAGCCCCATCCTTGCATCCCTCAAATATCTTGAACTGCGGCTCAGATGTGTTGGGTTTGGCACAACCTACAAGACCCTGGGCCAGGCACTGCTTCCTCTTTGATTTTTAAGCCCCTGTGTATTTCAAGGGGAACTTAACCCATATGTTTCTTATTCATTTACACTTAACTCATCAAAATGTTGTCTTGAAGGAGCTATTTGATATCCAACAAATCTTTGGAGCCCTTTTGCAGAGGACTTTGAAAATCTTTATTTTGATCCCCATAGAAATGAAAGTTACTCTTTCAGTGGTGTGTGTGTGTGTGTGTGTGTGTGTGTGTGTGTGTATGTGTGTGTGTGAGCGTGCGCGCTTCAATAAGCAAAGTCAGTCAGCCCAAGGCATGAGTTCAATCTAAAACTAACAAATAAGATGTCAGCCCAGCTTTTTAACTTGATCTAATGTCCTATGTACTAATTAGAGCCTCTTGAGGGGAGAGGGAGCAGAGGATTCTCACTCTGATCTAAACTAGTCCTAAGCCCATGAAAATGTTCACCATCTGTTAGCAATATAGGACCTAGATGCGGCTGACAGTCACTGGCCTAAGTCTTTGGTTCCAATCCATGCTGAACTATTTAGGATTATTTTGTTGTTACCATGCTTTTTTTTTAACCTCTGATGTTTTGGGTTAAAATTTTATGCCACAGCCTTAGAGAAGAATGAAAAAATGTAACTGCTAGTGTCTGATAGTTGTCTTGCCAATACCCTGGTTAACTAGCTTAATTTATACCCTCAGAATCGACCAGATTGTTGGTTTTAAATTCTCTTTCACTAAACTCTTTCACTGCTCATGGAAGTGGTTCATTTTTCCTTTCTCCAAAAATATACAGTATGACAAGTTGAGAGGGTATTTTCTGCCATTCAAATCAGTGAAAGGGAAGCTGATGTCAGAAAGGAGAAAGCACTTATGTTACTGACTATCTCCTAAGCGACAAGCACTTTATATATTTATTCATTCAGTCTTTGACAAGATTGTATTAAGCACTCATTAAATCTCAGCATGGCAGAGACATTTTGGTAGGAAGAAAGAGATGGACGAGCTGGAATGCTTCAGCATGCCCTGGCTGCATGGACTGGGTAGGGTGGTAGATATTCATGGCATAAAGGGAAAAGGTAAAGGATGGCACTGCATCCCCTTTAATAATGATAGGTAACCTTTATAGAGCACTAGCTATGTATCAGAGACTGCACCAAGTATTCTATACTCATCATCATATCAGATCCTTATAAAAACTCTATTTTCCCCCAAGTTTAAAGATGAGAAACCAGGCAAAACTGCTCTTTGCAGACAGAGCTTTTGCTCATCCCCACAGTAGATGTAATCACCACTGAGTTGACCGGATGAAGCCAGCCAACCTACTGATCTGTTTTTATTTAGAAGACTTACATTGTCATAATTCTGACAACCACCTGCAAACTGGGAATACTAATCTCCAAGCTTTATCTGAAGAGGCCAAGACCCAAAGGTCAGGAAGCTTATTGAAGGTCATATAAACAGGGGGTGGCAGATTCAAGATTTTAACTGGAGTCTGTTGGCTGCAAACGTGGGACTCCACACACTGCATCATGCAATCTGGCATCTGTACTTATGTTAACTTTGCTCTCTAATGGCATGAATTCAAGGCAGCATGGTTTGGGAAACCCACCCTCTCTTTTGCCAGCCTGAGGTTTCACAACTCAAAAAAGATGAGCTATCACAGACATTTTCATCTTTTGTTCTCATTAACTCATTTGCCAAAACCTCAAGACAGACACACCCCATCCTTTTAAGGATTTGTCCTTTCTAGGCCTGTTTGTCATCTGTCCCGGGTACCTGGTCACACGTGTTTGGATTAGGAGGAGTCTTTTTCAGTTCATTTCACTTTGCATTCCTATCACCTGAACGCAGCACTTTCCCGAGCTCCTCACAAAATGCACAAGGGTGAGTCTTGTGAACTCAGAGTAGTTATTAAATGGCACAGGCAGAATTCTGCCTTTTTGGTGTAGGATATATATATGAAGTCCGTAGGGAGAAAACGCTAAGCCTAGATACCTGAGCAAGGGTGATGACAAGCTCTGGGGAAGAGCCAGACACTTCATCCCATCCCGTCTTGAGTAACACTAGAGTGCCTTGACATATTCCTGGCACAGATCAGGGAACCTTCCCCCCTACCTTGACATGCTTATGTGCAAATAAATGCAAGCGTTGCCCAAGTATAATAATCACAGAGAGTTCTGTGTAATGAGGAAAATTGCCTGTAAATATCTGACAGCTGATTTAGGCTCCATTTGAAGTGGTATGAAAATCAACATGTTCCATGAACTTAGCCTTGCGTCAGAGTCTCCTGGAGGAAAAGCCATTCCCCAGATAGAAGTAAGACACCGTTGGAAGCTGTTAACCACTTCAGGGCCCAGGGGTGAATGGGGAAGAACTAGCTACATGCATGGTCTTGTAGTGGCTGTCACCGTTGTGCCCCAATAGCACACAGTTTGGTCACCTTCCCTTTACTCTGGGCCAAAAACAAAGTTGCTTTAAATTTTAAAAAAAGACAATTCTCAATAAAATACAATTTTTGACAGGAATGGGTCATAGTCAGCCTTTTCATTTCTTCCACAGACCTTCTAGCTCAGGTCCAGGAGCAAGGAGAATCTGATTTAAATAGCAGTAATATGGCAAAAATTAGCGATCATTGCCTCCACTTCTTAACTTTTTGTCTCATTTGAACTCTGACACTGAATACTTTCCGTCATCATTTCAGAAGACAGCAGGAGGCTTCTTGCCTTTGTGCCCAATCCTCTCTCTCCATCGTCCTGCATATTCTCATCACTTCCGCTTTCCTCTCATCTTTAAGCAAAATCTTGTCTTTCTGTGGAACCCAACCCTCCATCCCTGTGCTACCCATCACTGACCCTCCACCAGCCTGAGGACCTGACAAGCTTCATTCTTTGCCTCCTTTCATTGAGAAAATGGCAGAACCATGCGCCTCGTTTCCTCTACCTAATCTTTCTCTTTGTATTTCCTCATGCACTTCTTGTTTTTTAATTTGTGGTACGAGAGACTGAGCCCAGAGCACTTGCACTGAGCTATATCTCTGCCTCTTTCTTTCACTTTTTATTATTATGTTTTATATTGTGAGACAGGGTCTCATTAAGTTGTGCAGGCCTAGCTCAAATTTCTGATCCTCCTGTCTTGGTCTCCCAGAGTGCTGGGATTACAGGCATGTATCATGAGCTTAACTAGCTATTGTGCTTCTTAAAAGGTTCATGTCCTCACTAAATGCCTTCTTTGCTCCCTCACCACTCAGGCCCCTCCATCCAATGGAACCTGCATTGCCAAAGTCACTGTGAAGCCCCTTCTTGTGGAATACAAGGAAAGACTTTCATTTCTAGCATTGGTTGAAATGCCACACCAATGGCACACCTTTCTCCTGACGGCTGCCTTCGAGAAAGGTTTGACTCTGACCTTGCCCACACCTGCTTTCCCAGCTTCCCTCCTGCTTTCTAGCCACTCATTTTGGTGCCTTTTTTAGATCTGAATCCCTTACCCAAGGGCTCTCAGCCATGGCTGTGCCTCACAATCCCCCAGGCGCCTGTATACCTTGCAGCTTGCTTGTCTCTTCCTCACTCTTACTGGGCAGATCTAGACCCAATCATTCTGTGTACAATCAGATGTGTATTCATAAGGAGTAAATACACTAACCCATTTTGGAGGCTTGCCCAGGATCATGTCTCTAAAACTCAGTCCAGTTGTTTTTGATGCTGGTGATCTGAGGGCCACATTTGCCTGAAAACCAGTACCCTCAGGTTTCATTGGTGATCTTCTGCCCTCCGGAGAGCAAACCCTTCAGGCCACATGTCTTCAAGCCACAGATGTCACAGCAATCTCTGTTTCCAGCCCAGGTCTCCACTCTGCCTTTTCTCTTGCTTTACCTCTCTCCCTTTCCCTGCCTTTGATTTATAGTTTCAACTTCCCGTTCGCATATCTATAAAAAGGTGTCATACAAAACGATGAAATTTCGCAGAAACAAAACTGACCTCATTGCCTCTCAAACCAGCCACCTAAACAAAAAACACACATATGCCTACAAACAAAGACTCAGCTCTGCCTCCTCCTAGTTCCCTACCTTACAAGATTGCTCTCTTGGCCATCACTTAGCCACTGTCACCCTTTAATATGGTGACCCAATCTGGAGCCGCTCACTGCTACATTCAAGCATTCCAAGCCCTCTGCATCCGATTTCTGTAATGACTCTTCAGCCAACCCCCCTTGCTAAGGCACTAATACCTCATTATTACACAATTATATCTTTATAGCAGCCACTCAGTTCTTCTCCCTACAGTTGTTTTCGTTCCCGCAATCTACCCTTTACACTTTCATCAGAATGACCTTACTAAATGGAAATCTGAGAGGAATCAGAAATTTGCTAAATTGTGGAAATCTCTCAGATTTCCATTTAGTAAGGTCATGGCAAACAAATACATGAGAAAATGTTCAACATCATTAGTCATTCGAGAAATGCAAATTAAAACAACACTGAGGTTCCGCCTTACCCCAGTAAGAGTGATGAGCACTAAGAAATCAACCAATAACAAATGCTGGCGAGGCTGTGGAGAAATAGGAACACTTCTCCACTGCTGGTGGGAATGCAGACTGGTGAAACCACTGCGGAAATCAGTTTGGAGATTCCTCAGAAAACTCGGTCTAGAGGTCCCACTCAACCCAGCTATCCTCCTTCTGGGTATTTTCCCAGAAGATCTAAAAACATCACATCACAGTGATATATGTGCACCTATGTTCATAGCGGCACAATTTGTAATTGCTAAATTGTGGAAGCAACCCAAATGTCCATCCACCAAGGATTGAATAAGAAAATTGTGGTACTTTTACATAATGGAATATTATTCAGCTATAAAGAAGGATAAACTCGAGGCCTTTATAGGTAAATGGTCACAACTAGAGACCATACTCATAAGTGAAATAAATCAGACCTGCATGTGCAAGCACTGCATTGTTTTACTAGTGTAAAACCTGAAAGAGTTAATTTAAGCTAGGAGGTATGATAGACATTGTGAAATGATAGGAAAACACTCAAGGGTAAAGGGCAACTGGGATGTGGGGAAAGAGAAGGGAAAGAAGGAGAAATTTTGTATGTATGTATACACAGGATAGTTAACATAGTTCTACTGTCTAACATTGTTCTACTGTCTTCTGTTTCTTGGCTGAAAGAAACTGTCAATGAGTCCTTGATTGATCAGTATTGCATGTCTCTATCTGTTCATGAGAAACCACTTTGAAGATATCAATATGTAATACAACAAGCATTGTTAATTTCCTACCACTTTGTTTGTAATTCGGGAAGCCCCCCTATTACTATGTTACCCTTCTTTTACTCTTTAAAGTAAAATAAAAAATAAATAAATAAATGAATGGAAATCTGGCCACATCATACCCTTGTTAAAACAGAGCCCTCTGCAGGCTGATGTCCAAATAGCCCATGCTCCCCGCACCCTTTTAGATGAGGCTCTTCCCCACACAGTCCCCATGTTGAACTTGCAGCTCCTGGAGGGCTCACTTGTTTCCCTCCTTTCTCTTGTGCTGTTTCTTTAAACTGCAATGACTGGTTCAACTGTTTTTCCCCCAGGCAGTTGCCTATTTTTCACAATAGTAAGTAGCATTTGATGAACTTTTACTGGGTGTAAATCACCAAGCCACATATATTGTATTTAACCAAAAGGAACAATATTTAAATTAAATACTATTATCCCAATTTTGCTCAAAGAAAAATGATCAGTGAAGTTAATTAATTTGCCTAAGGTCATGCAGTTAGCAAAGTGCAGAGCTGAAATTCGAACCCCAAAGGATGAACTCCAGAAGCCATCTAAAGCAGCAGTTTGCAACCTTCAATGCACCAGGGACCAGTTCCATAGATGATGATCTTTCCTCAAACTACTGTAAATAATTTGTTTTAAAACACTGTATTATGTTAAAGCGTGTGCTGCATTAACAGTGTTTGGATGATTCTAGCTCATTACATGTATTGTGCACTTTATTTCTATTATTATTACATTGGTGTCTTGTAAGGACCCCCTAACCCAGGTCCCGGGCATGTGCAGTTCACAGTAGGGTTCAGCTCCTATGAGAATCGAATACCCAGAGGATCTGACAGGAGGTGGAGCTCAGGTAGTGATGCACATGATGGAGGGGGCTGGACATACAGATGAAGCTTTGCTGTCCTTCTGGCTCAGTGCCCACTTGCTACACAGCTTGGTTTCAGTTGGAAACCCCTGATTTAAAGAGCTGATTCCTCTTGCCTATCCAACCCCCTCACAGTGTCACCTGTCTCTTTGACTTTCTGCTTGCATGGCACCCTTCTCTGGGATCTGCCTTTGACTTTGTCTTGTCTGTAGTCAGCTCACTAGTGAATCCACCTTCACCCAATCAGACTCTGTATTGGAGTAAGACTGATGAAATTTCTTTGACACTCCCAGAACCTAGTACAGTTTATGATATACAACAGGGGAGTAGTTAAATACCTATGGCTGAACAAAACTGTGTAAAGAGATAGACAGAGGCAGAAGTGGAGACAGACACATGGACATAAATAAACACACAGAGCTTTGAGATATACCTGTGATTACTCATCTTTATACCTGGATAGTGTTTCCCACAATATTGTACATGATGTTATCTCAGGAAGATGCCCTGAAATGAATTGAAATGCAGAAAAGTCTCACAAAATCTTGGAATAGTTTAATGCTGGTTATTTGATTCTGAATCATAAAGGCAAACTGCCTGATCATCTTTAAGGACAGAAGGGGGTGGAGCTATTTGATAGAGGCCTTATACCTTATGTCTTTTTTTCACAGTACTATATGCAATATGTCCTGAAACTACTTGAAATAATTGTTAAAAGCATTGCACTTACATTAAAGCATGTACTATATTAATTATACACCAATAATTTCTTCTGAAAATCCACTCAATCAAAACATGACTTTTTAAAAGTATGTGCTCAAAACCACTGACTTCAACATATGAGATTCTGATCTTAAAAGTTATAAACAGATAAAAATCTTTGTTCTCTTCTATCAAAGTCATGATGTTCTTTAGCCCAAAGTCCTACTCTGTTATTATTTTTTCCTTGGTACCTGTCTTAGTTACATTTCTCATGGCTGAGACAAAATACCTGACATCCAAAGTTTTAAAAGAGGAAAGGTTTTCATGTAGGTTACAGTTTGTAGACATTTCAGTTCCTAATTGGCTGGCTCCAAGGCAGGGTGGCATCACAGAGAAGAAACAGTCTATGGTGGGCAGAAGGTAGCAGCAACAAGCAAAGGGATAAGACTTTTTCTGTATTTTCTATACTACCCAGGTTAACAGGATTAGGATATCACCAAATCAATCAGTGGACAGATTCAGTAATCACCAACACTTAATCTTAGCATCTTTAGTACTAGCATTCACCAAGAATCAATCATATAATCTAGATCCAGCCACTTCTGAAGAAGCCCACATATGATTGCTTGAGGTTTTGGGGTTACATCTGTACACAAGCCATAACAAGACCTACCTCTTTTTTGAAACTCTTTTCCATTAATTTTTAAAAGTTACTTTATTTATTTATTCATTCATTCATTCATTCATTTGTTTACTTTAAGAAAGGGGCCTCACAATGTTAACCAAGGATCTCACAGTGTAGCTGGGATTACAGGGACAAGCAATGGCATCTGGCTTTTTTTTCTACTTAGCAATTAAAGAATTCATCCATTTCTTCCACAAATATATCCTTAATTATACCTCTGTGTCAGGCACTAAGAATGTATTGCTGAACAAATCATACTTGATTTATGTTTAAGCAGTATTCACCAAACTATGATCTTCTGCAGGAAGATTGGAAAATCAACAGTTAATATATAAATGCCTAGCTGTACACCATTTAAAACCAAGACTGTGTGTGATAAGACATCAGACTTGATACCCAAACTGGGATCTGAGCCATCATTTGTACTGACAAGCATGAATTGCTTTAATTATGATGTGAGCTGTTCTGTGTGCACCTGTTTCTTTCAATCCCTCACATCTTCAGGACAGACTGGAGTTTCAGTGCTCCCATAACTGGTGGTTAAGGGCATCAATGAGACTTTATGATGAAAGTAGTTGTTCAGTTGTTTCTGTAAAGGAAGTAGATTTAGCTATGAGTCAGAGCTAAAGACTCTCTGCACTGAAAAGAATAATGTAAGGAAAGACACAGAGATAAATATTTTCAATTGTGTGTTGAGAAAGTGACAAAGCCAGTGCTACCTTGGCCAACTACTTCATTTTCCTCCTGATGTCATAGGCAAAGTTCATTCCCCAGCCCACTTCTCATCCTTCAAGGCCAAGATGAGCAAATTAGGGCCAGTAGAATACAGCCAAGGGTAATAGAAATCACTTCCAACTCCCTCAAGGGACATTTCTCACCCAGAGCTTCTACACCATTTGCCAGGTGCAGCAGATTCACTGAGAGATTCCAGGGGGTCCTGGGGGGTCACAGCATTATGCAATGAGAGATCCTCAAGGACCATGAGTGAAGTCACTCTGTACACACAAATGGATTGTGACATAAAAAAAAGCTAAGATATTTTATTGGGTTAACATTGGGCTCCAAAGTCATTAACTCATAGCATAAATAACAGTTTTACCACTATCCGCCAACTTACCAGGGGAGAGGAGCAGCGAGCATCTGAAGGACAGAAAAGGATCCTCACCATAATAACTATGACTACTTGGATGCTGGTGACATTGAGTTAGCATTCAGGAAGTATCTCTGGAGAAAATGAGGCAATCAACTAAACAGAGGCTGTAAGGGGAGTAGTTCATGAGGTCATCATTGCAGGGATAGGAACTGAAGTTCCAGTCAGGGCAACTTCAACTCCTCAGGCATTACCATAGCACTGGCAGCTCAGCACACCCAGTACCCAGGCCAGGGTTCACTCTGTAGCTCAGCCACCCTCCTTACACAAAAGGTACTCTTAGTCTTTAGGTTACTCTCTCTACTCCCTCTCCATTTAGATCCTCACTCTATGTTTGTGCAAAGCAGTATAATGCTAAATACATGGGAGAATCCTTATAAACGCAGGATGAGTCATAAAAGACAAGGGCTGGCCTGCCTCTCAGGCACAGTTCAATGGCCTGGGCTCCATCAGTGGCACAAAAACTTGATAAGAGTGATCAAATACAAGGGGTGATCAAAACATGATGCAAATCCAAATTTTAAAAATTCGTACAAGTAAAAGATACATTGCTGTCGATCATTTTCCCTTGATTTGGACATATTTAGCTCATCACGTTTTCCACTTTCTGAAGAAGTTCTGGAAGCTCTCTTTTGTGTCTTTCATGACTAATTCAGTGTCCTGAATCAAGTCAAATTGTCTACAGTAATTTCTGTCAAATAAAAAAAAAATTGTGTGCCGTAATCCACTTTGTTCTCTGGACTTGGCACTGTATGGTTTAGGGCTCTTCCCCAGAGTCAAAATGACCATGAAAGATCAACATTTTTAAATCAATGCAGGACATTGGGGCAGCCCTGACAGCAGAACTACAGACACTCATGAAAGAGGACTTCCAGAACTGCTTGAGAAAGTGTTAAGAATGATGGGACAAGTGTGCTTAAAGTTTAAGAGGATTGTGAGGGGATTAATGGCAATGTGTCTTTTATTGTAATAATGACTTCAGAAAAATCAAACATCTGTTGTATTTTCTGATCACACCATGTTTATTACTATAGATCAGAGGAGCAGATGATAGTAATGTAAGAAGAAAAGTATTTCAGAACCATATAAGAGAAGCCAAAGATTGAAGTAAGAGGACAGGATATCATATTTTCATTGGAAAAATGTCATTCTGCTACAGGTGAAACTCAGTAGGATCCACTGATAAGGACATTGTGGTAGACTAAGTGTTCATAGTTTCCTCAGAATTCTTCTGTGAATTCTTCTTCCCCTGTGTGATAGTTTGTGCATGTGTAGTTTGGAGAGGTAATTAGGTAGAGAAAGAGGACCCCTTTAACGTGATTAATGCCCTTATAAAATAGACCCAGGCAGCTGCTTGCCCTTTCTATCATGCAGTACTCAGCCAGAGATGATATTTATGAAAGAGAAAATAAGTCTTCATCAAGGACAATAAGTTTTCTATTATATTGATCTAGGACTTTTCAACCTGCAGATCTGTGAGAAATAAATTTCCTTTGTGTATCAGTCACTCAATCTGCAACATTTCATTAAGGTTTCCCAACTGGGGATAGATAATGATAACAGGGGTCCAGGAAAGCAGAAATGGTGGCTTGGACTAGGGTACAGGAGGTAAAGGAATGAATCTTGCTAATAAACTACAAAATAAAACTTTAAAATAAATTAATCAATATCACACAAGGTACTAAATCTGTGAAACAATATTGAATTGTGTGTGTGTGTGTGTGTGTGTGTGTGTGTGTGTGTGTGGTAATGGGGACTGAACCCTTGCAGTTTTTTCATTATCTTCAGTCCTGTGTTCATTTTTTATTTTTAGACAAAATCTTGCTAAGTTGCCCAGTCTGAGCTTGAACTTATGATCCTCCTGCCTCAGCCTCCCACCTCCCACAGTGCTAGAATTACAGCCATGAGCTGCCCCACGCAGCTAGGAATTTGTTTTTTAAGACACAGAGAAAAGATTAAGAAAAAAGAGGGAAAAGTTCTTGGAACTTAAAAGTGCAATGCATGGCCTTAAGGAATATTGGAAGGAAGCATAGAAAATAAAGTTGAAAATATCTTAAAGAAATTACAACAAAAATATAAAAATTTTTGAAAAGAAGACAAATAATTGAGGTTCCAGCTGAAGAACCTGAACAATGGTCATTTCAAAAAAAGAATTATTATTAAAAAAAGATGAAAATTGCCAAACCTATAAGTAAAAAAACCATAAAGTAGCCATCAAAATGAATGAAAATAAAATCACTCTAGCAACCCAGAAAATGTGAAACACCAGAAATTCAACGAAGATCTTGGAATTCCTAGAGAGGAGACAGAGAAAAATAGGAAATGAAAAGTAAAAAGATGTTACCTGCAAAAGATCAGGAACCAAAATGAAGCCAGATTTGCTAGTAATTCCAGTAGAAGCTGGAAGACACTGGATGATTGCCTTAAAGCTGAAAAAACATAGGTGGTACTTTGTAGGACAGTGTGACATTTTTAACCAGGAATTGTTTTGATATTTTTAAAAATAAATAAAATAAAACAATTACATTGGAATTTATATTAGAGAATTATGCTTAGATGCACTAGAACTGGGAACATGGATTCTACAGATGTTCTTAAGCAAGAGCTGCCTCAGCAGTATTGGGGCTAATGCCAGATTAGAATGAGTTCAAGAGTGAGTGGGAGGTGAGAAAAAATAGCCTATAATTATAATCAAAGGAGCATTAATCAATTAAAGAATTTGTATGGGAAGATTCTGAGCATATTTAGTACCAATAAAGGTAGCCCAACTGAGAAAAGCAGTGGGGTATACATGGATGGAGTAGAAATTACTGACAGCATCCAGATAGAGTAACTGACCCTAAAAGAGTCAAGGGTTGCTCATCTAATATAAAAGGATGAGTGAAACTCTTCATGGACCAAAGACCTTAGTGCAAGCCCTACAGTTCTGAAACTCATGGCGAAACACATTATGCTATTGATATGAGCCATGTTTTCCTCAACAGGACTCTAGTACCTCAGCAATAACAGCAGGAACTGACAAATGGAATTATATCACATTAAACATTTCTGCACAGCAAAGGAAACTATCAATATGGTGGAGAGCCTATAGCATGTAAGCAAATTTTTCCAGCTCT
Organism: Chinchilla lanigera; assembly: GCF_000276665.1. Taxonomy (NCBI): domain Eukaryota; kingdom Metazoa; phylum Chordata; class Mammalia; order Rodentia; family Chinchillidae; genus Chinchilla; species Chinchilla lanigera. The sequence goes on along the minus strand of NW_004955460.1, from coordinate 2,241,834 downwards.
TCTTCTGACAGTGCCTTAAAATAAAAATATATAAAGAACTCAAGAAATTTAACACCAAAAATGTAGGCCAACTAAGGCATGGGCAAATGAACTGAAGAGATATTTCTCAAAAAAAAAAAAAAATCCAAGTATAAATAGTCAATACCTATGCAAAAAAATGCTCAACATTTTTAGCCATTATGGAAATGTAAATCAAACTGAGACTCCATCTCACTCCAATTTGAAGAACTATTTTAAAGAAAACTAAAAATAGCAATGCTGATTAGGATGAAGGAGTAAAGAAAACCTTGTCCACTGTGGGCAGGAATGTAAACTGTGCAGCTTCTATTGGAAAGCATGGGGGTGCCTCAAAAAACTAAAAATAGAACTATCATAAGATCCAGCTAGAACTGCTCTGAGTACATACCCGAAGAAGTCAGATGCATACCCTAGAGATACCTGCATATCCATATTTATCGTGGCACTATTCACAACAGACAAGGTTGAGAAACAACCTGGGTGTCTGTCAGTAGATGAAAGGTAAGGAAAGTGTGGTATAGATACACAATTTAACCACAGAGGAAAATGAAATTTTGCCATTTACAGAAAAATGGATAAAACTGGAGATCATCATGTTAAGTAAAGTAAGCCCGCCTCAGAAAGACAAGTACCACATATGTTTTTCTCCTATGTGGACCCTATGGGAGAGGGGAATGAAATGAAAGTAGAAGAGGATCTGTAGGATGAAGGGGACTACAGAGGGTGATGATGGGTGAGAGAGGGCATTAAGGAGGGTAGATGTGATCAAAGAATCCATGGATAGAAATTTCACAATGAAATGGTTTAATTTGTACAATGAATATGCATGAATCAGTATAATAATAATAATAAAAGTTGGGTGAAATAGAGGCTAGAGATGACCTTGGTAGATTCTAATTGGGGTAAACTGTGAAACAAGTTCTATCAGAGCTCAGAAGGCTTGAAACACTCATATAGAAAACAGAAAAGTTAAGGTTTTAAGGAAGCTTGGATTCAGAGAACAGATTAGTGTCTTCCTTCAAATTTCCTTTATGCGTGAACACTGCCTATTATCATGAAGCTGTCTGTTTCCCCAACTGACCTTTAATGAACTCAGTCTGAAGCGAGGGTTTTCTTTCAGTAGTGATAAACAGAGAAAGAATCACATTTAGAGGTGGACCTTTCTTTGCGTTCATTGAGACAATTTGAGTATACGTAGCATATTTAATGATAACAAACTTTCTCATGGCAAGAACTGTCTTGTAGTTCTGTATCTTGAGCACTTCACATCCTAAAAGCTACCAAAAAGATAAAATTATGTGGAATAAATAAGAAAATTAGGAATTGAATGAATAGTTTATTTTGCTGTTGAGGGGGGCAAAGTTCCAAAATCTAGCTATCTTTCAACAATTAAAAGTTTAGCCAGGTATTACTAAAGGCAATGGAAAAGGGAAAAGGGAAGAAAAATATCTAAAAACTTAAGACAGAAATGCCCAGAGTGTTCATTTTTGTAGAGAGAGTCTTTGTATGTATTAAGCACATATCAGACACCTTGACCATGTTGCTGAATGTTCCAGAGACATGACTGCTTATATTTAGTCCAGTTCATTTGGTTTCCAGTCAAACAGGGAAAAAATATTTATTGTAGTGACTAATGAGTTCACAAGCAGAGTCAATTTTGTGTTTTTAGGCAGCAGAAAAGATTAGTGGTACAAATATTTAAATACAAAATTTATTTTTTTAAAGCTCACTTCTATTTTGATTTAAAATGCATTACTGATTGTTCTGTTTATTTGCTCCCGTGTTGAAATTAGCCTGTATTTCTTCACTCAGTAAAAGTCTATTGGTGAAGAAGAAGGAGTGCTGTAAGTAGACACAACTTTCAAAATATATAGATTGAAGAATGTTATGGTTTAGATCTAGAATGTCTCCCAAAGCCTCATATGTTTGGAAAGCAATGGGATTATAGGGGTGCTCTACTTATCCGGGGGCTGTTTTTTTCCCTTGGAGCCAGCTAACATGGACTGAACCCACTCACGAGCCAAATAAACCTCTTCTCCTTTAAACTGTAAGTGTCAGATATTTTATCCCACCAATGGGAAAGTAGCTAGGTCAAAGGATTCCAAACTCATGTCCTTCCTTAGATCTTGCAAACATCCCAAGAATTCAGTTCACATTTTGTTTCATAGTCAAATTGTCTACAACAAATCGTGCCAGACGTCTGAACAGAAACAAGTCAGAGTTTAGATTCCTTGAACAGAAAAAGAAGTCATGAGTAAAATTTAAAGAGTACTATGTAGGGAACAGGGCAGGAAGAAGGAGTGACGGGCATAAGAGGCAGTGTTCAGAGCCACTCACCTTCTACCACCCAAATGGGGAAAAAATACTGGAGGCTAAGGAAGATTGAGGAATAAAGTCCAGCATGCTGACTATGGGATACAGGAGTGCTGTTTACACCTGATATTAAGTTCTTTCATGGTGTCTCTGTGGGGAATGTCATGGCAGAGCTGGAATACCAAAATCCCCAGGCTAACAGCTGACAGAAGACGATGTGAGTGGGTGAGCCTGAAATGGGAGGAACCAGTATAGGGGAACATGATAGTCCAATTACTGCCTGTGGGGCTGACTAGTCCATGGAATGCGAGACGGGTGGTCACCATAAAACCAAACCAAACACACTCCAGTACGTGAAAAGGAAGAGGAGGACCAGGCAGCCCCAGTACCCACATTGTCACATCAGCTCCTGGCACCAATTACTCACCAGGAAGCCTGTCAGCCAGAGGCAATGCTTTCACACTTGCCTCTCTGCACAAGGGTTGGGCCAAGACTTCAAACCTGATTCTTCTCCAGGCCTCTGAACTTTCATGTTCTTTGCTTTATTTCTTGCCAACGTAGGAGTGAAGATGTGTTGAGGATGACTGTCTCGCTATGGAAAAGTGACTCTGAGAAGAAGAATTCAGCTTTCTTGGCCAAACCAAGAAGGCCATTAATTTATACCATAAAACGGACAGCCAAAGAACGCAAGAAGTGGCACGGCTATGCTCAGAAGCTTCTTGCAAGTGTAAACAAAAACCTTGGTTGTTGCTGGTGACTGGCTGTTTTTCAGAATCTGACCAAATTTTAGAATGGAAACAATCAAGCACTGATGTCAATGTCCCCATGGGGTCTAAACATCTTTTCTAACCTTTTTTTTCCACCCATCACTTGGCTTGATCTATAGAACAGGCTATAGCTGGGGTTCTGAAAAAACAAACGAGTGTTCAAAGCCATTTGCACCCTAATGGACAAAGAACGGATTAAACATTTGGGGTGGGGGTGTGTGTGGGGGTATCTCAGCTCCTGACTGTGCCACAAAGGCCCACACTGAAGTGGAGACTTCATAAATAGTTCTCACTTTGTGTCCCATGATCTCACAAAGGTCCTCCAGAGCTGCCAATATACTCATAAAGCTTAAAGGCCCATAAACATGTGGTTAGCTTCCCAGAGTTCTCTGCTCTGTACTTATTATCACTGACAATGCAGCCTGTGTTACAGAATTTTGAGGCTGTAGCTAGCACTCATATGTCATTAAAATGAAGACGGAAAAATTCTCCATGACCTTTAAATAGAAAGTTATGCATACAAACATAAAAAAGACGGTAATAATGGAAATATTCTTTAAAGTGGTTGTGTCCTAGAAACTAACGACCAGTTAAAGAGCCACCAAGAAGGGCAATTTCTTGCATCTGAATTCACTTAATATTCAGAGATTGGCCAATTTCTCATTCTTTGATTATTGTGTTCTTTAGTGTGATGGTTTTTGATGATATGCCGTACAGCTAGTTGAAGCAGAGACTTGCTAGGTGTCTAGAGCAAACAGAGGAAATTTGACTTGTGAGGGTATGGCCAGACATTTCGGTTTGTCTGGTGACCCAGGATACCATCCAACCAGTGTACTTTACACTCTTCAATGTATCCCAATTCAGATGATAAATAACACTTATTTGTGATGTCTAAATATGATTTCTTTCCTCAGATACTCAAGTCTCCTTGTTCTAAAAAATGTTACTATAAGAACAGGCTGCCAGGGATAGCTCTTCTCAAATACCTGAAGGCTCCTGTATCATTTCAGAGGCCACGGGAAACAATTCCCCACCCATGAACAGGAAGAAAAACCAATGTTATCAAAGGAAGCTGACCCGAAAGAAAAGAGCTTCCCTGATTGGTAATGATCACCCCGTCCTTGAACGCATACAAACAGAAAAGCCAGAAGAGCATCTCTCAAGGATGCCCTTGAGGGCTGTCTGCTAGTTGAGTCATTGTAAATGTACAGAACCCTACAGAAAATTTGCATAATCAGGCTCAATCACTATAAATTTTCCTCATGGGCTAGTACAGGACCCAAGCACAGGTATTTTTCCCTCTGAGAGTTGTAAAAATAAACTGTTGGAAATATGAAAAATACAAGGAAATTAAAATCTGAAATCTCACCAAATATAAATGTATAAACATTTAGTGGTCAATGTTTCATACATTGCTACATGAATATTTCACATGGGAATATCTTGACATAAACTGAATTATACCAGGGAAGTGGTTTTCCCATCATCACTGAAAGTAAGATATGTGGGCTTTATCCACTTATTTCTCCCCATTCCAAATGAATGTAATCAGTGCTACCAACATGATACACACTTTTATTAATTTTTCACCATGTTAATGTAATCTCATACAAAAATGAGATGTATATATGTCTTATGTATATATATATATATATGTATATATATATATACATATATATATAAGACATATGTGTAAATAATAGTTTTGTCATTTTTTCAGAATGTATTATGCACACTTTCCAACATTTTGGTTTTTTTTCCCACTTAATGTATGGAAAACTGCCAAATCAACTGGTATTGATCTCATTAATTTTACTTAATATCTTGAAAATATCCTGTAGTACTAAGCTCCAATGTTATTTATTTTCCTATTTTTAGCCCTCGTTCTACAGCTTCTTGGCATTACTTACAGGGCTACAATTAACACCTTTGTACTAATATTTTTAATATCAGCTTTAGTCTTTGTGGACTAGCTTTCCAGCTCTGAGATTATTGGGTCAAACATGATGCATACTTTTAATTTTTTGTGTTGTTCTTTGTTTGTTTATTTTGAGACATAGTCTCAGTATGTAACCCAAACTGGCCTCAAACTCACAGTGATCATTCTGCCTCAGCCTCCCAAGTGCTGGGATTACATGTGTGTGCTACCACACCCGACTTGTATTTTTAATTTTAATACCCAATACCAAACTAATCTACTTTCTCCACATCCCACTCAGTTTGATCCCATTCTTTCTTATATTTGCCAGTTTGGTTGTTACCATATTTTATTATTACTTTACATTTTTGTTATCTGCATTGAAGTTGATCATTTTTTTGATATTTATTGGCCACGGGATGTGTTATTTGTAGAGAACTTATTCATAGCTTTCCCCCACTTTTCTTTTGAGCTATTTCTAAAAGTTCTTTACATATTATAGGACTAAGTCCTTTATCTGCCACTTGGATTGAAAATATTTTTCAGAGTTTGTAGTTCATATTTTGATTGTCAATGGTTTGCTTTGTGTTTTTTAAGTATTTATTTACATATAACTATGTTTACCTTTTCTTGCATGGATACTTGGTTTGGTATTTTAGTCATGACTCAACCTGAATCTTGTGCTAAGACACAGAACCTCTAGGACGGCAGACCTCAAATTTCCCCACACACTCTTGAGTCTATGATTGTGAAACTGAGTCGTTACAAAGAATTCTCCCACCTTTCAAACTGAAATGCTTTGGAGTGATATTTTGCTGTCATATTTTAAGGTAGGTAACAAAAGAGTCAAATAAGAATTTGGGGCACTTGGAAACCAGCAGGATATCTGTAAATTTTTCATACAATCTCAAGAAACCTAGTCACATGTCATATAGCCAGAATTTTGTAAGAGATTGTCCTCAAAAGAAACAAGCATCTACCATAAGCTACAGAATTAGCCCCACATTTTGAGGGGACATAATGAGCAAGAACTTTCTCATTTCTGCATCTTTTACAGGCTTGCTTGGGCCATGCTGTCAAGGAAAGACTTGTCTTCTTTTTGTCTGTTTAACTCATAATGTCCCATACACAGGATAAAGTGTGTTTATCCCAACAAAAAGTCAGATATGAATAAAATTCAGCAAATGGAATCCTAGCTCTGGATATTACTTTTCTTTCTTTTTTCTTTCTTAAAGAAGTCTAGAAGGTATTGCTTGCCAGATTTTCATCTCTGGTGAAAAACACGCAGGGCTTAATTGGTTCCTGCAGAATCCCTTAAGCCGATGAAAGGGATACGTCTCAGAGAAACTTACTTGCTGGCTGTTTTACATGCATGCGCACGCACACACACAGAGACACATCCCTGCCCTGAGACTTTACAGCCAGACTCCTGAGCTTGCCGACTTACCCAACCTAGTGTGAGTCATCAGTTGTCCAGACTGCTGTCCCTCAGGATAACTGAGACACCAGTTGGCCACCTGCTTAACTATCTCTCTAACTCATCCTTAAAGTGATGTGTTTACTTTAACAAGTGCAGTAAAATGGAAAAGCAAGGCCCTTCTGCTAAAGTTATTTTGTGGTTTGATTTAGGAACCCGATTTTTCTGTTTTGTAAAAAAAAAAAAATGAAGTGTAAATTTGGCTATGGGGATTTACACAGGGTAAAAGCATTCTAAACATAACATCAATGTCAACTTCTAGTGTATGCTTATCTACCTAACGTCTCTATGTATTTAAACTTCTGTTCCATACAAATGAAGGAGCAAAGCTCACAGTGCTTGTTTAATTGACAGTCCCAGCTGCATTCCAGCTTCAGAATTCTTGGATAAGAGGGATTTACACCCAACCTAGAATAGCCCCAATTCCTCCCTTCCCTGTTGTCATAGGTAGGAAGCAAATTCAAAGTTCTCCACCGACAAATGTCATTATAGCTTCAGGACTTCCAGCCTCAGCTGGCCCTGCAGTCCTTCTCAGCACTACCCTTCAATATCAGCTTCCCCTTCATTCCCACTGTCACCTTTCCCTAGCGTGACACCTTTTCCCACTCTGTTCTCAGGCACTCAGCATGCTTCTCAGACCTGGTCTTCCTCAGCACTGTGACCACCACAAATTATAAGAAAATCTATACCCATACTTGGCACTTTCTTTGCAGTCTTGAGGAAGGAAATATTTTTCCTCTCAGTCAAAACTCATCCCTGTACCCATCCTGGGCCTTCTGACTTTCTCTGTTACCACAACCTATTAATGATGCTCGTCTGTTTCCCTCTCCTGTGTTATGGATCTACCCAGTCCTCTATCAACTGCTGATGAACATAGGTGGGTTTCTCACAACTGTGCAAACTCATGTTCACAGTGTGCAAGCCACTCTTCCTGTTCCCTGGAGGAACTGTGTTCTCTTGCTATCTCCCTTTTATTCCCTGAGTATGAGACCCCACCCTCATTCATTTCTGTCCTTATCAGAGTAATTTTACTAAAGAACTTCTGCCTTGCCTGAGGATTTTCTTCCTCTTACTTGACTACAGCAACTTCCCTTTCGACCCCTTTCATTCATGAGAAGATTTTCTATTTTATGTCCAGGAAATCTTGCTCCCTCCTCCAGTTCCCCTCCTAGCTCTCTTGACTTCTCCTTTTTAGGGTCTTGCATAAACTCTTTTTTCTTTAATGGTCCTAAAAACATAGCACCTCATAAAATTGTGTCTTTGGTCTTAAATCTTCATAGATTCAATCTTGGTGACTTAATTCAATATGCAAGATTTCATCTGTTGCCTAGCTATGCCTGCTTTCCAAATGTAGGATACTTAAGAGACACAAAATACTTAAAATTTCTTGCCCCTAAAGAAATTAACTATCTTCCCACCACTACTACCAAATCTACACTTGCCTCTATGGCTCCTATTTTGATGACTGATGGAGTAGTTTGCCTCATTATCCCTGAGGAACATCCTGGATATCTCTCACTTTCTCAGCCATCACCACCCTTATTCTCTCCACCTGACCTACATTGCATTTAATCATTACGTCTAAGTCTGCTCCATGGTTGCTGTTGAATCCTTGATCACGAACTCTCATAAAAACCTTGTCAATGATCTCTATTCCTCCATGATCAAGTTCATCCACCCATGTTTAGTTCTGTTGGTGAGAAGTCTGATTATGTGACCGTGCTTCTTAAGTCCCTCCTGGAGGACCCTGTCTCCACAGGTTTTTCTATGGGGCACTAGATTTGATAAGACACTGCCACTACATGCCACTCTCTGACCTATTCCCTATGCTTCAGCCTCCTAGGGCTGCTAAGAGTTCTTTCTCACTATTTCACGATCTTTCCTTTCTTTATGATTTTGAATGTGAGCTCCTAGAATATACTTTTACATTTTTGGTAGGGAGATTGAATAAATGCATATATATTTGTGTAAATATGTATCTATGTATGCAGAGTGCTCTTTTATTTTTGAAGGCTTTGTTGTTTGTATTTTCATAGGTAGAAATAAGTTTTTTGGTTTTTTTTTTTTTTTTTTCTGAAACTCCATGTTCTCTGAAATCTGGTCATGCTCAGGGATAACTGTCACTGTCATCTAAGAAGGTTTGTAATAAAGTTGAAGGAATTAGCAATGGTGACTTACAGTGAGTGATTCAGAGTAGTCTTACACATAAGGATCACCCAGCAAACTCTAACCTCGTCTCCCGCTCCTTGTATCATCCTATCTCTCCCCCTTCCCTTCCTCGCCCTCTGTATCACTGCCCAGACATAGTCTTACCAAACATATTGGAAGAGGTACTGGCTTTGTAAGTAAATTTAGCTGTTTCACATTTTCCAAATAAACTTTAAAGAACTTTTCCTGTATTGTCACAAAGAGCTGCCCTTTAAAAATAAACTTTGTTCACTTGCACAATACCCCTATCTTTAGCAAATGACTGTGTATCTTCCCTGAATGCTGCTGAATTTTTCATCTCCTTTTGCCCACTCACCCACTCCTACCACATAACTCTTTACCCATCCACACAAAGTATAAAAGGAAAGGTTCCCAGCTCCTGACAGCCAGCAACTACCTGGGAAGACAATACTCCCATTCAACTCCCCACGAAGTGGAAGCCAAGGGAATTCCTGACAGATGGACAGGCTCAAGCGTGGTAGCAAGCCAGAGCCCGCACTGGGAAGAAGCACAAAGCTTTGACCTTTTCAGAAGGAGAATTTCCTACACAAAAACCTAGAACACATCAGTGACATGTGTGCCCTTATTATAAATATCAGACCCAATAATATGATATGCTCTGTACGGGCCAGGCAGTGCTTACCATACTGCATGCACTACAGAATCTAACACTTTGGCTTTTTGCAAAGAAGAAAAGAGAAGAAATATCTGAGTAAAAATAGAGTTGAGGTTGACTGCTAAATTCTTCCATGGTTCCCCATTGTCTATATTATAAGAGCCAAATGCCTGTCTTCTCCTTCCCTCCCCTCCCCAGATGGCTCTGCGTTCTGACCACATGCGCTTGGTTCATGCCTCAGGGTCTTTGTACATACCTTTTCCTCTGTCCAAAATGTTCTGCCGGTTCCTGTCCATCCTGCAAGACTAAGCAGCAGGCCCTTATGTTGAAATATTGATCCCCTCCCTGGTGAAGCTAGGTCCTACTTCCCTTTGAACTTCACTTGGTTCATAACAACATCACATCAGTGACCACGCTGTACAGTGCTCACTTGACCTCCTTGAAATCTTCCTGGCCAGACCACATGCTTATCCAGTCCAAGAATGTATCCCTTTACCTAGTAGGCAAGTGTCCAATAAATATTTATTAAAAGAATGAACAAACAAGGGAAATAAACAGATGTTCCTTGAGGGCAGAGGAAAGTCGTCCTTCCTCCTCAAACACAGTTCTCCTTATTTACACATCACCAAGTGAGTGTTCCATTGCTGCTGTCCTGGTGAGGAGGATTCAGGTGAACCTGCCCTGAGTGAGCTTAGGGTGTCATGACCACTCTGGTATTAAGCTTGCTGTTGATACACGAAGCTGTGGTGGCGTGCTCCATTCTCAAGGGCAAATGATAGTACGATTGATTTATGTCCTGTTAAACGGAAGCTGCTGCAGGTCAAAGGTGTGCCAGCATGAGTACGTCCCAAGATCGCTAATTCTGCTGTTTAAAATACTATAGCAATGTCATATAGGTGAACAATCCCCAACTCTTAACTAGGCAGAGAAACTGGTTCCTGATAATTTCAGAGAAAATTTTAGTGAAGAAATATTACATGCTTCTCAGGAATAAGGGAAAGATAGAGGAATGGACTGCAAAACTGGACCTTAAAAAAAGACAGCTAGATATTGTGATGGCAGCCAGCCAGATCACTGGGCCAATCGAGGTCTCCTGTTGTGGCTTCTTGTAAACATGGGACACTTCTGCTTGAACTGTCTCCAGCCTGGACAGCTGAGCCCAGACACCACTTCTGCTCCTGGCAATTGAATTTGGTTACTGCCATCAAAACTTTTTATGTACTGTTGCTGTCTCATTGCATCCATCCCTCCAGATCCCACATTACAGGAGTGTCTCAGGTACACCCACCTCCAGACTGCAGGCTGCACAGCTTTTGGGGCTTCCATATTGGTAGGCATGATCAGCTCCATAGAACACGGAATCTCTTGAACATAAAATAGAGCACTAGAAGGATAACAAATATCTACTGGACACCCAAAGCTTGCTGTCACGTGCTAATAGCTGCATGAAGGAAGGAGGGTTAGTTCTTGTTTACATTTTTGACTGTCACCTCACATCATAAAAAATTTAACAAAACAGACCATTAAAAAAATCAAGAAGTATTTTATTGAGCATGCAAGGAACACAGTGATGGGACAGAGGCTTACTCTACTAAGACCCTATAATCTAAAAATGGAAACTCAGTGTTTATGCAAATAGGAAATAAGTTGTAAATGACTTTTCAGCTGTTCAGCTTGGAGCACTGAGCTCTCTCCCTTGACTCAAATGGTCAGAGGAGACTTGACAAGCAGCAGTGAAACCACCAGGCAGATTGCCAGTCTTGCTTAGTATTTTCTAATTGGTCTTCCTGATTTTGTGACTTTAACAACTTGGTTAAAATCAATTACTATGCCCAGGGAATTCTTGTTTGTCTTCTCTAAAAATGTATTTGAATTTGAATACATGTTTTAAAGTTCAATTTCAGAAGAAAAGCTTGAAATTTCAGGAAAAATTTCAAGGAATAACTTGTGACAGAAGGTTGTGACAAAAGGTTTTATGTGTTTCTGCATGTGTGCATTAGAACAGAGACATGAAAAGGACTTTAACAAAATAAAGTGACTTCAACACCAAGGGAAGAGGTCTATGTTTTCTGTCTATACTTATTAGTGGGAAAGACAGCCTGAGCCCCTGCAAATCATTACCCAAACTATATTTCCACACTGCCAGTGACTTATTGTATCTATTGACTTGGATTTCCTTAAACTCATGACACCATAGTTGTCTTCCTCCCTGCCTTATAACTTCCTGTTAACAGAAGCTCTGGTCCTTAGTCCTACACACTTTAAATTTACCTTGACTTACTGGCCAGCGGTCCCCTGTAACCAGCCAGTGATCATGATATCCTACCATTTTGTTTCCTTCACCACTACACACACACACACACACACACACACACACACCAGAGAGAGGATTGAACCCAGGGCCTTCACACTAAGATATATCCCCAACCCTCAGGCCAGGCTCAAATTTGCAATCCTCCTGCCTCAGCTTCTCAGAGTGCTGGGATTACAGTCATGGACCATCGCACATGGCTTTCGTTCCTTCTTTCTCTCCCTCTCCTACAGCACATTCACAATGCACTTGGGGCTGCTTTGGTGGCCTCCTTGACATCTCCATTGTTTCTATAAAAGACACCTCACATCATTTACCAGGTCAACCTTCCTAAATGATTCATTGTACTACCTTGGTCTTTTGATCAAGGTGACACCTTGGTTTGCTTAATTAAGGTGGATTCCTTTCCCAGGAATCTAGAGAGTGTCCATAACCATTCAATGTCATACCATAAAACTCTCCAAATGCATACTCTCATAGACTTCTGCTGATCTCACTGTGCTTTTATATTACTTTAAGAACTGCCAATATTAAAAAATAAAAATTCAGCCTGTATCACATTTCCATTCATTTAGGTCATTCCTGTTCTCTGTGGCTACTTTCACAGTGGCCCTCTGCCTGTGGAATAGCACCCTATCTCTGGGTGCTCTGAAGCAGCCCTTCCCTCACAACCCCAAATCAGCCACTTTTTACTCACCCCTTTTTATGAGTTCATCACTGACAATTTAGACTCTACCATTTAACATTTAAATATTCAGTAGAGTTCAATTTTATCAATTCGGTTACTGGTCCAAATATATTTATCTTGCATCATTACCTAGAGTTTATGCTACTTGAGTTTACAGATTATGTCTTCTGTATGGATTTTCATTCAAATGCCCAATCCACTACTGGTTGAAAATATGAAGGACTATCTATAAATGCTAATTTATTGACTGGAGCCAGATCTCATAGGCACCTCATTTTTTTCTCACGGGAATCTTAGCTATAAGATATCCAATCAATTAACCTTTATAGTGATCATACCGTGATGACAGGATTAATAAGTAAATTTCTTCTATGCTCTTGCCTATGGCCCTTACCTATTTTAAAGGACATTTTTCAGATTAGAGAAAAGAGCAACCTCTTGATCTCAGTGATTCAAGCCCGGGATCCTACAATTTAAGGAATGCTAATTCCTGGCTCTCAAACAATTCCATCAACTTGGCAATTATTCAAAATATCTTTAGTCATGAACTCATTCCTGATACAGTCAGTCACATCACAGAATGTTTAAAGTACCCAGATGCCCCCTGCATTCTGAATGTCTGTTCTGGAATGCCTTTCCTAGGTTCCATTGTATAATTGCTCTGGCCCTTTCACTGGAGCAGGCTTGTCAACAAATATGGACTTGATTCAACCAGCCAAATTTCATACAGCTTATGTCACTCACACACTTGACTTGGTCCTCCTTCCTTGGAAATCATCTGTCTCTGAGAAAAGGCACATCCTTCCTCAACTGCTCATTTTGTATCTCCTGAAAAATTAAATGATTTTATTTTTGACTCAGTCTGACTCTTCTGGCCTCTGACATTTGCCCATAAGAAAGCCAGGAAGCTGGAAACTTCAGAACAAAAGATTATGGTTTGAATTTACATCTTCACCTAAATGACTAAAGAGTAGATGAAATAGTAACCAATGGTTAAATGAGTAGCCGATCACTGACATTTGTAGTGTGCCCTTTTCAAAATGAATTTCAATGGTATTTGTGTCACATCAGAAAACCCTACGCAGGACCTCAAAATCACATTCAATATATTCATTTCTACAGTAATTTCTACAGAATTTTAAAAGTTGATTCTAAGCTTTTGCTTTTATTTTCTATTAGTTTTTGTCATTTGAGGATTCGTCAGTTTAGTTTTCACAGTCAAAACTAAGCACTTCTAATTACTTAGTGGAAGCCACTTAAACTACTTGAATAGTGTATAGGACATTGTTAGCACTGCTTGAGTAGTATAGAGGATCTTCTTGGCAGTCTCGTAATAGTTACTGGGAAAAAAGAGATGCACGATTTTATATACCACCAACTGACATCTATTAGACAGAAGGAGAAGCCACGGTTCCATTGGATTCAGCACTGGTCAGATCTGTAATTCTAATCCATAAATCCTGGAAACAGTCACAAAGTGAAAGAGGGGAGAAGCAGCATGGTGGAACTGTTAAACCATTGGGCAAAGGCACAAGAAGGGATCGTTTGACGAAGGAGATGGAAAATGGCCAAATGTAATTTCCTGCCAAAATTGACTTTAAATCTTCCATAGGAAGAGATGTGAGACATTCCCTGTGTTGGTCCAAATGGCAGAGCTAAGGCCAAATAAGCAGCCTATAGGAAGTTAGATAACTACTGAAGGTAACATAAAGAAGACTCTTTTTAAAGTAAAATTTGGAGTTGGCCAACATTTGAATAGACTAAGTGAGCCAGAAAACTTCCCATTATCAGCGACATCTCAGGAAAGATTTCTGCACTGGGTAACAGGACACCAAGCTACCATCATTCAAATTCTCCTTCAGAAGGAGGCTTTGGCAAACTTGTGAGTAGCAGACAAAAGTTAGCTCTATCCCAGTAAGTAGCCTTTACAACTGCTGCCTTGATTTTGACACTCCAGCAGCTGCACTTTCAGCCATCCTCTTCATCTTTTAAGGAAAGCAGAGCACCACAGAACTACACAACACACAGCTACAGAGCAGAAGCACAGAAAAACAATGAGAGCTGAGCATGGTGGCACATGCCTGTAATCCTAGCACTTTAGAAGGCGGAGGCAGGTGTATCACAAGTTCCAGCCCAGGCTTAGCAAGAAAAGGAAAAAGAATAAGAAAAAAAAAAAAACAAGGAGAGCTATTTTAACCATGATGTACTTAAGCATGGCTTGATGAAAAAGAAAAAACAACATTTTCCATGTGCTGGTGTTGTGTCCATGCTCCTTAGTGGTGCAACTATGTCATGGAGTGCTGGTGATTTCATTTTCTAGCCAGCCATATATTTTCATGAGCCTGCAGAAAAGCACAGTGGTTCTACTTCTGCTTAAGAATTTTCTGCTACTGGATTACCAGGTGTGTTGGTTTGGGGGTTATTGTGCAAGGTGAAACAATACAATACAGAACACATATTTTATAAGATTATTTATAATAGTCACCCAAAGAATGATATACAAGAGAGTGCAGGAGATCTGTCCACACACTAAGACCAAGGAATCCAGCTGAGGGCCTGGATCCCGTGGAAATGTCCTGCATGAGTCCAGCTGAAGGCCTAGAGCTCCTAACAATGCCTCCCACGAGTCCTGGGAGCCCATAACATTATCTCAATCAGCCTGTTTCACGTATCTGCGCTGGGAAGGCCCAAAGGTCAGTGGTGGAATCTAGGAAGTCTGTGCCAGTGGGCTGAAGAATCTGTGCTAGCAGGCTGAGGGATCTGCACTGGAGCCAGAAAGCAATGCTCAGAGTAAGAACCAGAGCTCCTCTGGAAGGTGCCGCAGCCATCCTCAGCAACAGTGAGGTCCTGAGCTCCTCCAATGGTGAAGACAGCTGAGTTCCCATCAGGAAAGCCAATGCAGCAAGCTTCTTCAGGAGACTGAGCTGTGCGCCTTCTTCCCCTCTGGAGCCAGGAAGTAATGCTCAAGGACCAGAGCTCCCCCAAAGTGAACCAGAGCTATTCTCAATACCAAAAAGGTCCCAAGCTCCTTGAAGGATGAAAACAGCCAACTTCATCAGGAAAGCCAGCATGACAAGCTCCTCCAACAGAACCAACAGCTCCTTACAACTTCCACCAGCTCCAACAGCCTTTCTCCACCCCCAAGAGCCTGGCCTCGTCTTCTCCATTTCTGCCTCTTATACGGCTGGCAACAATCCCCAGGTGGGCCTCCCACACCCAGCATCACGCTTACTCAGTTCAGCTGGGGGTTATAAGTTGACCACCAGTGGTCAATCCACCACACCAAGTAAATGAAAGGACCTGAGACCAATGTTTACCATAGTAATATAAATACCTTCTCCTGGATATGTGACATGTATTATAAAACATAATAAGAAATGCTCACATTTTTTTTTAAAGACTGGAAATCAAAATAAGGCAATTATTGATGGAGATAATTGGTGTAACCATATTAAAATGGCTATATTTAAATATACAGTCTCTTTTTCTTTTGCATTACATTTCTTTTATATTGGTATATTTTCCCCACCACATAATGTAAAACAAACACCCCAGTCTTCCTCTGCTGTTTATGTTCTTTGTTAATACAAATGAGGTAACATTTTAATGACCACCTTGAAAGTGTGGTCATTGTGACATGCATCTGAGAAATTAGGATCAGGGTCAAAGAGATCAGATTTCAAGGAAGGTCACATAAGTCTGAGTGGCAATGTCCACTGATCTCTAACACTTACCTCGCCTAGCACTACTGATATCAAGTGCAGCTCAGAGTTTAGGGCTTTATGTATCATGGAAACACAAGGGGGAATTCCATGGCACTGCTGAATGTGCTTCTGTTTGCCACGCAATATGATGGCTTCCAGCTATGCTAAGAGCCTGTCCCTGTAAGTTACTCAAGGCCCAAAGTCTCTGTTGGAGATTCAGATGCATCCTTATTTCCACCAGAAAGGAATCCACCACACTGGATCTTCCTGTTCAATTAGTAGAATGACCATAGGCTTTACTGTCCAAACTCAGATAATTCTGGCAATGAAAGAGAGGACTATGTATAACTATGTCCCAGCAACAAGTACAGACACAGAGCTGTTTCAAGTAGATCAGAATATACAGTCACCATATCCACTGGCTTTGGTCTTGCTCCCCTATAAACAGGGCCCTCTTTTTTTCAGAACTTTGATTAAATATAAGCACAGAGAGTCACTTGATAGCACAGCAATCATCTTTGATTACACATTTGTATTTATTTATTTTGTGAAAGATTGCTCTTTATCCATCTCCAGGCAATTTCCTTTAAAATGTTGTTTCTACAACAATCATTCACATTTTCCCCTTGAGTTTAATAGATGTCATTGATATATAACTTTGTCAGGAATTTAAGCATTATGACTCTCCATCATTTTTTGATTACAAATGACCTTTTATATTTGGGGGAAATTTGTCTTGCTGAAAAACTCATTTTATATCTCCCTGTAGCATGCAGGAAGTTTTTGAATTCACAACTTCCTCCAATTCCTCTGCCTTGATTTTCTTAAAGAGTTGTCATTCTCCTTTCACTCTCATCAGATTCTGAGTTTCACACTGGATATCATGATATGATGATGCAGTGAATGTGAAAATAATACAAAGAGAAAAATAATTGTGAGTGATACCAGTCATGAGGGACTCTATGCTGAAGAGCTAGGTTAGAGTAAGTGCAGTAAGGACTAGGCTGCTGGATACTTTGTTTACCTCCTGTCACTCTTATCTATCTTCAGCTTTCTAATCCTAATGCTTCTTAAAGGTCAATGAATTAAATTTAATTTAAGAAAATATTTGAACTGGGCACACGCTTGTGATCTCAGCACTCAGGAGGCTGAGGCAGAAGGATCACAGTGAGTTGAAGGTCAGCCTAAACTACATAGTGAAAAAAAAAAATTCAATTCCCCAAGAAATTGCCTCTATTTGACTAGAAATTACTGTATTAAACCGGGAAGGTCTAGAACATTCTCTTCATTCCCCAAACTTCTACCGGAGTGTTAATTGAATCTTGATTTGCTTCAATAACTTTTCACTCTTGAGAACAAGTAGTAAGAGAAGATTTAAAATTTCCTCACCAAAATGGTAATGATAACTATTTGAGGTGATCATTGAGCATATTAGAGTCGTTATCATATTATTTCACTGTGTAAACCTATATGAAAACATCATAGTATACACCATGTGTCTTAGTTACTTTTGTTAAGGAGATAAAATACCTAACACCTACAAGTTAAGGAAAGAAAGGTTTACTTAGATTAGAGTTTATAGAGATTTGAGTCCATAATAGGTTAGTTCCAAGACAAGGTGGCATGAGAGATATGCATTGCAGAGGAAAAACAGTTCACGGAGGGCAGAAGGTAGCAAAGCAATAAGGGAGGACCACAGCTCTTTCCAAATCTTATATCTTTTCCAGGCTGCTTAGGGCAGATAGCACTCACACCCTTAATCCTACTGCCCTTGAGCATAGCATTGCACCAGGAATCAATTCCAGTTTCACACACTCTAGATCCAGGCACCTCTAAAAAAGCCCCACCTACAACCGCATGAGCCTTTGTGAGAACATCGAAACATAGGCCATAACACCATAAATAGGTGCATAATTAAAAATAAAATTCTAAAAAAGAACATCCTTTCTGCTTTATTGTCTCCATTTTTCAGTGAAAGCTGGCCCCAGGAATGTTTCCTGATCAGAGAGGCAATGGCAGTAATCCCATTCCTCTTCTTCCCAGGGTCGAGCTGAAGAACTCACCTGACAAGTAACCCAAGAGTACCAGCCTATGGCCTATGCCTGTTTGCTTAGAGCAGTGACGGAGAACCTTATAGAGACCAGCACCCAAACCGCATCCCCAAACCCACCGATTTATCTTAAAGTCCCAGCACTACCCCAATCCAAAACCTGAATACTAACGTTTTAGTTTTAAAACCAGCAACGCCTACATTAACATCTTTTGTCTTAAAAGAAAAACACAATAACAAAAATTTCAATGATACAAACAGCCTTTTATTGAAAGGTCAAGTTTGCGTTTGACATAATTCTGCCCGATTAATGTGATCTTCGCTGTTGTATGCATGCTGATAATTTGTCAAATGTTGGCTGGGGTGTTTAGGTGCCTGTGTGGACAGAGAGCACTTTACATGCCATACACTTGCCACCACTGGTCTAGAGGTACCAAGGAATTTCTGTTAAACCAATCAAACTGAAGGAGCTGACCTTTAGTCCTGATTGGAGTGAATATCTTTTCTCCTCTGATGGGTAGGAATAAGAAAAAAACTGTGCTCCTCTTCCTGCTGGCGCTGACTTGTGACCCCTGAGGATAAAGGTAACCTGTGGGTGGGGAATGAGCAAGCAAGAGGGAGAAAAAGGAACGAGGATTGCTGATAGCTTCACCCCAAGACCCAGGCCTACTTCTGGAATTTTTTCTTAAGTGAGATGATAAATGTGACTTACACCCACTTGAAACCAGGTGTTTTCTACTTGCAACTCAAAGCTCTTTAACTAACCCATCTGAAATCTGGTCCTGTCTCTGCCACAAGTCAGTCCTATGACCTTGAATGACTCCTGCAACCTTGCTGAGATTTTATTTATTAATATGTAAAGCAGCAACTAGTGATCTGAGAGACTGTTAAAATCCCATGACTTGGTGGGGATTCAGAATCAGCAGTGAGGAGTGGTGACAGCTGTATCCCTCAGTGGAGTCCATAGTGACCCTGATGAAGGCGTAGGTGTTGGTAGCCCCTGGGCCACAGAAGCATAGCTAACCCATGCTACTTGTCACAGAGCTCTGGGGGCTCTCAGAAAGAGCTGCTCTCTCATGCCTCACATGGATACTGAATACATCTTCCTTTAGGGAGTGTTGATTTAAGTGCTGGTGATTCATGGGCTCCTGCTGTCTTTCTGAGATGTAGGCATCATATTAACAGATTTCAAGCAATGCTTTTAATGTGCTTCATCCAACGTTCTCCCTCCCTATGTTTTGTGTGTTACCAAAGAAATGATGCATTTGCAAGTGATTTATGAAAAAATTTAATCCCTTGACTTCCCTCTAAGCAGTGGAATTGACTTCAATGTGATATTTTTAAGATTCATTATCTTCTTCCCTTTCCACCTTACTGATAAAGTGTTTGTCCTCCGGAGCATATATTCTAATTTATTGGCTGTTTGGTCATCCAAGCTGAGTGCCTAGATATCATGCTAATTTCTCTGCCCTGTTCACCTCTGTATTCAATTGATGACTAATACTGTCGAGTTTATTCTCTATCTCTTCAATCCATTGCTTCTCTATGGGCCTTTCCACCATTGATTCAGTTCATCTGGATTTACATTAACTCCTAAAATATCTCACCGCCAAATATATAGGTTCCTCAGACTATAGCCCGCCTTCTAGGATCAACATCTGAGTACATTATTTCCCAGCTTAACCTCTTCAATAACTCCTTGGTATTTTTTGTCTTAAGGATCCACTCAACTTTTAGTTTTACCCAAGAAGTTCCTGTCACCAACAACTGTTGCATGTTAGGTCTGCCCTCTTGCCATCTTGGCTGCTTGTAGTGTGACAGGTATTATTATCTTTCATTGTCATGACCCTGTGCATGCCATTCATTCTGCTTGCCATTCCCTCCCTGTCTTCCATCCACACAGTGCTTTCCCTCTACCAATCAGGCACCTCCACCTTTCCCAGGCAGGCTCATTACACCTTCATTATGGTCCCAGGGCAACTTGGGACAGTTCTGTCCACCTCTTCACTAGGATAAGAGCTTGGTGGAAGCAAGACCATGTTTTAAAATCTTATACCTGCCATCCTATTTAACTTTTTATTAAAAGTTAATACTTTTTATTACCACATTTTGTTACCTTCTTTTAAAATAATTAACATCTTTTTACATCCTATATAATCTTCTTGGGAACCATGATTGGTGTTTTGGGTCTCTGTACTATCCTCGAAACAGATTATTTGTCAGTAATTTCATGGCTGTATCCCAAGTGCCTAGACCAATATCTTACACACAGGACATGCTCTACACACATCTTTCTTGAGTAAGTGGACAAATCCTTGTATCTTTGGAAACTGGCACAGTTCCCAGAAAATCTAAAATATGCAAATAAATATTTTCTACTGTCCAATTTTTATAACATTCACATGCATCCGAGCTCACATTTTCTGAGCCCTCACCATGTTCTAAATGATTTACAGGCTACTAGCTTGAGTTGCAGGATATTTGAGGCTTTGAGAAATCAAGCAACTTGCCCAAGGTAAATAAGCAGAGGAACTGAGATTCAAATATGAAGTTTGACTCCAAAGCCCACAATCTTAGAAAGTATATTGTTCCACCTCAAATAATCAGTCACAATTATGTGTTTATTTTTCTTGTCATTATATACTCTTTCAGCCTGGTATATTTTTAACCTCAAATACAAGGCAGTAAAAGCGGCTAACCTCCGGGTGTAAGAGCAAAAGGACAATTTGTGTTAGAACTGTGTATTAGATACATTTTGCACTTAAGTCTTTGGAAGAAAACAGAAACAGTGCTTGTGGATTGTTTGCTGACTGGTCTGGAAAGAACAACACTGTGAGGCAGGCAGCGCTTCTCCCAGGCTTGCAGGTGCTTTGAAGATGCTGTTCTACACAGATTTTGAGTGAGTAATTTCTCCTTCTCTTCAGAAGCATAGAAAGGGAACTTAGAGAGAAAGCACTCCTTTTGTTCTAGTGCTCTTTCTCTAACTTCCCCAGGAGTGGAATGTCACCACCTCAGCAATTTGATGACCTGTCAGTAGTTGAGAGTCACCTATAATTCCAATCTTCCCCCTATCCAACACATACTATGTAATGAGGAATGTAAGGGG
This sequence comes from Chinchilla lanigera, assembly GCF_000276665.1. NCBI lineage: Eukaryota > Metazoa > Chordata > Mammalia > Rodentia > Chinchillidae > Chinchilla > Chinchilla lanigera. The sequence continues at coordinate 2,220,658 of NW_004955460.1, read as the reverse complement.
ACCCAGGTTTCACCTTTGAAAGTTTTGTCCAGAGCAACTTTTACCTTCCAGCATTATTATTATTTTTCTCACTATCAGTTCAATCATTTCATGCATGTAATGATTTACATTCTTCCTGAGTCTGTGGACTCACTACAGAACCTGGGTTACCAACTCCAGAGGAATACTACTAATAAATATTGCAGTTCTAGTCATCTTTCACTGTACTGAATTTTTAAAAAAAATAACAGCAAGACTATGTGAGCATGGTGGCATACACTTGTAATCCCAGCACTCAGAAGGCTGAGGTAGGAGGATTGCCATGAATTCTGGGCCAGCCTGAGCTACATAATGAGTTCAAGGCCAGCATGAGCTGCGTAGTGAGGCCCTGTCTCAAAACAAAAACAAAACAAAACAAAAAACCAACCAACACAAAAAATGATGATACAGTAATAACAGTAAGACTACACATCTTTAATAGAAGTTAAGATGCTTTACATACGCTATTTATTTTATCACAATATATTTTCTATTATAATATTTTGAGGTGTTTACCCATCTTAGTCTATGTCCTTCAATAATTTCATCTTTAGTAGGTGCTGAAGGTGTCAACATAATTGCTTTGACTATTTTTTTATATTGGACTTTGAGGTTGTTTCAAACTGCAAATAATTTTTCAATGAATATATTTGCATATAAATTTTACATGTGTTACTTCTTAGAAATTATTTTCAGAATGGAAATTTCTGGGTCAAAGGATAACATTTTTGCAGCTTATATTACATATTGCCAAAATTCTTTCAATAAAATTTATGCTAGCCTTAATTCCCAACTGGGTCTGAGAATGACCACTGCAAAACCCTCTTGCCAGCACTGAATAATATTCCTTTTTAAAATCTTACATAGGTTTGCAGTTGTAGCTCAATGGTAGAGTAATTTCCTAACACGGTCAACGCCATGGGTTTAACTTCCAACACTGCAAGATGAGCAAACAAGCATTAATTCTGAACAATGATACAGTGGAAATTTCATAGAAGTTTTATTTTCTTTTTGTCTTTAATAGTGGGCTAGAATTTAGTGCCTATTTGTAAACATTCTGTCTTTTCATGTATTAGAACATTAGTTCTTGCCATGTTTTCTGTTAATATTTTTCATCATCTTAACTTTAATTTTTAAATTGTATTTGTAGGTAGTTTCATTATGCAACAGATCTTAATCTCATGCGATTAAGTATATTACCTTCTATTTTTTATTACCAAGCTTGGTATTTGGATTTTCAAGACTACTGAGTAGTACTATAAGCTGGTGAATATAGTGAATCATTTTGGGGAAGTTTCCAAATTATTGACCATATAAAAGTCAGACATATTTTTCCACCATTGTATTTTTAATTAGTTATTTTGCAGACATTAGAAACACAATTTGTACAACTTTTGAGCTGATACATGACTCTGCTCTTGCTTGGGAGCAGAAACAAGAGCATGATCGACTCTGGGGTGCAGACTCCTCACACAGGGGGTCCCCTCCAACTGCTGAAGACCATACTATCTCCCTGCTGTCCTCTCTGGCAGCACCTTCCACCTTTGAAGACACTGGGTGGGAAGTGACATCAAGGCTCTGGCTTCCATCCCTGTCAGGATGCTTAAGCCCTTTTTAGTAGCACGTACACGCTGATATCATGGACTGCTGGGCTCTGAACCCTTGTGATTGGATTTTATCCTCGTGTTATCAGAAAGCATAGGTCTCACTAGAAGGCAGAGCCTGTGGAGAGGCTCTCTACATCAGCTGTTAAATTCTGAACAGGGTGTGTCATCCCCTGTGGGATGAAGGACAAGGCTGGTCCCCAGAGGAGGAGTCTCCAACAAAATGCAAGGTCAGCTATTCTGCAGGTCCTTGACAGGGGGCTTTCACAGGAAGTTTTGGGTAAAGGGTTTTGCAGATTCTTATTGTGAGTGTGATCATATAAACCTATGTGAGTGCACAACTCTGCATGCAAGTACACACACACATGCACACACACACACACACACACACACACACACAATATACACAAATCCAGACAAACTGAAAAACTATGAAGGAATCAATACAGAAAATTTACACATTGAAAGGAAAAGCTCAGTCCCATGGCTATGGGTAGAGAATACATAACCAGTGTTTATTTGAGACAGCTACTGCCACCATCCCTTTCAGAGAAGAACCAATGGAGGGGCTGGGAATTTAGCTCAGCGGCAAAAGCGCCTGCCTGGCAAGCGCAAGGTCATGAGTTCGGTTCCTGGTACCAGAGAAAAACCAAAAAAAAAAAAGAACCAATGGAGTTCAGCCTTCCAAAGCAGGGTTACTTAAGAGCGTAGGAATCAGGCATTTTTGCACTATGCCACCCACAGCTTGAAGTTCATAAGTATTTTCCTGTACCTGTGTAAATTCTGGGACAAGATGCTGCCTGACATCAAGAGGAGGCAGGGCAGGGCAGTGAATCTCTGCCTCTGTCTTTCTAGTGTGTTGTCCTGGCCAAGCATTTTGTTGCTCCTGCCAGAACCTTCCCTGCATGCTGAGAACAGGATGATAAAACCCACATCTAAATCTTCTGGAGATGACTTTAGGTAAATTAAGTATCTATTGTTTATTTAATAGGTCTAACTGGTTTATTAAATGAATTTCTTAGTACTTAATAAATATGTTTCCATAATATCCCCATGCTTTATGAAAGGGCTGGTCTTCTTCCTGAAGTTTTTTTTCTCCTGTGAGTGAGTGTCTCTGGCTATGGGAAAGGTGAGGACTTTAGGGATGGTCTCCAATTGGACACTTGTAAGGAGAGGAGTTGGACCCCAAAATGACATCTGTCTGCTTTCACATTCTGATCAAAGACATACCTGATGTTAGTAGTCAGTTTGTAGGCTTTCTATAATCTGGGTCTGGAGTCCCTTGCCCCCAACAAATTCCTGAGTTCTCTTAAGCAGATGAATGAAAACATTCCCTTGAGAGTCATGAGAAGTGGTGCAGTCCCTTTGAGATTAACAGAATGTGATTGCCAGATTTCTGGTGAATACTTCCCCTCCAGAAACTTTCTCAGGGAGGGTCCCTGCCTTAATTACCTCCTCACTGCTGGGACAAAATACTGGACACCCACCAGTTAAAGATGGAAAGGTCTATTTTGGCTCACAGTTTCAGTCCACAGTCAGCTGGCTCTAGAGCAGAAAAGAAGCAGCCGAAGGTAAGGCTGGCTGACAGCGGCAACATTGAGCCTCCCTTTCCCTTTTTATTGCATTCAATATACAACCCAAAGGTTGGTGCCACCCACCATGTGGGTGGGACTTCTGTCTTCAGCCATTCATACTAACACCATAACTAATGTCATCAGAGGACTAATCTAGTTATCCAACACCCATGACCAGTCATTCTCAAAAGCCCTACATGGTAACACAGGAGGCTTTGGGGGAGATTTTAGTCAAAATAGTCATTAACTCTGTAATGGAGAAATCCAAGAAGCCTTACCTGAGTACATCCTGAGTATTTATCCTTGAAGTTCTGAGCTCCTGAGTGTTTTCTTGTTTCCACTGGGTCAGTGCACGGCAGAGAGCCAGGTTATGGTATCAGATCAAAGAAATGTGATGAAGTATTGGAGAAAGAGAAGAATCTAGGTGAAAGAGAAGAGATAAAAGGACCCAGGAAAAAGAGAAGGAAAAGGAGGGACAAAGAAATGTTTAAGAAGAAAAGGGAAAAAGAAGAGAGGAAAGGAAGGAAGCAAGGAAAAAGGAAGGATATGAAACAAAGCAGGAGAAAAGAGAAGGAAAAAGAAGAAGGGAAATAGGCTCTCCTCTCTGAAAGATGAATGCATAATCTCAAGCACAGATTTAAACTGAAATGAAGTGAGAGTAACAGCAGAGTATACTGTATTGTATGATAAAGCCCCTTGAACTTCCCATAAAAACAAAGGGTGCCCCAGGGTCTGAGTTTCTCTATTTCAAAAGAAGTATATCAGAAAACAAAAAGTATTACAACTTAATATTAGGACAAAAGAGATCTCTCACAAGTAACTTGAACTGAGCAAATTCAAAACCAGATTCTTTCCCCCAAGAAAACCTGAATTCTTATTACATTTCTCATTTCAGCAAATTATCATTTCAGTACCTCCATTATCCTTCTCTGATTACCTTCTTCAGTTTGTTTATATCCCTTTAATGTCTTAGCTGGGTTCTCTACTAAATATTTCTTCCTCTGTATAGCTGGGGTAGGCACCAGCATGGTGGTCAGTAGGGGGTCATAAAGACAGTCCCACAAGCCAAGAAAGCTTGAATAAAAAAGCAGGGTGCAGGCATAAGGAATGATCTAGGACGGTATCAAGCTCCTAGTGATGCTCAACCCCCTCCTGTGCTATTTAAAGGTCATCTCTCCAAGAGGGAAGTATAGGTGATCATTTAGACCAGTGCTGGTGAGCCCATGGCATTTGTGCCTCAGTGAGCATGCAGAGGCCTCTCTGCTGGCACACAAGCCAAGTCTTGCCAGAAGCCAAGCACCAGATATTCAGGTTTATTTTAGTGTTGGCACTTTACAGTAAATAAGTGTGTTTGGGTTTGAGGGTTTGGGCATTTGGTCCTTAAAAGATTCACCATCACTGGCTTAGACCATGGTTTTGCACTCAGTCAGAATTCTCCCTTTTCAGTCTACTGGCTTCACAATCGCTGGGACGTTCTTTCTTGGAACTTTCTGCCCTCATTTGTAAAATGAGGATGCTGGAGTGCTAAGTGTCCTCACCCCTTGGGACTAAACTTGAGTGTTCTATGAGGCCAGACAAGATCTTAGTAAGGAGGTAGCACATAATGGTTGTTTACTTCCCTTCCTGTTTATAGCATCAGAATCTCAAATCTCTTCCTGCCATAAAATGCTCCACTATCCCACTTCATGGACTTCACAGTTTGACCCAGAGCTCCTCTTCCATTTAATTTTTCCTGGTTTTGTGGCCCAGGGATAGGCTCAGACTTACTTTTTTTTTTTTTTTTTGGTTTGGTTTTTCTCCAGTACTGGGAACCGAACTCACGACCTTAAGCTTGCCAGGCAGGCGCTTTGCCGCTGAGCTAAATCCCCAGCCCGGCTCAGACTTACTGGTAGTACTTCTGGAAGCATCTCACCAACATTTTTGGAGTTGATTTGAACAGCTTGTACCTGGGAAATGAAACCTTCACATGGTGTCTACCATCCTATAGCAGCTTATGATCCAGAAATTAAAGTTTCATGTAGAGGCTGCTTTTCTATCTAGGCTGGTGTTTCAGCCTCATGTCTGTCTTTCTTCATAGATGCCACAGTATCCAAAGCCCAGCTGTTTCCTATCAACAATTTTGGGACAATTTTAACTTTTACTCCAATTTTTTTCAGTTATTGTCAAAATCATGCAGAATAGAATGGACCAGCCTTCTGTCTCTGTTGTATGGTTTTAACTATGGGATTGTTTGCTTAAGAGAAGTATTCCTTTTTCTACCACAAAACCTCTGAAACAGTATTGTAAACACAGAGTTTTATTTATATACAACATTAACAATATCAGAAGAACAAAGGGCAATATAGGAAAGCTAGAAACACCACATACTTAACAATTTATATACAGCAAACGACATAAATATCATTTTTGTTCTAGCATAAAATTAACTCTACACCTTCCTTTTGACAGCAGCACATGATTATATTTTCTTATAAATTTGTTTTTAAATTAATTTTTGCTTTTCCTGTTTGTAGTTTTTGACACTGTATCCTTTCCCTGTGTTCCTGGTATCTGTGCTTATCTCTCTTCTCTTTACATGCTGCACATTCAGAAACAACACAAACAAGAAAGACCATTTAGCTCAACACCCTCTCTTAGTATCTCGAAATATGAGGTTGGGATTTTATTTTAACATTGAGAAATGTAAAAAAACAAATTTTAGTACCATGTTGCATTGTAATTAGCTTTGCAATACATCCCTGTAGTTGGTAAAAGTGTATCTTTAAATCAGAAAGAGCTAAGATGAAACCCAAAACTTTTCCATGTTCTAAGTGAAAGTCCCTTAAAAGGATGTTTATCTACCTAAATTTTGATTTTTCCCATTCAAACAAGAAGCTTAATAAAACTGTTTTAGTTACTTTCTTATCGCTGGGACATAAGACTCAACACCACAAGTTACAGGAGGAAAGATTTATTTTAGTTCACAGTTCATAGAGGTTTCAGTTCATAGTCAGCTGCCTCAAGGTAGAACAGCATGGCAGGGAAAACAGTTCATGGCATGGCAGGGAAGAAGCAGGGACACTTCCTTCTTCTTCCAGGTTATAAGCCTATTGACTGGTGCCACCCACACCTACCGTGGGTCTTTCTTCTTCAGTAAATCCACCATCCACACCCAGAACTATGCTAAATCTATCAGTGGAATAATCCAGTATTAGGCACGGAGGTCAATCACCTCCCAAAATTCTCACCTCTGAGTGCACGAGGTTTAGGAAGACATCTAGATATAAGTCATAACAAATACCAACCTTACAAAATTTTATGGAGATTAAATGATCACTTATCTTAGATCCTGGTACATAATTAGCATAAAATTACCACTAGCTTTTATTTTTAGGTCTAACCAATTTTTAAATGAATTTTTATAGTCACTTTTCAGGAAATATCTTTGTAAATAAGAAATTGGTATAATTTTTAGTGAGTAGATGAGCACCCTTCAGGTAGTAATAATATTTCTATATTCAGTGAATTTACACACCAGTATACACTCCATGGGGGACAAAGAGCCTTTGTACTTTTCTGTACATATGTATGCTCATGAAACCTTGGGTTGTGCTAACCTAGAGTGTGCCTTAATGTCTCCTTCCTGTGGGAACATTTTTCCTTTGTCCCTCCCTGTCAGTCCTGGAGTGGCATATTGTGATGATAGCAGGCTATCTCATACCTGCCTGCCATTCTCTTCTATGCCTAAAGCATCCTTGATGTCCTCCTCTTGCAGCTAAACAATGAAGTTCTTTTCTAGTGAATGTGATGCTGTACTCCATCTTGGATTTTATCCTGGCCAAATGCAGTAGAGGAGACTAAGAAGGGCCAGGACAGAGTTGCCATGGTTAGCTGCTCCTGAAGCTGATGATGAGGCCCAGATGCTGGGCAGATTGGAGCCTAGAAGGCAGAAGAGAAGAGATAAAGGAGAAAATCAGAGCAAGGAACAGGTGTTAATAAGCTTATTAGAGGAAAAGGCTGTCCTTCCCAGTGGGATGGCAAGAAGATCATGGGTCTAAGAGTAAGTAATAATCAAAATAGGTAGCTTCAGGAAGTTCCTTGATTGCGAAGTATGGAGTGGGTAGTCAGAGAATGCCACTTATAAGAAAAGATAGGATCTGGGTGTGAGGGTGCACACTTGCAATCTCAGCACTCTGAAAGTCTAAGGCAGGAGGATTGCAAGTTTGAAACCAGCCTAAGCAATGCAGGAACTTAGCAAGACTCTGTCTCAAAATTTTGAAAAGCCTGGGGATGTAGCTCCATGCAAAGACCTGAGGCTCAATCCCTAGTACAAAAAAGTAGAAGACTGTCATGTTTCCCAGTCCAGAAAGTCTAATATAATCTTGTGGATCCAAGACAGAGATAGTTTGCGACTGAGAAAATAGGATGATATTTACTGCCACAACTGAGGAAAAGTCTGTTTATGAGTCTCAAGATCAAGGAGAGTCACCAGAACTGTGTATCGGAAGATAGATTGGTTTTCCTAAATTCATTTTGCTGAAGCTGATGTTAAGTGTTTTAAGTTTTAAAGTTTTAAGCCTTAAAGATACAGCTATGGTAAAACGTTCAGGTTGAAGGTGCTGGGTATGCAGAGGGAGGACAGGGATGCTCAACTATACTATGTTGGTGTACAAACAATTCAACTCCCAAATCACTGACAATATAATTATTCAATAATAAATGATTCTATATGTTCTATATCTCTGAGTATATAAAGACACACACTAGGTTAATTACATACTAAATTATATTCCTTCCATCTGGTAGTATGCAGAGCAACTGAGTTAAAGAACCTATTTTAGTTGGAAATTTTGTCCTGCATGCATACCCCAAAGGGCTATCTCTCCTGCTGTAGACCAATGCCAAAGTCAATAGCGGCAATCTTTTCACACAGGGCAACTGTGAGGAATCACAATGGTGATTGCTAAGAATTGCACCTTGAAGGAAATCCCCAGAGTGGTAGGGAAAAGAGGGTCCATGCCATCCAGGGCACATCAGCATCCTGGCCTTCAGAGAGTTCACTGACCCCCCCAGCCTGGCAGGAATCTCAAGGCTCCATACAAGGTAGAAGTTTTCTGCAAAGGGCATTCCTGCCTGGAACTGTTTCACGGGCTGTTAGTTGTTACTTATTTTGACCACATTATGGAATTTAGCCTGTTTTGCCTGTAGAATCTTTCACAGAATAAGAAACTGAGCCACCAGCAGTGATAATTAAATTCTTCCCTATGAAATATTGTTGTCTCACACATTTTGCCAACTATAAGATCTCATGAATGAATTGGTGGAGAAAATGTTTTTTGGGTAAAGGTTTTGCTCACCACAGCTGGCTATCCTAGACAGTGGGCTTGTGTGGTCCTCTTTGGGGTGTTGTGGTAATGTATTCTTTCCTCTGAGGTCAGAGAAAGCAAGAAGCAAAGAAGTAGCCCTTTGGGTCTACCTGCTGTGTCACACCCACAGTCCTCAGAAGTGAATCCCATTTCAAAACATGTACAGATGGTAGAGCTGGGCTCCTCCATGTAAAAAAGTGAATGTCAGAAAAACAAGGGAGGGAAAAAAGCAACAGAAGAAACCAGGTTCTGATGGGAATGAGGCAACTCTTTCATTTATGATGAGTGAATTGAGTAAGACATGAGCAATTAGTAGGCTGTGATCAGTAAAAATGTTTTTAAAAAGTTCCAGCAAAACTATATGTGAAAGAAAGCAACTTAACACTACTCAGCTAAACATCCCCATGTGAACTGTAATTCGGCAATAAACAGAGTCACACAACATACTATTATGCTCAGTTTATAAGACACAGTCTCCACAAAAAGTAACACAAATTACCGTGATTTCTATTCTAGCAGGCCCTTGGGTGGGTCAGTTATGAGGAGAGGTTAATATATAGCACTCTTAGCAAAGCATTGAAAAAGGCTGATTGAATTTTACTCAGGCCTCCTAGCTTTGGGATAATTCTTTCCTTTAAGAGAAAATGAATGGGTATGTTCTGATTCTTTTGCCTGGAGCTGGAAAAGAGGACATTATTTGGGGATTTTACCAATCCTTTGGTTCCTAGTCCATATGCATCTGCCTTCTGCCGTCAGTCCCAAACCACAAGCTTTTAATTTTCTCTAAAGATTAAACCAATATTTACCAGTAAGCCTGCATTTATCCTAAAACCCTTTACTGGAAACTATTGGTTTCAAGTAAATGCTAGATTTTGTTTAAGAACAGTTGCCCTCCTTTGTAAAGTAGGCAACAGGGAAAGAACGCCGCATTTCTGATAGGAGAAGTAAGAGGAAAATTTTCTGTCACTTCTACCACATGGAGCACTTTTACACTTTGTTCGTTCACCATGCATTCGCTAGGATTTCTAATTAGTGACCCGATCTAGTAATTACTAAATGTTAACAAAGAATTATCTCCTGCAGTGGTCTTTAGTAGAGTCAGATATAAAGTTGTGGGGCATTCAATAAAAAAGTGAAAAGAAATCTAGTCTGATATAAATAGGGTAATAAATATGAGATTTAATAGAAAGCACTCAGAGTATCAAAAAGCATATTGTTTCCAAAACGACTTGCTACAAACTCTGTGTTTTGCTTAATGCAACTTGTCATTGGAGTAGACAAATGTTCTTTATCTACTTAACGTCAATGTACTTCAGCTTCCAAAACAGAAATGCTGTGGAATAGTCTCACAGGCTTCTATGGAGCCTTTATCTCATGTTGGTTTGAAATTTTGGCAATTAGTAGGATCTTTCACTAATATAATCCAAATAATTTCAAGAAAGTGCTGCAAAGCCAGTATCCAAGAACGAAAGGGAAAGGATGCATGTCTCATGTCATCAATCTGGAGTGCTATAAAACATCCAAAGGAGCCTATCAAGGTAAAGGTCTACCAGGTCTCAGAGCAAATGGAACGTCTCAGGCAATGCTGATGTGAACTTACTTTGACCTTTCTAAATAATTCTAATAACCAAACAAGACAAGCTTTGGTCCATTGCTATTGTCTTTATTTGAATCAAGTGCTATGTCTTTCTCCTATAATAGCAGCAATATTATCCCTCAGAATAAGAAAACCGTGGACGGATTCTGTTCTCTTTCCCAGTACCTTGGTCTAATCCTAAAAACTAGCTAGAATTACGCATACGTTACAGGCCACAAAAACTCCCACTGAACTGATCTTTGTTGGGAGGTTGCTTAATGATGAAACAGAGTCCACCCATACTTCCACAATAGCCTGGCTTAGAGCAAGCGAGCAAAAGCCCTTCAGATTCCTTCCAGGTTTCATTGCCTTTTTTCTGGAAAAGACATAAGCAACCCTGAAATTGCAACCTGGGCCAGAAAATGTAGACTTACATGGCCATCAAGACCTTTCTTTTCTCAGTCAGGCTTACTGCTTCTAGACTAAGAGGAAGGTTAACTATGATCATGATAATACCTCTTAGGGCTGGGAGTATAGCTTAGGGCACTGTGCTTTGCTTGGCAAGCACAAAATCCTAAGTTCGATTCCCAGTACCCCGCCAAAAACCATTCTTAAATGATAAGGCCTCTATTCTGACCATGTGGGTCCAAGACTCAAAGACATGAAAAAGGAAAAGCTCTGGTGTACCATTCACAAGGGAGGAGTGCTCAAGACTGAGTTCTCCCTGTCTCTGCAGGGGATAGAGTGTCTTCATTTTAGAAATTAGGGATTGAATATGCTATTTGCAGATTGTATGACTATGTTTCATTTTGTTTGCTTTGTTCTTAAGAGCAGACCCTCTTCCGAAAAGAAAATTTTAGGAGGATTCACTGGTACAAAACAGACCAAATCAATACCATTTTGTATGGAATTGAGAGAATCTGGAATCCCATCCATATCCCTGATTCCAGAGGTTTTTAGTGACCACCAGAAAGGATTTCAGATAGACTTGCATCCAGGACACTCTGATCTTCAGAAACCTTTCATATTCTAATACCGCTCCCAGCTTTATTACATTTTCAAAATTCATGCTGTGACTCCCATGTCTAAGCTTATTTCCTTGTGGGTAAAATAAGATTACTAGCTTCAACAGGAATAAATTATTGTTAAAAAAAAAAAAAAAAGAGAGAGAGACAAAAAAGAAGACCACCTGAAATGGCATCAGAAGAATCATTCCATTTCTGAAACTTCCAAATGAATGTGACACCTGGGGGTAGTCGTACTCTGTTAGTATAAATTTATCCATCTTAGAATATGAAATTGACAAGGTACAGGTGAAAACTAGATTACATAAAGTGCTTACCACTGTCTATCAAATCCCTTGCTTTCCAAGAATCAAATACATTCAGAACAATATTTATCACACAAAGGCTCTTCATAAATTTTAAATGTGTAAAAGTATTATTTTATCTCAAATAACTATTGTTCCACCCAAAAAGATTGTTGTAATGATATAAGGAGCAAGTAGGTGTGAAAGTGCTAAAGAAGATAAATTCTATTCTAATACTAATTATATTTTATACCAATTATTGAAGAAAATTAATATTGAGCTATAAAAATAGCATACCTCTGCAATAATTCATGGCAGCTTATTAAATAGCCTTGATTCTATGTGTTAGCATTTTTAGGACCTATTCCACGAGCTATGACTGCCATAGAAGTTGGCTTTGACTTCAGAAAACAGTTTGTGATCATTTGTAGTATATAATCAAACATTTAATAAATCATCAAGCATTTAAAATTGAAAAGAAACCTTTATAAACCCAGAGAAGTATGAAAAGACTATAAAACATAACCCTGTAGAGTTAAATTTAAGTTACAGTTGAGAGGCAGTGTTACTATAGTGTGAATCCAGGAGGTGTCATAATGAAAGATTCATAGTTAGACTATTGGAGCCAAGACATTCAGAAACATAAGTTTGAAAAACAAGTCATTGGAAATGATTTCTGGAAAAAGTTAGAGTGGAATAATGACTTACAAAACAGGTGATTGGGAAATGTGAGGTAGGCTTGATACAGCCCTGCATACAACAGGAGGATCATGCCACGTGTTGCATTACTGATTAATGCTCCGCCTCCAATTTGGTCCCTTTCCAGGGATTCGCCACTCTGTTTCACATCTCTCTGTGATCCCACAGCTAAAGGAATAGTATCCATCATGGTAGGTGTCTGTAGGTTCCTGCTGTCCTCTGGGACTGCATCTGTTACCTTCTTGGGCTAGCACCATGATACAATTTTGCTTCAATATTTTAAATATCTCTGCCATTAGGAATGTTATGTACAGCCTGATTTTCCAGGCAAAGCACCAGCCTAACTTGGAGATTTGAGCTAGGTTATTGGCTTACTAGAGACTGTGTCTGAGCTTCAGAAGGAACAAAGAATCATTTCTGCTTCCACAATACTTTTTCACAATGGCACACTTGATGGCCACCTCTCCAGTACCTATAAGTTTCCCTTGATCTCAGAGAATTAGCCATATTTTTGTCTGTCAGTTGTGCTGATCTGCCAGGGGTAGTAATGAGCAGGCATGCTTACTGACTCTTGAAGTTTGGTGTTCAGCAAGAGAGACATTCTCTTGCTTGTTCTATTAGCTTTCTGTGCTGCTGAGACAAATGATCACAACCGTGCTGGTCTAAAAATATAAAAATTTATTCTCTCACATTTCTGGAGGCCAGAAGTATGGGATCAACTTGACTGCAGGGCTGTGCACTCTCCTACGGCTCCAGAGAAGAATTCTTTCTTTCCTTTCTCAGGCGTTTCTTGGTTTGAAACTGTATGACTCTAATCTTTGCTTCTGTCTTCACACGCATCTTATTCTCTGTGTTTATGGCTCAAATCTTCCTGTTTTTATCTTATACAGACACTTGGTCATTGGATAGAAGTCTACCCTAATTCCAGAATGACTTCATCTAGAGATGTTTAACTTAATTAAATTGCCAAAGAATATTGCTCTAGATAAGGTTATTTCAGGTTCTGGGGGGTAGGACATGTACATAACTTTTAGGTTGCTTTTGCCTTCAAGGAAATAACTTCAGGTCAAAAATGTCAGGGTGGGATATGGAATATGGAAGCCCTCAAGAGGTAGCTGGCCTAGAGTTAAGGATCAAGAAGGAGTTCCTGAGATTAAGAGCTCAAGAAGCCAAGTAGACTTGGGTGATATGAAGAGCACCCCAGGGTTAATGGGGATGATGGGCAGCACCCATAGGACAGGAACTTAGAAGAGTCTAGGATGGAGAGGACAGAGAGAACCAAACAAGTAGGTTCTAAAATGTTCCTAATAGAAATGTGAATTACAGGATACATTTTAATACGGGAAGTGAAAAAGTTAGATTTGTGTCTTAAGCGTATCGCTGCAGCTTAGGCGAAGGGAGGTTGGTTTGGCAGGAGGCTAGAGAAGATTTGGGGAGACCCATCCCAGACGACTAAAGCATTCTGAGGGAGAGAGCACAGTGTATCTCTGTGGAGATACACACGGGCCACTGTGTATCTGTGGAAATAGAGATACGTAGGCTTCTTTGATAAATAGGGAGGAAATAGAATAGGGCAGGATTTAGTCCTATGTGAATATAGAGGTTAAAGGAAAATTAAAATCTAGACTGATAAAAGTTTCCCATCTGAGGAAGTAGGCTCAAAGTATTGCCATTCACTGATAAAGGAGACAGCAGAGTGGTGGTCACTTGTTTCTTTGGGCTAGGGAGAGATTATTTAGTTTTTCCTTCTCAGTGAGAATGTGGAGCCCCTAGAGGTTTAACCAGGTTAAACAGAAAGTGGTTACAAGGCCCAGACAAGAAGTGATGGCTCTTAATACCCAATTCTTTCTCCTTTTCACTGTCCACGGGACTGTCTTCCCTTCCTTTTGTCTGAACCTACATTTGATTGTTATTATTCCTTTTCTGTATTTTGAGAGACAAGAATTTTTCTAAATGCATAAAGCACTGTTTATTTAGTATTGGAGAGACCCTCCATTTATTACATACTCAGCTGTTCCTTTCAAGTTCCAAGTTCCCTTTGCTTATTATCCATTCTTAACAGAGATTCCTCCTTACTGCAATGCTAGGTACAGGGATCTGGTTGAGCTCATTTTTATTATCATTTCCAAATAGACCTAGAGCTCGGCATCACTTGTGAACATCTGTTCTTCAAGGATGCTCTTGGTAAGTCATTTCCATGTCACATGCTGTTTCTCACATCTGCTTTGTACCTGCTTCCTCATTTTAACTCCTTAGTACACTTAAAGGATTACTGTTATGGGCAATACTTTATGAAGCCTTGTGATATTTTACTAACTCTTCTACCACATAAAAGCATTCAGAAGCAGAGAACTGAGCATTTACTTCCAAAAGGACAATCATAAAATCTGTTTTGTCCTTCAGTGATATGGGGATCTGGCTGTGCTTACTCAGTGAAAACTGCTCCATTGCTAAGTATTTCCCTTCTAATATTGTCAATCATTATCTCATCTTCAAAGAACAAAATCTCTAAAAAAGTGTTTTCATGCTTTCTTCTACTCTCAAGGATCTGCGTTATTTAATGCTACTTGGTTTTTAATAGCAAAGCATTTTTTATATCTAAGATTAAGTCATAATCAATATTGTGTTTGCAAACCCTATTGGGAGTAGGAAAATGATAATGCCAGGGAGGGTTACAAGACAAAATTTAAGGGATTGTGACTTTATCTTTAGAAAGAGACTCAATTATTTAACTAATTATTGTCACTACGCTTTACAATAATCTCTTGTAATTTGTTTTGTTTTGTTTTTTTTGTTTGTTTGGTGTTGTGCTTTAAGAGGGCTCTACTAAAAATCTAGGAGAGAGTAATTCTTGGCTTCACCAAGCCTTATAATTTTGTAAATTCCTGAAACCACTGCTATATAAAAATACACATCTATTTACATTCATATCTGCATGGTTGTATAACACATGTGATGCCATTTCTTGGTTTTCATTATGGAAGATCAAGGATGAACTAGGACAGTTTTTAACCCAAATTGTTTGGATTGCCAGATCATTACAAAAAACATAGGAAGATGTGAAAATTACAAAGGGCCTCAGGAAGCCTTGGAGCACAAGCTTTGCCTTCTCTTTCCCTGTACAGTCAGAGCACATTACACTAATACATAAACCAGACTTAGGACTGCTTCAGGTCATAAATTTTCCTTGGTTCCAGTCAGCCAGGTCAGTAAAATGAAAGAATTACTGTTCAACACGCATGTTTTGAAATATGCCCATTTGGGCTAACATTATTTCCTGCTACACAACATAAAATAAATGAAACGTCTAGAGGAGAGAATGAAGTAGACTCTTCTGTTTTGCTTTCTTATAAAATTTAGAATTCTGATAACCTATATGTGATAAAGCAATAAACATTACCCTTGGAATAGCAGTACAGAAGTCATCCAAAAGATTATCTTACTTATGCAAATTATATCTACATCTTCACAACTTACTGATATCCTGAAGAAGAGTTAAAAGTCACTGTAGGTACTTCCAGTGTGAACCAAAAGAATGGCCATCTTTCCTGAATGGTACCAGTGATCTTTGGCCCCAGACTTTCCTTCATCCTGTGAATTGTCATGACATTTTTATCAACTTTCCTTTTGTACTTTATTTGTACTTTCATTTACTTTCTGTCGTATGGATGTAGTATCTACCTTTAGCTACATCCTCTAGCTGCAAGGTAAACAGAAGTCCTTATAGCACCTTCCATGAGAAACCTACCATCCCCATAGAAAAATGGAGCATCAAATTATGACATGAATCTAAAAAGTATAACAGCCTTTGGGACCAAAGAAAGAAGGTAGCTTCATGTCAGGAAAATTCTTATGAGACAGTATATGGAATGAGTCTTAAAACTGAAAAATAATTTTATAAGTAGATATTGTGAGGGAGCAATGGGAATTTCATTCTCAAGAAGCTTAAGGAGTCAAAAAGTATGGTTGTAAGATTTGGTACATAAATAAGGCATACTCAGGGGTCAGGTATGGAAGCTGCACTGGGCAAAGTTGAGAGACTTGGGGCTTAAACATTTGAAAAGGGTACCTTGGGATCATATGCTGAAGGAGGACATTTTGAGCAAAGTCAAGCTGTGACAAAAGAGATGAGTTCATAGCATTGTCAAGGGGTTGACTGAGAACAACTGAAGTCAGATAGGAAGTTTTGTGAAGACCTCCACATGAAGGAAGAGAGTTAAGATCTGTAGCTCTTGACAACTTATGAGTGCAAAGAAAAGGCAGCCAAGTTACTTTTCATTTATGGCCCCAGAGCTGGGAAGCATAGAAGTTACTTTGGATGGAGGTCTGAGATTTCGAGCTTCTGTAACTTACTGGATCTTATTTCCATTAACAGGAAGAGGAGAATCTGAGGCAGAGGCTGCTTTGGATCTCTGTAATGATGTGTATTTTTTAAACATTAATTTTAAAGTGATGGTGATATCCTCAGGTGGGATTGTTCAAGAGGCACTTGGAAATAAAGGAAAATTTAGCTGGCTAGAGATCAAGAATAGAGACATAAATTTGGATAAATATTTATGTAAATTATAGCAGAAGCTAAGAGAGTGGATGATGAGAAAGAAGACCATGGAAGTGATCTTAGGGAATACCTAGAGTAATGGTGAGTCAAAGGAAAGGAGCCAGTGAAGGAAACCAAGGGGAAGAGAAAATGTAAAGGAAAAAGAAAACCTAACATATCATGAAGACCAAGAGCTATTGATGAATCCTCAGGGATATGAGTGCTGGAGGCATAGGAGGGGAGTTCCTTCTTCCACACTGTCCTTGTCAGTCCCAGCTGTCTGCAAAGGAGGCCTGGAAAGACCTTCCAAGTTTTGTTGATTCTGCTGTCTCCGTCTCCAAGCCACACTAACTACCACTCCCTCATTAATTTCCTAAAACACTTTTCATCTTGTCATCTCCTGGCTGAAAAAAAAAATCCCCAGTAGCTTCCTCTTGCCTATGGAAATTCAACTGTTGAGCGGGGTGTTCAGGCTCCATTTCTCAGGCTCCATTAATTAACACCATCTTATCTGCTTGGCTCTCTCTTTCCTTCATTTCCAATACATTTTGTTCATGCCAGGCCGGGACTTTTGCTGTCACAACATAAGCCACACACATTTTGACTACCATGCATACATTTTTTTTCCAGTTTCCCTGCTTTCAATCCCATTCCCCTCATCCCTGCCAAAACAGACTCTACACCAACATGGAAACTGAAACAAAACCTCCCTGCTTCATTCTCTTCTGCTATACCCTGGAAACCTACCCTAGACTTAATGCCCACTTTTGCATTCATTTATTACTTTTAATTGCGTTAGACCTTTTTGCTTATTGCAAGATTACTAAGGGAAACGGAGTTTTATTTCTCTACGTCTCCATAGTGACCACTAAAGCATATATCTCACAGTGGCATTAATGTAAACTGGGAATAGTTTGACTTTTCTTCCCCATGAAGAGGTGGTCTAATGTATTAGTAATTGATGACACTTTGATCTGAGGTGCTCCCAGCTATGCAACACCAAGCTGACCATTTTTCACTGTGGCGATTCATTCAGGTCATGAAGGCTTTTGTGTTGTGCTACTCAGTATGGTGACTATGATCAAACAGCTGCATTCTCATAAAATGCTGTGCTGTACAGTATTGTTTTTCTATGTTTAAAAGTCACCTGAAGCCAAGCATGGTGGTGCGTGCCTGCAACCTCCACTCTTGGGATGCTGAGGCAGGAGTATCACCATGAGTTCAAGGCCAGCCTGGGCTACCTAGTGAGACGCTGTCTCAAAACATATTTTTTTAATTCCCTGTAGAATACAAGAACCTTTGCAATGCATTGCAAGATATTAAACCCTACTTATTCTTTAAATGGAATCAGCTATAAAAAAAACAGACCCCATATAAGGGTGAAAGATGGAGAGGCAGAGTATTAAGAGAGGCATCTGGGAAGAAATGGCAGACTATCAACCTGACATGGTTTGCAACTGTGGCTCCCACCTTTGCAGCAGGAGAATCACCATTCTGCAGAACCAAACTACTCATTTTTATGTTCTATCTCCCAGCCCTCCACAATTCTTAGTAAGCACTATCAACCTCCAACTTTTCTCTTCAAAAGTGGCTTTTACACCTAATCTGTCACTGTCTGATAAATCTATGGGTCTGTCCCTAGAAAACATCAGGACCAAGATAGGGCTAGAGGGCGACAGTGTTTCCTGAACATAGTAGACACCGAGACATCATTTGGTCCACATACCTGGTCCCAGAGGACTTCAGTGAATCCCTGAATGGAACATTTTCAAAAGACACACTTGCACATTGGAGGTCACTAATGTGTGGAATTCAATGTGGTAAAAATCAGAAATTAACTCGCCAGTACACCCTGACTTTGACTAGAAAGAGTCCTTAGCAGGGGCGAGTCTTGAGTGCATGGGATAAAGAAAGAGGATGGTGGAGATTTAAACCTTAAGCAACTCTTTGAATAGCTTTGTTCCCCCTTCTGATTTTTCCTCCTATGTTGGTTTGCATGGAAGTCATAGAAAAGAGCTAAATTTGAAAAGATTTTTGTCATATTTTGGGGAAACTGAAACCTCCTATTTAGTGCCAAGATAAATAGGACCAAGGAGCAGAGTTGCAAGATTTTCTCACTTGCAAAAGCAAGATCTCATGTTAGTGGATTTGGAACTCAGTTCAAAAAAAAAAAAAAAAAAAAAAAAGGAAATCCCAGAAAAGGAAAGACATTACAGAGATCTTATGAGAACAATCAGATGCATCCTATTCTTTGTGAGAAAATTCAGATACGCAAAAGGCACAATTCAGAGCAAATTGTTGCAGTGGGGCTTGGAGGGGATCCAGGACCGTCAATCATTCTTAAGACTCATCTTTCCCAGAGATCTCCTATTTGCATTTGAACAAGAATCAAAGCTCTTGGAATGAAGACTTCAGAGACAGGATAAGAAAGAGTAGCTACTGGAGGGGCCAAGAGATTTTTTTCCTACAACCTGCTTGGATTAGGTTTAGGCAATATCTTAGGTCACTGGTTTTCAGGGTATTGACCCTCAACCAAGAGAATCAATATCATCTGAAACTTATTAGAAATATAAGTTCTTGGATGCCATCACAGACCTACCAGGGAACAACCCAGAGCTGGGTCACCAAACTATGCTGTAACAAGCCTTTGGGGCCATTCTGATACTAAATGAAGGAGCTCTGACTTAGACAATCACACTGGGGCTCCTCGCTTTGATATTCTCCCTTGCTTTCTGTCTTTCCTTCATCCTGAACTCACCACCTCCCAAATTCCAATGCCTGCATCTTATACAGTTTAAGTGGGATGTAGCATGGACAGAAAGAGAAAATACTCTTAAAATTTATCAGATAATCAATAGTCAACAAAAATGAGAAGGGAACAGGAAAGTCTTCCTCTCCATCAAGTAGTGTGTTATAGTTGTGCATGTTTGCATGATGGTGTAATGGTGACAGAGATTGGCTCCAGGCCAGAAGCTTTGGGCTTAAATCTCAGCTGGGACACCTACTATATATGTGATACTGAGCAAAGCATTTAATGAGGAAATCCTTATCAGTGAAACAGGGAGAAAGACACATGGCTTGACAGAGTTGCCATAAGGATTAAATGTAAAAATAGATGTAAAGTCTTTAGAATAGGGCCAGACACACAGTTCGTGCAATGGAATTAGTAAGTATTAGAAACTAAGAGCTTTGTCATTTAAAGTCAGTCAACACTGTTAGCTTTACCTGAATTCATCCACTCAACATGTTTTTGTTTGAAAATGTGAGACTGTGGAGTAGCTGCATTGTAGTGGTATACAGTAAAGAACCCTAATAGTACTAGGTTCCTCAATATACTTCTCACCACTGAAAGCCACTGCCTGGGTCCTGTCTCCCCTGGGTTGCCTGCAGAAAACAGGGCTATGCCCTCCCAGGAAGCACACAGGGGAGCTGGAAATAGCTTGGCAGCTTATAGCAGTGGGGAGCTGGGAAGAACTGAGTGATCCAACTCTGCAAGGCACCAGACAGTCCACTGCAAGGATTGACTGTGTTCTAAGTTTTTACCAAAGAAGCCGCGTAGACAGGGCTGAATGAATAAAGGGAGGAGCCTGTAGGTCAGGGTCTGCAGCAGGATGGTGGCTGAGCTCCATGCTCAGAGAGGAGCCACTGAGCTTTTCTCTGTACAATGCATACTGCGGGCTGTAACCTGAGTGAGGACCACACAGTCACCTGGGCAACACAGGCAAAGGCTCAGGCTCTTCAAGGCCAGTTCTTTATCACTTCCGTTTTCTGTCACTCACTTGGGCCCCACTGAAGAAATCAGATGGAAGTGCAAGAAGTAATAATGGAAGCAGATTTGGGGAGACTTCATCTCTAATCAACTGTGCAGACTACTTATTGTAACTCTGAAGATGCTCCTGACATCCTAATATTTTTTTAAAAAGACAAGGTCATATTCCCAGTGGGGGTTTCTTGTTCGGGCTCTGCTTTCTCCTATTCTCTTTGGTTGCTTTATGTACTCAGCCTGCGAGTTTGGATTCAGGACCCTGATCTATTCTGGATAAAATTACCAGCAAACATTCCTGGTTACTTCTCTCTGAAGACACATGTTGCAGAAGTATTTTATTCCGCTCTTCGTTGGACTTCACATTGCTTTTGAAAGACATTCTAATTAGATGAGATCGAGTTGTTGAGCTTGGAATAAAGATCCAGGTGAAAAGGTTGGGGACACGTGCTCTAGCTTTAACAGGTGAGTTCAGGGCACTCTGTGTACACTTTATTCCTTCATTACTATTTCAATCTAGATTCTTCTGTTTCAGGAGATACTTTTTTAAAAGGATTAGCCATGGACATCTTTTCAGCTAAACCTTTTAGATAAATAGAAAGGAAGTTAGCTCCCTCTACTCCAATCCCCTACAAAATACACACTTTTATAGCCTGTCTAACCCCATTCATTGTGTTATGGTTCTGGCAGAGATATTAGTGTCTGGAAAAACAAATTATTTAAAACTCAGTCTAAGTGAATGCAGCATCAAAACCACCTATAAATATGTCACTATATTGCAAGTTTAAACCATCTGTTTAGTATTTTATAAGCCAAACAACTTCATTTCCCCATCACTTCTATTCATGGATGGGTAGTAGATCAGTTACCTTCATATTACCTCATTTATGAAAATTAATGTCATGAGAACTCTTGAGCCAAGCTGAAGTCACTGGGATACCACTGATTTGATATAGTAATTCCTCTGAAAGATGGAAATATCTCAGACATATGTGGCTATCCCATGTACATTATACTCAAGCTAAAAATGCTCTTTCATTGAATTTTTTTATCTGCATTATCCCCCAAGGTCATGTAAGTGGCAAGGCAAACGGACTTGACTGCAAGTTTTTCCACAGTCCATTAACTGGTTTCTGACCTTACCTAGCAGACCACCACCTCTCTCGGGAACTGTTGCTTACCTTGCACGCTCCTTTCTGTAGCCAGAGTTCAGTGTGTAATCCTGGTGAAAGGCAAAAGTGACTGTGTTCTTCCTTCTTTAAAATTTTTGTGATCCCTCTAATGGAATCCCAACTTCTAAATTTGTGTTAGAAAGTGTTTCTCCATCTTGTCCTACTTTAGTCTTATCTCTTGCCACTTTCGTCTCCTGTGTTAAAAATCAGTTAAACCATCTTTTTAACTGGAACATACTTGCTCTTCACTGAATATTGTTGTTTGCCTAATCTGTCTTTTTACCTTTCCTTGAAGCGACTCTTGACTACCTTCCCCCTAAACACCATGACTACTAGAAGGCATGCCTCAATAGGTTACAGCCCGCAACTGTGACCAACATTCTGCCTTCTTCCTTCCTACCACTTTTCTTTTTTTTTTTTTTTAATTGCAGAGTTAAGATGTGTTTATTTATTTATTTATTTATCGGGGTTTTTTTTTTTTTTGGTTTTTTTCCAGTACCGGGAATCAAACTCTTGATGTCGTGCTTGCCAGGCAGGTGCTGTGCCACTGAGCTAAATCCCCAGCCCCCCACCACTTTTCATATGCTATTGTGTGTTTTCCAGCTTTAGTGACCTGCGTCTCCACCTGGCCCCAGTAGGAGGGAACAAAGCAAAGTTACAAAATAAAATACAGTGCCAGAATTTTCTTCCTCTGATAATAAAGACTTTCTTAACCTGATTTTCAAAAATGTGATAGCTATCACAAACTGGGATAGAGACCTTACTTGTCTTATTTACTGTTGTGTCCTTACTCCTAATGCGGTGTGGTCCCCTTTCAGAAGTTTCTACATGTCAAGAGATCTACTCAGATGCACATTTCACTGATAGCACTGCTAGTGACTTTTCACCCCAGCTTTTCCTAGGATAGTCTTGGAAGATAGATGTGCTACTTTCCAGCCCCAGCACAAATTTCACCAGGCTTTCTGTGTGCTCAAGAAGAAAGTGGCTCTGGGTTAGAGCAAGCAAATGTTTCCATTTTCCTGTGATCCCTTATATTCTCAAAAGGAACCTTGATTGGAGCATAAATTAATTAATAATAAATTAATTAATAATTAATGCACACTTCAAGCTCTGTTTTTCCAGTGCAACGTGTCTTTCTCAAAACATACAAAGTAGCAGAGCCTCAGGTACAGAGTCAGACTCTACTGAGCAAATCTGCAAATGTGTATATGAAAGAGGTGATTCCAGACCTTTTTTAATGCCTTCAGTGCAGAGTACAGGAATCATCTGATATTTTTGTTTTGTGTTTATGAATTTTGTTATTGTTTGTGTTCTTCTTTTTTTTCCCCACCTATCTCTGCAACCTTGACTTCACTACCTCATTCCTACCCTCTCCACTCCAGCCTTTTCCCCACCCCAATACGCTGCAATTGAGGAAAAATCCTTTAAAACAATTATCAAGATTGGCTGCCTACTGTGATCAAATTCATTAGATAATAGCTAAACTCTACATTTCACTCGGTGCACAATGTTGTACTTTTTTTTCTCTCTCCCTTTCTCTTCCCACTATTCACATGGAAATAATGCCATAGTTGTTTAGGGGTAAATTCGAGGTGCTCTCTGAGGACCTGGCATATTTCAGTGAGCACAGGCAAAAGATGGATAGGTATCTCTGGCAGCAAGAGAGATGAGGAAAGAGAGGACAGTAAGTCTTTTTTAAAAATGCTTTAGAAAGAAAACAAAAACAATTACCTCTGTTAGTGATTACCTCTAAGGAAGTTTCACAACGAAAAGTTGAAAGTAGAAAAAAAAAAACTATTAAAGAGAACATTACCTTTTCTATTTTAGAAATAAATAACATAGGTAAGATTATAGCATAAATACTTTAAAGCTGGGGTTATAACAAATAAATGCACTTGTAGTTAAAATTTTGCATATTACTAACAGTTTTTTGCAGTGGTGTTGACTATTGTTTCAGAACAGTGGTTTGCAGTATAGGGTTTGCATCTGAGTCCATTAGAGCTTCATGTAAATTTCAGACTTTCAAGTCCTGCATTATAATCGGAAAATCAGGCGCAGGATGCTGGTTTGTGAATGGCAAGTTCGAATTAGGTCTGCTTTATCAAAGGTTGCTTGTAGTTGTTCGTGACATACAACTCAACTTTCTCACTTTTAAAAGCAACTGCTAGGAACCATGTTTAACAATGCTGTGGATGTAGATACGTCTAACAGTGGGTAGAAGTAGAATCCAACAAATTCCATATTGCTAGACTTTTAGGTTGATGATTTTTCTAGGCCTCGGGACATAACCATTTTTAAGGCTCCTGATTTACCATATACAAGAGGATTGTAAAAACTTAAACTTTAAAGGTATATAACTTAAACTATAAAGGTATATGAAAAAAGGTATATCTTCTCATTCCTTTTTTGTACTGGTATACTATGAAAAAACTTTGCAAATCCAATAAGTGAAACAAGGTTTCTAATTATTTGTTAACTTATATGACTTCTATTTTCTAGTAAGTTGTACAAATTCCATGTACTTAATGACCATTTATGGTTTTTCATCTGTTCATGTTAGAGAAATTCATTTTTCCTCTTAATTACTATGATATCTGTAAATACTGATTGTTGGGGATATTAATATTTATTTTTCTCACACTTTCCCATGTTTTACTTATCCTGGTTTTGCCTTTTAATTTTATTTGCTTATTTAGATTTTAAGGTATAGACTATAGTAGTATAGACTTAACAAGTATAGATAATGTCACTATCTTTATAGTTTTTCTTATGAATATCCTCCTTCAGCTGAAGTGAATTAAAGAAATTATATCCTTTTTTTCTTCTCTTTTATTCAGTTCTATGACAGATTAATTCTATAATTCATCTGGAATCTATTTCCATATTCTGTTTGAAAAGATTTTGTTTATTTCTTTCCAAATAGTTTATCAATATTTCCAGGGACTTTTTAATAAATAATTTATTGTAATACCTCTCACTTCAGATACCAAAATTATCATAATGGGATCCTTCAGTTATTAAAGAGTCTACTTCACTGTTTTCTGTTCCAATCACTTTTTTCTAACATTAATGGCACACTTTTCAATAATAGTTGCTTCTTATTACATTTTAGTATAAAAAGTACAATGCTCTAGTCAACTTGTTTTTCAAATTTTTCTCATCCAGAATTTATCAAGTTTTAAATATATTTTTATTGCAATTTCATTTGAAATCACATTACGTTTGTAGGCAGTTTGAAGATACATTACATTTCAATGATTCTTTTTCCACAGGAAAAAAATATAATTCTTTACTTAAATATTGGTTCACGCTACTAAGTAGTGTTTTGAGTTTTCTTCAGACAGGTACTAAGGTACTAACTCTATTGACATCTGATTATATTCTGTTTGGTATCATAGAGTTTATTTTATTCAATACAAATTTGAACTGCAAATTGAAAATCCATTGATCATTGTATGATATTGTCTATATTGTCACCTTTCTGAATTATCAATAATTTCAATGTTTTATAAGTTACAAGGTATACCATATAAAATTAACAAAAGTTTCTCTTTTCCTTCCCAAATTTTAGTGACAGCATTTTTTTTTTTTTTTTTTGATACCGGAAATCGAACTCAGGACCTTGTACTTGCCAGGCAGGCGCTTGTGTTGCTGAGCTATATCCCTGGCTTTCACAAACTTTAAAAGTTTTATGACTTTCTGTTGTTTTTTAAATGAGTAGTCCTTTTACAAAAATCCGAGTAATGGTGGAAATGAGAGATATCATTTTCTTAACTTTGGGGGCTGGGGATTTAGCTCAGCGGCACAGCGCCTGCCTGGGAAGCACAATGTCATGAGTTCAATTCCTGGTACCAGAAGAAAAAGAAAAAAAACTTTTCTGAACTTTGATAAGAAAATCCTTGGTTTGTGTGATAAGTATGAAGCTTGCTTTTGATTTGTAGTATAGCTGTAGTATTTTTTAAATCAGGTTCAGTAAGTCTTTATTATCAGATGAAAATTCTGGCACCATCTTTTATTTTGTGACTTTGCCTTGAGCTGCTTTTAGATTTACAGGAAAGTTGAAAAATAATATGTTAAGAGACAAAACTACAGCAAATACAGTTTTTCAGATCTGAATTGGCTTTATTGGCCCTTCTAGAATAAGAATAGAACAGCAATATGCATCAAAAATGATTTAAACTGCCTGGCTTTATACAGAGCCATATTATATTTATAGCCAGAAAGAAGTGACTTATAGAAAATGTAAGGGAGACACAGAGGTAGTCTGATTGGCTACAGTTCCTATCCGTCTGTCTCATTTGAATATGATGGCAAGAATTTGTTGTTTGTTGTTGGCTGAGACTCAACTGCTTGTTACTAGAGTAGGTTGCATTTGGCCTACGTTTCAAGTTAGGTTAAACTTTACTATATACACAGAAGCCTGTAGGCCAAATTTAAAATATGTAGAGGGCAGCTTTAGACCAAACTTAACAAATGCAATGACCTTTCGTGTATCTTTCTTCCAGTCTTCTCCGGTGTTCGCATATTACACAGCCATGGCACATCGGAACCAGGAAATTAACATTGGTCCAATATCATTAACTGAAGATATATTCAAATGTCACCATTTATCTTTTAACGGTATCTTTTATGATTGCTGTTGATTGATGATCCTATTCAAGATCGCTTATCCCCTTAGTGTCTGACAGAGTATGTGTGAAATGATTGCATCTTTTGGAGTTACCTGACATTTTCATGATTGAAATTATGCAGTTTTGCTAAAAATACCACAAAAACAGTGGCACATTCGTCTTCATCTATCATATCACACCACAGGGCTTGTGATGGTTAAGGTACCTTCTCCCAGGTTTTCAACACTGTGAATTATCACTGCTATTTGAGGTTACACAAAACTTGGGAGAGGCAATGTGAGCCTGCAAAACCTGCTTTGCCTTCCACTTTTATTCACCCACCCAGTTTAGCATCCTGCATGGATCTAAAACTATTTTTTACTGAAAATAAGTTCTTTTACCAAGAAATCCTTCAAGATTTATCAAGAGAATCCTATACTTCGTCAAGTTTAAACTATGGTACCATTGTGATTATGTTTATGGAAAAGCACGGCCATTGATTTTTGGTTGTGATTGACTTGCTCATTTGAAATTATTCGTTGAGTAAGATCTACTGAGGCAGGAGATTAGAGTGTGGCCCACCAGTTGGGCAAGTGGTAAAGACCCATCAATCACCGAGATCCATGACACATGTGCAAAAAATCAGTTCCCAAAGCCCTGCACCTGGGACTAATAAGAAAATGCTATCTACAGTTCTTGCAGAGAATTCAAACAGGTTTTGATGCTGCAGCCTAGATCTGACATCAGCCTGAGGAAGAAGAGGAGATACAAAAGATGGCGGCTGGCCATTAAGATCGCAGCCACTGTGAGCTGCTTCACTGACCACGTCTCTACTCCCCGTCGGGTGCACTTTTCTTTCTGCGGAACATATTTCTTTTCCTACCTTTAGTACCCTTAGTAGGTGTAAAACTTTGCCACCTTTTGCACTTGATTAGTTCTTTTTTCAAGATGATAAGAACCTAGGAAGTGCCGTAAGAAGGAGTTCACTGGCATAGAACATTCTAACGCTACTGTTTATTTTTCCTTAAGTGTACTATTGGACTTAATTTGCTAGCATTCTTTCTAGGACTTCTGCCACTGATATTGTAAGGTTGACCTGTAAGAATTTGGTTCATCTGTATTATTAGTATTATTTGCTTCATTCTCCGTGAGCTAAAAACTGGGAAGACTATGCTAATGCTGGAAGCGTGTGTATGACAGCCGTGCCTAGGCATGGATGATATTTAAGAGACCCAATTGCACATTCTTTACTTTTCTATGATGTCCTTCCTCCACCTGGTCCACCTGAGAACAGACCTGGGGTCCAGCCCAGCAATCAGGCTGATTCAGGCTGACTCTTTTCACATCATTCTTTCACAAGTGCCTTTTTTCTATTTGGCAGAAGAGATATTTTTTGATCTATTTTTTTGTCTTTTTGAGACAGGGTCTCGCTATACCATTCAGGCTGGCCTTGAGCTCACTTTGTACCTCAGATTGGCCTCAATTTCACAACAATCCTCCTGCCTCAGCCTCCTGAGTGCTGGGATTACAGGCGTGTGCCACCATGCGCAGTTTGAGGTATTCTTAAAGGAATTCCCTATTATCCTATTATACTATTCACCTCCAAGATCCCAAATGGGTTTCAGGGATGAAAATCAAAGAAAATATACTCTGTTTTGGAACAGGGAGGAGCAAAATAGCGATTCTAAAATGCAAGATGTGATCAAAATATATGGTATATATTTAAAATTTTTAAAATGTATTACAGTGAAAGACACATTGCCATTAATCCCCTCTCAAAAGACTATTCTCAGCTCCCAACACACACCATCATTTGTGTCACTTTTGAAACAGTTCTGCAAGTCCTCCTCCTTGAAAGTCTTAGCTGTGCTGTCCTGGCTTCCTCAGTGTTCTGAATGGAATCAAAATTTACCTTTCATGGTCATTTTGACTTTAGGGAAGAATCAGAAGTCACATAGTGCCAGGTCCAATGGATAAGGTGATAAGAACACCCAGTAATGTGTTTACAAGCCTGCCCTTTCATTGGATGGTACTCGACAGATGCAGTCACACCTTGTAAATACACTCAAAAGGATTCCAGAATAGCTTCAGGAAGTCACAAGAACCATAGGATAAGTGTGCTTAAAACCACGAGAAATATTTTGAAGGGGATGAATAACTACTTGTGTTTTACTATGATTCCGCTTTTATTGAGACACAGAGTAGTATTTCATCCACCCTTGTATACCCAGAACATTCAGTTATCTTTAACTATGGGAAGGAGAGTGGAAACAATGGTATAGAGTTTAAGACAGAAGTTTTACAAGCCAGAGATTTTGCCAGAAATGAAGTACTCTAGGAGAAGGGGATATCCAAGTCCAGCTTCCCATGGCTTTCCTGTATTACTTAACAAGAAAAAAAAAAGAAAAGAAATGATTGTGAAGATCACAGTTCAATGTCATGGGCCCAAGGCCAGGGATACAGCTCAGCAGCACAAGCACCTGCCGGACAAGTTCAAGGTCCTGAGTTCGAATCCCAGTACCAGAAAAAAAAAAAAAAGTCATAGACCCATTGAATGACTGAGATCAATAGGATGTACCTCTTCCCCTCACAATTTACCACCACATCAGTGGAGCTCCTACAATATAATACATTCAATTAACAAAGATTTTAGGAAAATTCAAAAGCAGCAGGAAAACAACAGCTAGACAACAGAGAACATTTCAGCTTCTTGCACCTATAGCTTCAGTGAGCATTAAACACAGTTTAATTCATGGATAGGTAAAAATAAAACCTCACACTAATGACATATCTTCCTCACTACCTTTTACCCAATACAACATTTCCAGGTTTATCAAAAATTCACAGGGATTGTTAAAAGATAAAACACAATTTGAAGACATAGAACAAACATCAGAACTATACTCAGTTATGGCAGAAAATGTCAGATTATTAATCCAAAACAACTATGAATAATATGCAAAAAACTAAAGAACATACATAGTAAGAATAGACACAAAGTTTGCAACTAAATCAGAATGAAAAGGCAGTTCTACAAATGAAAAACTTTCTAACAAAAATAAAGAATGTCAGTGGAGCATATCAATGGGCTGGACACAGCCAGAATCAGTGGCCTTTAACACAGGACAGTAGAAACTTCCAAAAATGCTATGCAAAGGTTAAACAATGGGAAGAAAGACGAGAATGTGACAAGAATGGTGACAATTAGGAAAGGTATAACATCTATACAGTGATGAGCCAAGACAAGATGAAGGGTCAGAGGACACCAAGGTCAGTACCAAAAATTATACATATAGGCATATCATGTTTAAGCTTTAGAAATCAGAAAAAAAGAAAAATAGCATTTTGAAAGGAGGTAGAAGAAAAAAGCTTTCACCAAGGATCAAAAAACTTCTCTTCAGAAACCATGCAAGGAAGAAAAACATTAAAATATGTAGTGTTGAATGAAGGAAACCACCAACATGGAATTCTATATCAAGTGAAATTATCCTTCCAAAGTGGGAGTGAAATATGCCCTTGTCATACAAACAAAAATGGAGTGGATTTGCCTCTAGTAAAACTATTGTACAAGACATCTATTAAAAAGGTTCTTTAGAGAGAAGCAAAATTACCATAAGTCAAAAACCTGGATCTATAGACTGAAAGGAAGAGAGTTACACAAAGAAAAATGAGTATAAAATGGAAGTTTGAACTGCTTTATTCTTTAAAAATCTAACAAATAACCATTTACTCTAAATATTATTAATAATAATAATGCATTCAGTGATTATATCTTAGGGCTAAATAAGAAGATAGGAATATTATAAAGGATGGACAGGAAAATCTGTGAATACTCTGTTATAAAGAACTTGCAGTACTTATGAATCAGACACTTGAAAATGATCCTGGAGTACTTGTAAATACACATTATAAATTCTAAGGCAACCACTAAAAAAGATTTAAAATGATATGCAAAGATGGAAAGTGAGTCATGTGAAATTCTTAAAAACCAGAGATGACAGAAAATGTGTGGAAGACAAAAGAAAAGAAACAAAGAAAAGCAAAAAATAATTTACCATTTTTGACTAGCAAATATGATAACTATTAATCAACTATACTAATAAGTGCTTCAAGTATTGGTTATCTAAATACCCTTTGAAGCAAGAACCTATCAACTATAAAGACTCATATCCATTAAAAGTAATGAGACAGAGAAAGATACTACCTAATAGTAACAAAAATAAAACTGGGGTAGAAATGTTAATTTCAGACAAAGCGCACTTCAGGGCATGAAAAATTATCACCAAGTGGAACTTTTTCCAGCTATGTAGGGTTGTTTCAATGTTACAAATCAATGCATATCATTGATCACATAAACAGACTAAAACAGAAAAATCACATAAACATATTGATAGATTCAAAGAAAGCATGGGCCAAAATGTAGCATTTATCCATGTTAATACTTAGTAAACTATGAAGAGAAGGAAACTTCCTCAGTTTGATAAAGAACACCTACAAAAATTAAAAAGCTACAGTTAATATGACCCTCAATGATTAAATTTAAAAAAATATCATTTGCTTTCCCACTAAGATAAAAAAAATAAGCAAATTATGTCCCTTCTTTCTATTGCAAATCCACATTAAACTGGAGGGCTCAGTTAACACAATAAGAAAAGAAAAGCAAATAAAATGTATGCAACTTGGGAAAGAAGAAATAGAACTCTTTGTTTGTGGATGGCATGGCCACTTATGTAGAAAGTCAGAAAAAAATAAAAAACAAAAATCTCCTTTAACTAAGAAACATTTATAACCAGGTTTCAAGAGAGGAAATTAATACAAAAAATTCAAATTATTTTCTATGTACCATCAAGTGGGATTTTAAATTAAAAGCACAATGCTATTTATAGTAGCAACACCCCTTAAAAAGGAAATAGTTATACATTTAGCAAAATATGTATAGAATTTATATAAGCAAAACTAAAAATCTATAATGAAAAAAATCATAGAGGATGAATAAATGGAGAGATAGTCTATGTTCATGGAAGGAAGACTGAATATTTTCAAGAGTCAATTCTTCCAAAATTGATTTGTAGATTTAATTTCTAGATCCTGATCAAAGTCTCACCAAGTTATTTTTTGGTTATTGAAAAAGTGATTCAGAAGTTTGTATGCAGATACCAAAGACCTAGAAAAACCAAGGAGAATGAAATAAGAAGATGAACACTATCCAACTTCAAGATATACTATAAATATATAATAATCAAGACAGATGATGTTGAAAGAATAGGTAAAGAGGGTCAGAGGAAAGATAAAGAAATGGAAATAGATTCACACTTATATAGGCAGTGACCTTTCATGTAAGAGCAAAGAAATTCAAAGGACAATATTTCCAACAGCTGAGGCTAGAGCAGTTGGACAGCCACATGTTGAAAATAGTGAATTTAGATGTAGGCCTTATAGCTTTCTCAAAGTTAACTCAAAATGGATAGTACACCTAAATGTAAAGTGCAGAACTATAAAATTTCTAGAATATAACATTGGGGATGATCTAGGTGATCTTGGGCTTGGTAGTGACTTTATATACAACACCCAAAGTACAATGCAGAAAAGAAAAAAATGGTAAGTTGGACTTCATTAAAATTTAAAACTTCTGCAAAGGACCTTGTTAAGAATGGATACATGGGAGCAAAGCAGGAGTATGGGAATCTTCTGTATTTTCTGCTTAATTCTTCTGTAAACTTAAAATTGCTCTGAAAATAAAATCTGTTATTATTTTTTAATCTAAAACACACACACTCCGGACATATGTGGAAGTCGCTTAAAATTTGTGAATTTGAGACTGTGCAGTGTTGTCTAAGTTATTGTTTTTACACAAAATATCAGCTGGGGACAGCAGGTGCTCCTTCCAAAAGGAGGCCTGAACTCCATGGAAGTGTGAACACTTGAAATGCGTTGGGATCAGGCAGTTTCTGTTTCAGGAAAAGGAATAGGCAGATGTGAGCGGGAAAGAAAAAGACACTGGTAAGCTGCTTGGGGATGGTAGGTCCAGAATTCCTGACAGTGGCAAGGAGGCATTCATCTGAGATGTGCTGTCTTCTTCACCTCTTCTAACAGAAGGTTTGCTCTTGTTTATTTCTCATCAGTGTCTGCCTAGGAATCAAAATTATACTTAGTGAGTCAAGGTCGGTCACCAGTGCTGTCACTAATAATGACCATTTCTCTACACTGTGAACAATTATGATGAAATTGACTGTGGTGTTTTTCACATGGACATTTGTTTTTTCATATTTAAAAAATTCAGCATTCACATCAGGAGGAAAATCTTTATGTATATTTTTATAAAAATAATATGCAGTCTACATGATACAAAGGTTAAATTAACTAAGGGCATTGAGGTCAAACTGTGTTCTAAACGCAACTCCTATAGTCACCCTGGGAGCATGATTTTATCACTGCATGCCCAGTTTTTCTGGTTTTCTCCTCCCCATCTATCCTCCACCTTTTCTGCCCTGATTTAGACCTTTAGGGAATTGATATCTATAAAGGGAGCCACCTTAATTGTTTTACCCTCTGGCTTTCCAGTTGGATTGATAAATGTAAAGCACCAGCAGGAGGGTGGATATGGGAAGAGAAATAGGCAGAAACTTTGCTTCTTATCTCTTGCTCCCTTCTTGTGTATGGATTAGATGGGGCTTAAGTTCTTACATAACTCCAGTTCTCACTGGGACCTCTCTGATTGCCCCTTCAGGCCTACGTAGCTATTTCCTAGGTATTGCTCTGTTTCTTGGTGACTTGCTTGTCCCTATTCAATTTGTAGATGAGGAAACGGGTGTCAAAGGATTTCAGTCATGTGCAGGAGGAGCTTACATTCAAATCCATTTGTATTAGTCAGGTTTCATGTTGCTAGCATACAATACTCAACACCCACAAATTAAGGAGGAAAGGTTTACTTTGACTTACAGTTTTCAGAGGATTCAGTCCATGGTCACCTGGCTCCAAGGAAGAAATGGCACTGTGGAAGGGCATGATGGAAGGAAGCTGCTTATTTCATGACAGCCAGGAAACAATGAAATATAATCTCCCAGGTCACACCTTTAGCGACCCACCTCCACCAGGCCCCACTTCCTAACAGGGCATGCAACTATGAACTCAACAGTGGGTTAATTCTCGGATGAGTGCACCCCCACCTGCATGATCCAATCACCTTCCAAAAGTCCCACTCTGAATACATGTGTCTTTGGAGAGACATTCTAGACCTAAACCATAACATGATTCCTGCTTGATTCTGCCTTAAATAGTTGGATATATCACTTTCCAATTTTGCTGAGACTGTTACCCTATAAAAAAAAAAAATCTGAAAGCCTTTGAGATTATTCACATTTCTATTTTTTAGCTATAAGCAGAGGTATAAAAATTAAAAATTCTAAAGACAAATCATTAAAATACTCTTCTCCACTGCTGGTAGAAATGCAGACTGGTGAAACCACTGTGGAAATCAGTTTGGAGATTCCTCCGAAAACTAGATCTAGAGGTCCCATTCAACCCAGCTA
>NW_004955460.1:2097251-2186064 GCF_000276665.1 Chinchilla lanigera | reverse complement strand
TCAGTGGTTAGAACATTGAAAAATGTCATAACTTCACAATATATGTGAGCATAGTACCTGACAGAAGGGTGACCAAAATCACATGTGCTGAGTGACAAATTAAGTAAAGCCCAATCAGTTAGTATGATATAATTTTATGCTTTAGTTTTCACAGGCCATTATTAAGTAGGGTTTATAAAATAAAAGTTTTATTAATTACCTGTCAAAAATAATATGTTCTAGCTTTAAGGAATGTTCTTTTATATACTGAGGGCTTAGAATTGATCAAGACAGTTTTTGCCCTTTTGACTTCAGCTAGCTCATGGGACATAGAGTTTTTCTGAGTGGAGGGAGTTAATACTTTAGGTCACTCACCTGGTATTCCTGGACTTCCTCATTAGTGTCTCCATGTGTCTGAAGAATGGACACAAAGGATCTAGATTCTTTTCAGAGTTGAGGAAAACCATCGCTCATGACTGAAGCCCCACTAACAATACACACTAGTATTTAAAATGGATGCCCATGGCTTTTTATTTAGGGAATATGTCTCTTAACATCCTACATAAATACTTGGGGCTTGGCAAAATCAGACACCAGACAAAATTTCCTTTGATTTTTTGGTACATGAGTAGTCTGATGGAAATAAAATAATTATATTCTGTGTGTTTTTAATTAATTTAAAAGTAATCCATCCAAATTCTATTTTGCAAGCCAGAATTTGGATCCAAAAAGCCTATTTGGCCTTTTGGTCTGTTAAACTTTTTCAAGGGAATTTTTTCATTTTTATCATTATTTTTGTTGTTGGACAAAAAAATTGGCCAAAGCTTAAAGGCTAAACGTAACCCTAACTTCAAAGGGCTGGAATTGTGCTTAAAACCCAGACACTTAGAAACATTTTGTCTCTTGCCTGAATTGTAGTGTCCATGCCACTTTTTGTTATAATATTAGATCTCAGGCAGAGTGGTGGTGGCCTGGGAGTCTTTCATCAGTTCTTGTGGTGGGGTTGGTGGTCACTGGGCTGCTGTTCTTCCACTGAAATTCATTCATGGTGTGGTTTCTGAGCCAAGAGCTAAGCCTAAGAATGTGATCGGGAGGTTTAGGGTGGGAATGATGGTTTTTCTTTCTAAATGCTGATGATAGAAATGATTGCGTCTTTTGCATCCTACACCTCAATTAGCAGTGGTCAACTTTCAGGGAAATATGTGTAAGTTTTTTCTTTAAAGGAGTGATTGACCAGGCTCCCATTAATGTCTCCCTAGGAACTTCCTTTGTGGTCTTTTACCATTAGGATCTCCCAGCAATGAAAATTGTAGGCTTCCTGTAGCTTATACAATTGCTGCCTCGCCCTCAATTTGTAGCTTATAAAATCTGCTTCAGTGTTTATATCTCAGTTCAAAGGGTATTTCCTCCCAAGAAGAGTTAGAACCTTTTCCCTCCCAGCTGTTCTTAGTATATCCCTTTCGTAATAGTTATGTTTTCTCATTTGTAACTCTCGCCTCTGTAAAAGGTAAGGTATTTGAGGCAGGAATTTGTTTTTCCCTCTTATTTCCCCAAATCCTTTCAGTATGCTCGACCTCAATATATGAATATTCATGTGAATAGAGTAATAAAAATGAAAGGAAGAGTTATACCTTACACAGCTAATTGTTTTCTTCATGAAAGATCTTAGGTATGACAGTCCAAATTTTCTAATATATCTGTTCTTAAACTATGGCAAGAAACAAATCTCTTATTTACTGGACAATATTTATGGAGCAAATCGTCTGTGCCCAATCTTAATGCCAGGTTCCAATGATGTTGTATTTCCAAACGCAGGTGTGACCTTGACCCCAGGACTATAATGTTGGCCCCATTTTCCTGGGAAACTGTACAGTGTTTGGAATTCTTAAGACAAAAAATGTCTCTTGCAACTTTATTTGTCTCATTCTATGACAGATCAATTATAATTTTTATTGTTATTCTTGATATAACATTAGCATAGTCTAGATTTTCCTGGCGCCCTCATAGTATTGATATTTTCATGGCAACAATGAACATTTACCGTCCCAGGGAAGGTGGAGGAGGTTCTCGGTTGGCTATCAGGGAAAGAATTTCTGCCAGTGGCTTTTAAGTTTGCTGGCTCAAAATTACCTCTTTCCTCCCTAAAACTACAGGTCATCCTCTTCCAGAGCTGTTCTGAACCTTTTAGAGGAAGAAAGATAAACGTTTCTGGGAGAGCAAGCACCAACTCTCCTCAAATATTGCTTGGTCCTGTTTCAATCAACTAATAAAACCAGTGGTATGCAAAATGGTAATACAGGGATACTCAAGTAGTACGTGCCTGGTTCTTGAACATCACAACAGGTTATGGAATGGAAGGTTTCCTCTTGTCTGAGAATGTTAACTAAAGCCTCAAGCTTAGCCTAATGGCTTTTTAAGCACCAGTACATTCCAAAAGGAGGCACTAGATTAGATACTCCCTACAGGACTTGCTAAGCGATGTCTAAGCCATCCCATATCACCCCGAGAGTCTATAAAAAGAGAACAGTAAGGATTCAGCAGAGAGAAAGAAAAGTCATTTCTTTGAAGTGGGTCTAGAAGAATGCAGAGCACTGTGACATTTTTTTCTCCCCCTGCTTCCTCATGCTCTAATCAAAGCAGTGGGCTACTGAAGGTACACTCCCCACCATGGAGGTGGTCTATGAGAGAGAAGAGGATTTGTATCGCCAACTAGTGGAATGTTTGGTAAGCATAGCTATCCACAAGTCTTCAGCAGGAGTACAGTGAGAGACATGAGTTGAACCCCAGGAACTGGGGTTCTGTGTGCAGATAAAAGTTGAATTCTTCCTCTCCTGTACAGGTGCTTGAGAGCCAGAGGTGGGAGGAGCATTTTGTGAGAGCAGTCGTGACCTCCACAGGCTGTCTACCCTTCAGAACATGGTGGATGAGGATATCTGACTCCCCTAGATGGAGTGAAGGGGAGGTTCCACCATCTTGAAAAATCCTCAGGAGAGTTTCCGGACCAACAAGGGAAATAAAAATAAAGATACGTAAAACAGCATGAATTCAGAAGTCACTGGCAGTTATGTAGAAGTGGGTGGGGCAGGATAGCTCAGAGGAACCTATTACAATAGGTATTCAATAGCCAAGAAGGAATTAGACCAATGGCAGGTAAAAATAAAGTCCTTTGCTTCTTTTGCTATAATCAACCATCTTCCTCTACCTCAGTAGAGCCAGCAAGAAGGTAATGGGATGCATGTGAAGTTAAGGAAGCATAAGGGTTAATTGCATCTTTTCTTCCTATTGCTAGTGAAGAAAACCTCAAGTCAGGTCAGCATAATGGAAAAGGAAGGTACTTTAGGAAGCCATTTAAAATTTGAATGTAAGACCAACTTACCAAACTTATAAACACTTAGCTTGAACTAGATTCTATAAACTTTAAAATGAGCAATTTCTTTCTATGCTGCCAAATTGCCATGGAATGGATGACGAGTAGGATTTGAAAGCAACAACAAGGAGAAAACAAAGCCACTCCTATATTTGGTTCTCCTGTATTAATCCTTCCCATAAGCACAGGGCTAAGGTTGGATCTGGAGCTTGATCTAGAGTTATTCCACAGCCTATGGAGGGGTAAGAGGAGCACATGCCATGTCTGGTTGGAGGGAATACACTGTGCAGCACAGTAGGGTACTGAGGATGATGTTCCCATGTCCCCTTGCCACTGTCCTTTACCCAATCATGGCTGCTCAGCTGCACCTCAAAAAGGATTTATTCTTCTGTAGAGTATCTATGTCATCAATATAAGTAGAAGTTCCATAAAAAGAAAATTGAATTTGAAAGTTGATAATAAAAAGTTCAGGTATTTATCCCTCAGAACTCATTATAATCCAGTTTCTTAGAACTTTCTTGCAGCTTATATAGTAATGTGATCTATAAGAGAAATAGGAATATGCAGTTTCGCAAAAATATATGGTCCTAGCACTTTTTATTTACAGAAAGCATCCAAAGTGACTGGAGCATGTGTTGGATTATTATGGTACTGAAATCCCAGCTCTTCACAGACATATATGCATACTTCCTCAAGCTATGTAAAAACTGTCTTAGTTTAACAACTACACAATAGGAAAAAATGCTGACCTGATATGATCTGAAAATGTGTGTACGTTCAAAATTTGTCTGTTGCAGCAAAATTCCCAAAGTGATGATATGCGAAGGTGAGACCTTTGGAAAGAGATTAGGTCATGAGGATGGAGCCCCCACAAATGTGATTCCTAGTTTATAAAGAGACATAGTCTCTCTCCCTCCCTCCCTCTCTCTCTCTCTCTCTCTCTCTCTCTCTCTCTCTCTCTCTCTCTCTCTTTCTAAGCCAGGAATTGGGCTTTGATCTTACATTTCCCAGCTTTCAGAACTGTGAAAAATAAATGTCTGTTATTTAAGCCATTGAGTCAATGGTGTTTTGTTATAGCAGCACAACACTAGTATCACTGAGTTATTATGAAGAATGTATAATGTCAGGAAAAGCACCTACCAAGTAATCTAGTACATGATATTGCTCAAAAAATGTGAGTGTGCCACTGTTTGTATTTTAGTTCTTTTTTTAAAAAGAAATGTGTCTTGTAAATATCTCTATAAGAAGTTACCCTGAAATCATCATTTGTTTTGAATCAACATGTAAATCAATTCATCAAAGCCTGTCCTTTGGACAATAAACTTTTTCTTCAACCAGGGAAAACAGAATCCACCTGAATAGTATATGTGGTATATTCTGGGAAGAGTCAATTGTTCCAGATAGGACCCTGGTGAACTCCCATTCTTCAGGTTGTTAAAGTGTAATGATTTTGCTGGAGTCTTTAGGGCAAAGAGAAAAAAGAATGGGTATTATCTTTTGTGTAAAAAATGGCAGAGACAAGAAAAGAGGACAGAAAAACAGTGTTAGGTGCTATTAGCAAGAGGATTTTGAGAGTTCATGTTGATAAAGAAGGGTCAGAGATAAAACAATTTAGAAATATATTCAGCTTATGTTAACCCTCAAGAACTTTCATATTTGTAGTACTGGTTTCCAAACCAGAATTTTGAGGGCAAAAAGGGACAGACACAAGGAACAAACATCCTCAGGAGAGATGCTTTAGAACAGAAGTCATGAGGATACATGAGCAGATTGGGAGTTGAAGATAACCATATATAATATAACAACCCAATCACTGTTAATTCCTACTATTTTGTTTTTAAACCCTGTATCATTTTTATTGCTTTTGTGTTATTTTTTTGTCTATAGTGTTCTTATTTTGTTATTTTTTATTCTGTTTAAAAGACGAAAAAGACTTTGAAAGAATGAAACATTAAAAGAAGGCTTAACATGAGCATAAAAAATAGCCAAAGGACAGAAAAGAGTTTCCTTTTCTATTAAGAATCACCATTTGATAAAGGGATTTCTCTATTAAAGAAAATAATTTTATCACTTCTGAGAAAGAAGTGAACTTGGAATGATGTGAGAAAGTATTAGTAACTAAAACTCTGTTGATTGAAGGTGAAATAATTAGTAAACTTGTTTTCAGTGTCTAAATATTCTTACTATCTGACAGAGCTCAGAGTTACTCATCTCAAAGTTCTGGCCAATGTTCAGGACCTCCAGACTGGTCATACTGTCATCCACTAAGTGGTTAATGATAAAACCAGATAAATAGAACTGAAGGAGGGAAGTCATGAGAAATTTCTCTTTGGCTCTCACACCAAAGAGTCATGTGGAAATGCATTTAAGTCATGAACGATCAAGGTCTGAGAAAGACCAAGAACTGTACTTCTGAACTATTGATCTTCTCTGTCCTGTGAGATGTTGAGTCTTCTAGACAAGACAGAAACTATTTCATTCTGGAACCCAGGGCCCCACTTGCTCCCCATAACTTATTCCTAATAAGACAATGGACACTAGGACGTTTTTAGTTTACTAGTATACTAATTATAATTAGTCAGTTTTCCAATTCCTTCTACTTCATTAGTATATCAGCTTTCACATATTCTTGTTTTTAAATGAGAACACTGATTAGAAGAAATTATTTTTCACAGCAAATGAAACAATGTTTAAAGAAATGAAACAAGTAGTTTTGTAACTTTTTTTCTAAACATTTTTGTAATTCCTTTTAGAGATGAAATTCATACCAGTTTTTATCTTACTAAGTACATATATTTCAATAATGAAACACACTCGAAATATACTACAAATTTTAAAAATGTTTTAGAATCCCAACAGACCTCATAGTTTTGTATATTAAATCCAATTTATTCATTAAATTTAGACCAATTCTCAGAAAATATATGCTGTGAATTTAAAAATTGTGTTATGGTGTTTTCAACTTAAGGCCAGGGTAGTGATATATATTGTTAATAATGCAGAAAGTGATGACCTGATGTCTTAGAGGAACTGATTTATCCATTAGAACACAGAACACAAACTCCACAGTAACTTGGCTTTAATTGTTCCATAATGTGAAAAATAATGATATTCATTATACAGCACATCCTCGCTCACCTCCTTTATCATCTTAGAAATCAAAAGGAGCTAAGGTATCACTCCTTTGACCATTTCTTCACTCAGTGGAAACTGATGAAACAACTACTGCGCTGGGGATTTACTCAGTGGCACAGAGCATGCCTGGCAAGTGCAAGGTCATGAGTTCAATTCCTGGTACCAGAAAAACAAACAAACAAACAACAAAAACAAACAAAAATCAAACAAATACTGAGTGCCAAACACTATGGTGTCTAACTGTGACCTCTCCCACCCAGGGTGAATATGCACATTGCCTGAAGGCTTCAACATTAAGTGATATAACTAAAGTGCACGGGAACACAACTTAGAACCAGGAAGAGGGAACTGACTTCATGTAGAAGATCCTCAACAGGTTGTACTGAGTGGTGAGCATTTGACTTGAGTGGGAGAGAAACTCTCCAGTTGGAGAACAGAGGAAAAAGGTTTCATTCCAAGCAGACAAACCTGCATATGTCATGTCCCCACATAGGAGGAGCCAAGCATTTTAGAGTGGAAGAGACACAAAGTGCTCCTGACAGAGAGGAAGGTGGGAGTCCTGGAATGGAAGGTGGTGGATCCACTGCCAGTGACTTGTAACAGATTTCCACCAAGGTTTTTAAGTAAAGGAACTGACAAGATTATTGTTTGAAAAGATAATATTTGCAGGAAGTTAAAATGCAGATTAACATAGTAGCAAATAGAAATAAGAACAAGAGGCTGTTACAATATTCTAGAAAAAAGATAGAGTATTGTTGAACTCAGGCAGGAGAGAAGTGAATGTCTTTTTGATAATTTTAGGAGGTAGACTTACAGGTTTTAAGAAACTACTGGAAGTAGGGACAAATAAGTTATAATTTTGGCACCTATAAACACATGAATGCTCTTAACTATCCAAACACTCCACTAACAGTAGATTTGAGGAAAGTCCAAGCAGGTAAAATGGGAGATTGCTACTGGACATGTTGAGTTTCAGATGACAAATTGAGTTTCAGATGGTACATAGCCATGTCCAGCTATGGATAGTAAACTTGTACAGTACAGTAAACAGAGGATCCATGCATACCTAGAAGTTTTAGGTAAAGAATTATGGGATCGATGGTGTATGTTGCTATGATCTGAATGCTTTTGTCTCCAACAAATTCTTAGGTTGAAATTCAAATCTTCAATGTTGTGATTGTAGGAGGTGGGACTTCTGGGAGGTGGGACTCCTGGAATGTGAGTAGATTCATGTCCCTCACTCATGGTTTTCCTTTAGAAGGACATGTTCTTTATGACTGAGATGTGTGTCCTTATAAAAGAGACCCTAAAGATATCATTTGCCCATTCTTCCACATGAGGATATAGCAAGGAGTTGTCACCTATCAACAGGATAGCAGGCCCTCACCAGACACCAAATCTGCTGGTACTTGATCATAAATTTCCTAGGCTCCAGAACTGTGAGAAATTAACTTGTTTTTCATAAACTACCCCATTTATGATATTTGTTATAGCAATCCCAACCAACTAAGACCTAATAGTAAGAGCTGATATAATGAGTGAGGCCACCCACAAAAATCTGCATAATATTCAAAGATGATAGGTCCAAGTATGGAATTCTAGTTAATTCAACATCCTGGGCTGTCTGGTATATAATCATTAACTAGATGTTTGCAATATATTAAAGTTGCTTAGGTACCACTGTTTATGCAATCATTGATAACTTGATACTTCTATTAATATATCATTGATACCAAAGAAATTCCATCATTCATTTTGTCTGGTTCATTAAGGATAATCTAATTGTCTTTTTTGCAACAGTCACATTTTTGATGTCTGCCAAATTTCCTAATTATGTGTCAATGGCAGAAACTATAACATCTAGCCAAATTGGCACAGATAAATGATACACACCACAGAAATGGGTGCAGACACAGAATTAGTTCAAATATACCTAATATGTAGGATGCACGGCCTAAATGCAATATATATGTAGGTATTGATATCATTCAATATTTTTCTTCTTCAGGCATTATCTCCTCTAATGATTTACTTTCCAACTTGTAATCTTTT
Source organism: Chinchilla lanigera (assembly GCF_000276665.1). NCBI lineage: Eukaryota > Metazoa > Chordata > Mammalia > Rodentia > Chinchillidae > Chinchilla > Chinchilla lanigera. The sequence continues at coordinate 2,177,531 of NW_004955460.1, read as the reverse complement.
GTGTTTTTTATCCTAAGAAAATTACTTTAGTGCTCTCAGGTAATTTCCTGTTCCTATTTTTACCTCAGTAGTTCTAGTTTTGGTTATCAAGTGAGATTCATGCTCTTGATAAAAATCTTTTCATTGCAAATATATGTAGGCATGGTCTCAATGTCATTCCCAAGCAGTGACCCATAGCAAAATTCTTGAATGTATCTGAGAATAGAAGGTGGAAGACCTTCTTGACACTATCCTTTGGCTAGGGGTACAAAAAATCAGAGTTAATTCTGGTCTCTTCAGTCAGTTGTCCAGCAATTTCCATTAGCTATGTCATTTTGGGTGATTTTATTGCTGTCAACCTAAATTGTAAATGGACCAGATTTTATTTTACTCCTCTTCCCTCTGCCTTACAAAACAGTACAAGTTCAGGCAATTACATCCTCAAATACACAGCCTAGGCAGATGTATATATGATCCGTCACATAAAATCCCTATACATTTACACAGGGTATTTGGATAACATACACACATAATAAAGCTTTCCATAGATACTTTTTCATTCTATGTTCTCACTTCTAAGTGAAATGAAAATCAACACAAGAGATCACTAGAATGTTTCACCCAGATGACATTATTGTCATGTGTGCCATACCATAATTCATACATTAATATGTAAAAATGACATTTTTTAATAAAATGTGTCACTTTAATTTAGAGCTGAAGGAGAAAACATAGGAAAATATTTTCCAATTCATTAGGCCACAGGCCCAAAGAAATAAATCCTTCTGATGAATCCTGTCATCACTTTGTAATTCCAACACTTCAATATTCTGAAATTAACCAGACCCATGCCACCCCCCACTTCACTATTTCAGCCTAAAATGCTTCCAGAAAGTTCCCCAAGCGCTAGCTGTGAAATTACATTGTGTACTAATGGGAGTCACCAGGCAGGGGGTAAAAGAGGGTTTTATGCAGTGTGTAACTGATTTCAGATAAGTGGTGAGCTCATGTATCAGGAAAATGACTTGTTTCCTTTTCACATTTTACATAGTGAAGCAGCCAAGGTAATTTTACAAGTGAGGATTTTGCTGTTGCTGTTGAGATTCTGATTGTGCATAAACAAACGTCCACTGCTGCGGCCCTAAAGCCTTTCCTGGTGACATTTATTTATCATCTTTGGAGAGATTCTTCTCCCTCATGGTACCATCTGGCACAGGACTTTATGGAAGCTGTAGATGCAGTCTCCATGGCAAGAGGAAAATGAATTGGTTAGTTGGCTGCAATCGTTCTTCTATTTTGATTCCTCAGCACTTCAGATTTCACTTGTCCCTGGCCAGCAAATTGTTGTAAGAAACTTGGCATTTTTCTTATAGACTTTGGCCTTTCAGAAGCCACGTCCTGTCTTCAAAAGACAGAGTCAGCACCTTAAAACCAATGGGCCTGCAGTCCTACTACGCATCAGAGAGAGTGTTCGCTCTTAACTTTGAATATGTTCCTTTTATATGTTGGGCTTTTTGAGAAATGTCACTAATATGTAAAGTGTAGGTTTCTAAAGAAAATCAGTCAGTTCAAACACACTTCTATTTTCCAAGCACTGCCTGAGTGCATTTCTCCTAAACATATTCAACATGTGTCCTGAGCACCCACAATATGCTAGTGCTTGGGATAGATCTGAGAATAAGATGAATATCACTACCCCCAAAGATTTCCATGATGAAATAATTTGAGAAAGCCTGTGTTAAGACCTTTAGAAATATGCCTTTCCTGTGGAAATTTATCAGAGCTGTGAACAGGCTAAAAAGTACTCAGAAATTCTAAAAGGGGAAGAAAAATCTGTAGGCTTTTTCACATTTACTTTATCACGGCGTTCTTTCTTTCTTTTTTCAAATGAGGAACATTCATTTGGGCCATCCTGCTTGATGTGAATAGCATTTCTCATTTCTTATATTTCTGTCTCTTAATCATGCTCAGTTATTGACTGCTCCAAACATAAGTGCGTCCGTTCAGAGGTGAGGATGTTGTGCAACGCTGTGTTATTTAAGCGGTCTCATTTGCAATGGGCACTCCCTCAATTTTAAATGTCACAACATTAGCTAAAGAGGCCCTTTACATCTTCAGTGTTTCCCTAATATTAATATAGTAAATAAGAAGATGTTGAAGGCAATTTTAATATGTATGTTAGGTCTGTGCTAAGGACTCTTTTACTTTAAAGAAAATAGTACAAAAAAAAAGAACAACAGCAAAATACAAACAAAACAACACAAGGACATTAAAAACGAAATGAGGTTTCAAACCAAATGGTAAGGATTAACAGTAGTTGTTATATTACATATTGTTATCTTCAGGGAAGTTGTTCAGATTACCAGATGGAAGAATAGAAGATTGATCAAATCATTAAAGGGAATAAGAAAATAATAATTTAAAAGAACATTACAGACAATACATAGTTTCACTAGACAGGATTGTAGAAATTCACCAATGGTTGTTATACTGCAAATTGTTGTCATCACATAAATTGCTCGGATTACCAGATATAAGCATGCAAAATTGGTCAAAATATTTTTAAAAACCCTTTTAATCATTAATTGTTCCCTTCAACAAACCATCAGACATGAGCAGTACAGTTATGCCACTGAGATATATAGATAGATAGATAGATAGATAGATAGATAGATAGATAGATAGATATGTACAGCCTTGTACTGAGGACTTTTTATCATCTGCAGCTGGATTAAGATCTTAACCAACTGAGGCAGTCACTGTTTTTATCTTCATTTTTCAGATGAAGAAAGGAAGAAACATATAGGTACCTTGCTGATGGTCCGACAGTTTTCCTGAAGTAGAGCTAAAATGCACCCTGAAGTACTCAGCCTCCAGACTCAGGGCTCTGGCTCTCACAGTGTGGAAATTTACCTTTAAAATTTTTATGTTTGCTGTGTATTCAATATGGTGGTAGAAGACCCTCCACCCCTACTCTGCTCGCCCAATTGATTACAGTAGCCCCCCGTTATCTGTAGGGGACACAGTCGATTGTGAAACTACAGACAGCACAGAGCCCTCCTATACACCACTTTTTTTCTTACACATATCAGTGATGAAGCTTAATTTATAACATAGGCTCAGTAAGGTACTAACAATAAATAATAATGAAATAGAGTAATTATAACAGTATGCTACAACAAGTCATTTTATCATGAACTGTTCACTTTTCATATTTTCCATTTAATATTTTCATACTATGGTTGACGAAGGTACCAGAGTTGTGCAAAGGAAGACAGGAGATGAAGGGAACTTTCGCAAGTTGTTCTCACTCATGGTTTAGGAAGGACCCTACTACATTTGTTTTGCTAATATTAATTTGTTGAATATGTAAAATAAAATTCTTCCGGTTTTCTAGCCACTGGGTTATATACTTTTATGTTAATCAAACACGTATCTCATATTGATCACATTTTTAGAATTTCTCTGTTCCCTTTGACTTACCTAAGGTAGCAGAGGGCAGGGTACAGAAGGTAGTAGCGACCACTGTAGACAAAGGAAAGAGCAGAATTTGGGAGTGGACTGTACTCTTATTTTTTTAAAAAGGCAATGCATGAAAATAGAATGAGTTGGTAAATTAACAACTGGGATAAAGTGGGAGAAGGAGATCCCATCAGTACAAGAAGGGTAGAAAAGGAAACGAAATGTTCCCTAATGGGTCTCAAAATATATGGGGAATGGGGCTGGGGATTTAGCTCAGCGGCAAAAGCGCCTGCCTGGCAAGCGCAAGGTTGTGAGTTCGGTTCCCGGTACCGGAGAAAAACCAAAAAAAAAAAAAAAAAAACAAAATATATGGGGAAAATGTACCATAGCATTTCATTTGGGGGAGGAAAAGGAATGACTGTGTAAAAAAATAATACCAGTGATACTAAGCATTTAAAACCCTAAATTCCTGTGATAGAATGGAAATATGTATGTGTGTGTATATATATATGTATATATATATTTAAAATATTAATTATTAATAATTCACAGAATGTTATAGGGAGAATTCAAAATTCAGCAACTATCCTAAAGCATTGAATTAAACAGACTTTAATAATTCTTTATCATATTGATTTTCCATTGGCATCATTCAAGTATAAAATGGTATCAAAAGATTCTACTGCAGGGTATCAGTCTCATCAGTGTTTAATCCTAGGCCTTTTCCTTCTTGATTAAAGTACTTTTTGAACATCTATTCTTTGTTTCTGCACAATATATTCATTAAAGCCTCAGTCTATACCAGGCATTCTGCTAAACACTATGATATACAAAGAAGAATAAGTTCAAGGAACAACTTAAGTGATATGTGGTACGGTCATTTGGAGACAGTGAAAAAGAATAGACTCATTGTACAAGGTAAAGCAAAAATAATCACAGGGTTTATTTGTAGATTGCATAAGAAACCAGGGAATATTGAAGATTTTTGAACACTAACGTAACTTATGAATGCAGTGTTGAATGAAGGCTGACGAACACGGCAATAGTGTACAGGACCCTGAGCTCCACTAGGTCTCTGGAATTGTTTCTAAATAAGATGATGAGGGCCTAGTCCAGAATTATGAAAAAACAGTAAAGAAAAATAGTGAATACAGCATATGGTTCATTAAAAAAGAATCCAAATAAACCAAGAACAGAAATAGGATTCAGAGAATAACTTGCTGAGAAGGCAAACAAAGAAATTAAAGACTGATTTAAGCACTCAGCTTAGAACAGTAAGACTTAATATTTCCAATCACCAAGACAGACACATGGAAAGAACCACTTTAGAGTGAGGCACTTAGTTAACTGTGTTAACTTACGGTAACAAACAAGTGCCAAAGGCAACTTCAGCCACAGGTGCAGGGTCCAGGAGAGGAGACGAATGAAAAGTCTTACACATTACAACATCTCACAAGCAAGACTGGACTGCAGGAGTAATGAGGTCAAACTGAAGTGCTTTACCTTCCTGGATCTGAAAGTCATGCCCTGAATCTTTTATTTCTGGCTGTTGTGCACTTGCACGTCTCTGTTTATTTGGCATTCTGTTTCCGCCATTTTTCCAACCATGTCTCTCCCACCTCCTTACTTCTCTCGTTGCTGGCCCCACTGACTGTAGCCAATGCTTGATTGATTACTGATTATTTCTCCATACCTCTACAACACCAGAAAGTTGGACTCCGTAGATAGAGTGCAATGCAGACACAGTGACTCAGTCAGATTTTTGTTGCTATAACAGAAATAACTGATGCAAGCTACTTATGAAAACAAAAAGGTTTGTTTACTCAAAGTTCTGGAGTTTGAAATCTAAACAGCATTTGTGCTGAGGGCCAGCCTTTGGGTATGTCACTCCATGGCCTGGATAGAAAGGGGGAAAGCAGTGCAGGAACAAGCATCTTCGACCAGGAGCAGAGAGGATGGGGAAGGTGGGTTTGTTCCTCTTATAAACTGAGGGAACACATACAACTACTTCACATTCCCACTTTACACTACTTTACCTCCCTTAAGTCAGACCTTACAAAGTTTCCACAATTGCCCAGGAACATCTCCTTGGAGACCAAGCCTCCAGCCAAAATAGACCCTTAAGGGACACAGCAGCCACACTCAAACCACAATACACAGCATCCCCAAATATTCCATGTGCTGTCCTCTCCTTCCCATCCCAGCTACGGTTAAGTTAGGGCTGTGTGCCCAGTTCTGGTGGGCAGACTGTGAGAAGGAAGGAGTGTGAGCTCAGCTCAAGGCAGACTGTCTCTTCTGTGCTCCTGTCTCCCTTTCATGACAGCCTTGGGGGCCATGTGATCCAGACAGTGTCACCCAAGATGGAGACCAGCCCACACGACCCATAGTAGACTTTGTGTAAGCAAGGAATAAATCTTGGTTGGGCTAAGCCACTGAAATTCAGGGAGCGGTCTGTTGTGGCCAGTGTATTATTGACAACAACTCACATAGCAACCTAGAGGATCCTGATGATTGAGAATGAATGAGTTGTTTCTTAGTGAAGTTAAAAGAGAATCAAAAAGCAGGACAAAATCTTCTTTAGGGATGAGAATCTGTCCTGCCTGTGTACCAAGCTTGCCCCTTCAAACTTTGCATGTTTGGCCCTCAATTTCCAAGTCATGTAGATTTAAAATAAATAAGGGTTCTTAAATTCTATTATCTTTTATCACATAATGAGGGGCAAGCTATGTAGGACATGAGGACCACAGCTGCTGCTGTAGTTATTACCTAACTTGCAACAAGAATCCACCAGATATTTATTAATGCATATTCCACTGTGCATGAAGGCTACACAAACATGTAATAACACTGAAAGAAATTTACTCACTAATGTTATTTGAGAATTTCATGTTAAACTAAAATTTAAATACACACAATAATTTGGTGATAATTGTGCTTTTACACCTGATTATGGACATTGAATACTTCTCAGATAAAATTCAATTATATAGTAATTATGTGGTGGGCTTCTTTTGTTTTGAATGTGATGTTTATTTTTTGGTGGGAAATTATTGATGGAGACTTTTTTGTGAGTATGTGTGCTCTCCATAGAAACAGCTCTTTTTTAAGGGGAGTAAGTACTGAAACAACAGGAGTCATTGAAGCCAGAACTGTCTGCTTTGAGTTAATCATATTTTCCTTCCCTACCCCCATAAATAGCTGAGATTGCAGAAGTGATGTGCAGTGTGACTAAGGTTTACAAAGCTCAAGGCATAAGATATTTACAAAGTTTTGGCATGAAACCTACTCTATGTTAACACTATACTTTTTCCCACACAAATCTGGGGAAAAGGGCATCTGGTTCCTTATTTTGTTGTGGATGGCTCTTCACTAGTCTGTGGAATTACTACTCTGTTACAGACCAAAACTTGAAACTATGACACAGAAAGATTTGATTATTTTCATACTGAAAATCAATCATAGGGTCAAGTTTACAAAATAATACAGGTAGAATAGTTGAGTTGGTTTTCAGTTCTCAGAATGATCTTACAGAACCATCCTTGTGGCTGACAAGATTGAGGACAATCCTTTGAGAAGACAGTTGTAAACAAGACTCATGTAAGAGACAGTGCAGAATCTCCAAAGATAAATGATTTTGGAAGCTGGTAAGTTTAGCAAGATATAATAATTGAATTGCGGTTGGGTGTGAGAAGCAAGTTTCCAAAAGTACTTGTCTTCTAGAAGCAAGCAAGTATTCTGAAACATAGATTGTACTATAAAATGACGTGCTTTCTAAAATGTGAAAAGAGAAAATAGTTATCAAAGTGGGTCAAGATTCAAATCTAACAGTTAGTGATAGCATAGTTTTCATTTAGTTAGAAAAAAAGTTAACACTCCTTTAGAATTTGGACACAAGGAGGAACTAAGAAGAGTTTGCTTAAGTCTTGGAGACTCAATATGTATGCGCCAAGTAAAATACTGGCTACTCTATAAATCTTATATCTTTATTCCTCAAAACACTGTCTTAAGAAGCTATTACTATGATGGTACCCCTCTTGTTGATGATGATGTGAAACTTTTGAGGGCTAACTTCCTCGTTAAGTAGAGGTAATGTGATGTGAATTAGATAATAAGGTGCCAAAGCCTCATTTTGCTTCCTTGGGCACATGTAACTAATTGTGAATTTTGAACAAATGCACATCACTTTCTTATAGAGGTAGACAGAGACAGAGACAGAGACAGAGACCTACAAACAATTTCTGAAAGACTCAAAATCTCTGATTCCAGGCAAAGGCAAATCTCTGGTACCTGAGTATTTTCTACCGATCTGAGTGTTTCCCTTAGTATTTTCAAGAGGATTGTGTAGTTACATGATTTCTTATTTATTCATTCATTCATTTTCATACCAGTGTCATCCAGTTCTGAAACAATGTTAGAAATTTTAACCAGTAAGGAGGTCCCAGCTACGGCCCCTGTCACCTCTTCCTAACCAGCAGTCCTTCCACAAATATTGTATTAGCTTCTTTATGTTACTGTAACAAACTTCTGAAGCTCAGAACTTTATACAGAAATGAGGTTTATTTTGCTTAAGGTTTTGAAGGCTGAAAGTCCAGGATTAGGAGGCCCTATCTATTCGACCAGTGGTCTGACCATGGCTCTATCACAATGTGGTGAGTGGCATCATGGTATATGAGGGAGGGGAGGGACAGATCATGTGGTGACACAAAAAGCAGGAGGCTGAGGCCAAGGAGGGACTAGTTCAGTTCCCACTATCACAGGAACCAATGGGTCCTGTAGAACCTACATTAGTCCTTTTCAAGGGCAGCACACCCAGTGCTCACCTTCTTCACCAACTTCCACTAAGCCCTGGCCTCTTTACCATTCCATCTCCTCAACACTGCCATATTGAGGCCAAATTTAGGGCACATGATCCTTTGGGCAACAAGCCACATCCCAGCTATAGCACACCCCAGCCACTAATGGGAGCTATGCCTACTGGGAATAATTTGCAGCAACATCTCCTGCACTCACTGGCCTTTAAAATTATACCCGTGTCTTAGAGGCTGCCTTTCTATGTGTCATCCTGGGGCCCCAGATAGTGACAATGGTCATAACCACTTATGAGATTAAAAATCAACCCCAAAGTTCTCAAAGCTGCTCTCAACAGAAGCCACTTCTTTAGCTAGGGGAATTCTCTTCAGATCCTCCCATGGCCTCAGCAGCTGGTCTCTACTTAAGAGTCACTTTCTATTTTCACCACTGGGCATGCCATCCTGTCTTACTAACCCAAATGTACCAATAAGTACTAACCAGAAGCTACTCTGGAAATGTTTGTGGGTTTTCAGTGATAAAAACTATATAAGGGATTGGTTTCAACCCTGGGAAAATTTTCTCCATTCAGGCAGTTGGAAAGTATATGGAAACAGAACTATTTTTATTTAGTTGGTCAATGTGCAATGTTTTATAGATTGGCTCCAAAGACAGCCACCACCAATTCCTCCCACGCCTTTCCTCCTAGTTTAAGTATACTCCTAACAAAAGTGTGTTTCCTCTACACTTGAGTTTGGAATGGCCTTTCCGTCTTTTGACATGCTTTGATCAACAGTTACAGTGCTGATTTGGGGATCTGCAACATTCTTCTTTGTTCTCTTGGAGACTGAAACATTGTGCAAGAAGCATGATCATACAGCAACAGGGACAAAGACAGAGACAGAGATTGAGATGAGGTACCAGACATATGAGAGAAGCCATTCCAGAGACCTTTTGATTTCAATCAGCTCCTAGCTGAATTCAAGGTGACCACCAATTGACATCAGTCTATGAGCAAAAGCACTACTCAGCTCCCTAACTCAAAATGCTGTTTTGGTCGCTGTATTCAGGTGATTTGTATTCAGAAATATATAATGAAAACAGAGTGTACCATTTACTTTCTATCCTGCTAATATTCAATATATATTAATTTCAATAAATTTACTCTCACTACCGTTTGTAAAGATCCAAGAATAAATACCCCTGGAGGAAAATTTCCTGAGTTTTCTACATAACACTACCTATTTTCATTCCTGGTGCAGCTTCCAGCTGTGGCTAAGATCGATTCCAAAGGCCAGCCATGGTCTTCGTTTTTGGAAGTGCCTTCTAGGGATGAAGAAAAGTGACTTTCAGTCCAGCTCCTGATCAAGAACAGCACTCTCAGAAGTGGGCTCAAGAGTGAAGTTATCTCTCTGTTTGTTACTTAACAACTTGACACTACTTTCTCTCTTATACGACATCATGTACAAACAAGTACTTCCCAAATCCAGTTGTTTGTCTTCACATATTCACTGAAATTCCACAATAGCCTGGCAGGACTTGGATTTGGAACGGACTCTAGCTGATGTTTAACATTCCTTAATTTAAATGCCATGGATCAGGCTATAGATTTCAAGAAAAGGACAAATATTTCTCCGAGAGAATGTTATAAAAAGAAACTTCCAAATAAGATAATTGCATCTATTTTCGGAAAGAACAACCAACAGTTATGTTTTATAGTATTTTTCATTTGTGAAAGGTCTTCATTAAAGGGTATATTTGCCTACTCTATTTTGAACTAGCAAAAGTCCCACCAGAGAAGCAGCAAGGAGGTCTCTGGAGAGCTCTTTCAGACCACCAGAAAGCTTTTGGATGAATTGCCAAGTCACTATTCTGTATATGATGATTTGATGGCCCAGAGATCATTTCAGTCCCCACAGGTAGACAGCTGTTAACTGTCCCTGAATGTCTTTGGCTCCTGGAAATAAAGCAAAGATGAAGCTGTTTGCAGCTGCAGTCAACAGAGATGCCATCTGCTTGGCTCTCCGGAAGCTCTTAGCCAAGGACTTTGCATCTAACAGCTTCACAGCAGAGCGGGCAGTTTTCTGTAGGGAGCTGGCTTGAAGGTCACCTCTCACTGTCTCCAGAAGGCATTTCCAGAAAGAAGCACATGGCAGCCCTGACCCTTTGTAATCTATCTCAGCTACTGTTCTAAAACTGTTCCAAGGACAGGGCAGAAATAGAGAATTCAAGAGACTTTCTCCCAGTGGTATTCTGTTTGGCCCTGTGGCATTATGGCCACTGACCCCAACATGAAACCATTTCTTCCTGAAAACTTGCCTACTCTGCTTCTTTATCTTTGGGATCCTTCTTTTGAGCAATCCCTTCTCAGAAAATGTTTTCTTCCTCCAATTCTCAAGCAGAGTAGCATCTGAGGTCTGAGTCTTCCACCTCTACTTTTCTGTTTCTGAATCTTCGTTGTTTGTCTTTTCCAACCCTCAGTACTCTATCTACATTGCAAACAAACAGACCCATATTTCAGCCACATTTCCAACTTTCAACTGCATGTCTCCAACTAGACTTTCTAACTTTCCCAAAGCACCATTTCCAAAGCAACAGCAATCATATTTCAACCCAAAGGATGGCTGACTCTGAACTTTACATCCTGCTGACTCAAGCTCTGACAATAAACAGCCTATAAGCTATTCATTTCTCGTGCCCAGTATTACAACCATAAATTAAGAGCTTCACTACCTAAAATCTGGACACTTGCAATAGTTTTCTCCTTCTTTTCTTTAACTCTATTATTTGACACTTTTATTTTTTTTAATTCTTCTCCTTAACTCTATTATTTTGACTTAATTCTATTATTTTGAAAGTTACCTTAGATACATATCCTAGAGCAAGGATTCCCAAATCCCCAGGCCATAGATCAGCTTCACCTGTATTTACATTCACTCCCCATTGCTTGCACTACCAACTGACTGCCCCCCTCCTATCAGATCTGTAGTGATATTAGATTCTCACAGGAACTCAAACCCTCCATGTAAAATGGGCAGGGGGGAGGGGGTGGTGTCTATGTTGTGTACTTCTTTGAATCATTCTGAAATCATCCCCTCCACTCCTGCTCAGTGGAAAAAGAGTCTTCTGTGAAACCAGTCCCTGGTGCCCAAAAGGGGGGGACTGCTGTCCTACAGGAATTACACCCTTGCAATTCTTCCTATTTTATACCTCTAGTCAAAAACCTCCCAGTTGTTTCTATGTTCAGTGTAAATGCTTTTATACTGGCCTTCAAGGACTTTTATACCATGACCCTGACCTACCTATTCAGCCTCATGTCTAGCATATATATATATGGGGGTGGAGAGAGAGAGAGAAAGAAAGAGAGAGAGAGAAACTGAGTGCTATAGTTTGGATTTGGAATGACTCCCAGAGTCCCATTTGTCAAAAGCTTAGTCCCAGCTTTGTGCTATTGGAGATGTTGGAAACCTGAGGAGTGGGGCCTCATGGGAGGTCTTTAGGTCATTGGGAGCATACTTGCAAAGGTATAATGAGACTTCAGCTTTTCCTTTTTTCTCTCTTTTATCTCCTGGCCCCAAATTGTGCAGATTTTACTCACTCTCGACACAAACTGCTGTCTCACCCCAGACCTAAAAATAACAGGGCCAATCATGGACTGAAATCTTCAAAGTCTGGGGCCCAAATGAACCTTTTCTTCTCTTAAATTGATTTCTCCCCAGGATTAGTTAATGCAGTAGAGAGCTGAGGAACACATTGAGCCACTGTGTTGAACAGTTCCAGAGGGTGCTGTTTATAGGAATCACAATAGTAACGTTATCTCATAGCATTGTGCCGTGCATGGACACGCCACAGATACTGCTACCTCCATGCCTTTGCCCCTTCCTAATATTTGCCTCCACATTCTTTTGTCTCCCTTGTCAGCATTTTCTCTTTTCTCAAACCCCAACCAGTACCCTTTCCCTTGAGAAGAGTTCTCCCATCCACCCCAATTTTTATTCCAAATTCATAGAGCAATTTGCTGCGTAAGTCATTATTCTGGCACCTGTACTCCACTGGGCACTTGTATCAGTTCAGCATTCTTCATATGCGATCTATTTCTAGGATCAGAGAAAAACTTCCTGAGGGACAGGAACTGCCTCTGAAATTATGTGTAGTTTCATTGTTCATTGAAAACGAGGCTCCTGATGACAGTTTCAAACATTTTTCTCACACACATAACTATGATAGCATTAACTAAGAAATAAGATCGTTGGGTAATATCTGGGCAGAAATATTTGAATAAAGAGAATGGGTAGCTATATTTCTGATATAGCTATCTACATCTTGCTTGTCTACATCTTGCCCCTAGAGCTTTCCTTTTTATCCCTTTTGTTGTCTCACTCCACTTGCAACAAGAGGATGATTCCCAAGCCTGTCTTCAACCCCAACCCTTTTCTTAAGTGCAAGATATACATTTTCCATGCCAGCTGGAGACCTCTCTTCTGATGTCTTCAAATGCTTCAGCCTCAACACATTCTCAATTCTCCTCCTCTTTCTTTCTTGGTTAATGGAATTGCTGTCTTTTGTAGCTACTGTCATCACTCGCTTCTTTCCCCTTCTTCCAATCTCAATAGTGCCCTTGTTTCCCACAGATTTACCTCCTGAGTATTTTTTATCCTTCAAAATCCTGTTAATATTTCCTTGATTCAAGTCCTCTGTATTCCCAACAATGAACAGTCACAGCTCTGGCTGTCAAACTTGGAAATCTTAGTGGTCTCAAATAACAAAGATGTGTTGTTATGAATTTATCCAAATTCACGGCAGGTTGAATGATCTTCAGCATGGCTCTCTTCTTTGTGCTAGGTCAGCGTTCATTCTGCAGCCATCTTGGGACTCCACCATCTCAACACAGGCTTCTGTAGTCTCTGACCAAGAGGAGAGAAAGAAGGGGGGCTGGACCATCCTTCACTGCCTCAAGCAGAAGGTGGTACAAGTTAGAGGCGGCAATAGAAGCGACAGAATACTGAACAGAATGAGTTACGTGATCTAATTTAACTGCAGGAAAGTCTGGAAAATACAGAGACACATGGAATACATGGGGAGTGCTAAGTATCTGCTAGGCTCTTGTCCTGTCTTACCTGGACTAGTGCCACGTCTCCTAACGAGTGTTTCTACTTTCACTTTCCCCCCTGACACACTGTCACAGAGATGTTTTACTTATTATTATTTCTTTTCTGTACAGCATAAAACTGATCATGCATTCCCCTTCAGCAACTATCAGCGGATCTCCACTATTTATAGAATAAAACTTATATGGCCTCAAACCACTTTTCCAACTAAGCCTCCATATCTATAAACCCTTAGCTAGAACCACACCAGATGAAATATTCTGAACATTCTGTTCACTCTCTCACTTTCATGTCTTCGTGCATATGGTACCCTCTTCCCGGAATACACAGAAAATGTAATTTAAATGTTTTGACTTTGCTCTGAATTGTTATGTTAATGTAAACACTGAAAGTGGATCCATACCGAAAAAAAAAATATAAGTAAACAAACCCAACTCTTATAGTTCCCCTTATCTTAGGAAAACAGACCTAAGCCTTTGTTTCTTCTTTGCTCCTTACGTTAAGAATGTAACCACAATTGGCTATAATTCCTGTTCTATGTATACTGTAATCCCTCAAAAAACCAGCACTAAATGATGCTACTTGTTTTTTTTTGAAGACAGGTTCCAGATCCCTAATGAGCCTATTAGAGGAAATTTTGGAAATACTTAACAGCTGATGAATTTCATATAAGAATTGGAGTATTTCCTTTCTGGTCCAGGCCATGACCACACTAGTCAGGTTTCCCTGCCAGGAATTACCTCTGGGATAAGGTTTATATCTGGATATAAGAGAAGATGAAGTCTGTGCTGCTGACAGTTTAAGCCACTAGCAGCAAAGATTATTCAAGCAGAGAATGAGGAAATTTCCCTTGAGAACCCAGGTTGCTTTAAGGATAGACCAAGGAATTAGTGGGAGGGCAGTGTAGTCTAGTAGAAGCAGCCACATGTCTGAAGACAGATACATCCAAGGTCAAGTCTTCTAAGAAGTCTGTGAGCTCTGGAGGTTACTTACTTCTCTACAACACAGACTCATCTATATTGTCTCCAGGAATGCTGGTGCAGTGGTGGTGGTGGTGGTAATTACATAAAATAACTCACTACAGATTAATATGTTTGAGCTGTTAATTTGTATTTTCTCTCAACATTTCCTTCTCTAGGTACCTAAACACACACACACACAAAAAAAAAAATTTTTAAACTTTGAATTTTCTTCAGTCAAGGATTTTTCGTAGCTCTTTGTCTCAGCAAAAACTTTCCTCTTGCCTTTTTCTCCTTGGGAAATTTCTCTGAGGAGAGATCACTACAGGAGAGGATGGAGGAGACACACCAAAACAGAGAAAACTGAAGGTTAGAAGGTGAAAGAGAAATCTAAAATTTATGCACCAGTGCCAGGATGAGGTACTAAGATCACAAGTGTATCTAAAAAGGGATTCCTCAAAGGCTGAATGGCTCTCAGCCTTTTCAAATATCCCCAGGTCTTGAACAGCTGCCTACAAGCTAAGAACCCTGAACTAAGAAGCAAATCTTCCAGCAACCTGACCCTGTACTTCTGAGGCTCCAGGACTGTGAGAAATAAATGACCATTACTGAGACCACTCAGGTGTAATCTTTTGTTGTAGCATCCTGAGCTAGTTCAGACAGTGCAAAGTCCTTGCTCTTGGTAAACCTTCTGCAGATGTTAGTGGCTCTCTTCTTCTGCCATGCCTCTGTCCTGGTCCTGTGAGCAAAGCAAAAGCTTATCTGTATACACTTTTCTGTCCACCTGAACCTAAACCCTTCCCTGGGAATGAAAATCCTTCTTCCTCAGGGACAAAATCTTCCTATCACAACCACAATAAAAGCTAATGATGCAGAATTCCTGGAGCATGGCAAAAACTCAAAAAAATCTCAGAAGATAAAGTAATAAAAATACAGAGTCATTCCAAGGTTCAGTTTCTCTGAAGACCTAGAAAGATCTTAGGAGAAAAAAAAGTTAAGTCTTAGCTTGCTTACAGTGGCATCTTGCCCAAGATTTTTCTCTGAGACATGTCTCACAAAATTAAGATTGGGGGAGGTGGAAAGAGTGACCACCAGGACATTGTGGCTGGCACTGTGCCTTTTAGCTCTAAACCAGAAGTGGACAAGCCACAGCTCATGGGCAAAAATACATTCTAGTGACATGTTTTGTAAATAAAACTTAGAACACAGCCATGTCTGTTTGTTGACGTATTGTCTGGTCTGCTTTTGTGGTACCCAGTAGAGTTGAATAGCTACTCCAGATAAGTATGACCTAGAATACCATAACTATTAACTGCCTGGACTTTTCCTCAAAAACTTTTCCTTTATTGGCTCTTATTCTAGATTACAAATATGCTGGGAATGATCATACAGATTGTGAAAGGTGGACCCAGCCACTATGGAGAAATAACATGGTGTATCCTTGTTGAAGTAGAACATATTTCCATGTGAGAAAACATTAGAAAGAGCTCCCCCTGCCCCTCTACTACATTCCTCCCTAGAGTCTTTCCTCACCAAAGCTCATTCTCCTAGAATTATTTTGATTCCTTCCTCATTTTAGCCACCACTGTCCGAACATATAATATGCACCAGGTCTGGCTCAGCACAATCGTCAGTGAGGTAAACAAAGATCAGATTGATCTGCCCTCAGGAATTTGTAATTTACCGTGAAGAGATGAATACAAAAAACGTAATGGCATATGGGATGCTCCAAGGCTTTGCACCAATAAGTGTAAGGATCCATTGTTTGTAGAGCAACTTTGCAGTAGAAATCTTTTCCACAAGAGCTCATGATTGTCTGCTAGTAGAGCTGAGTTCAAGAGAAGAAAATAGTTCTGTCTCTTTGCCCCTTGTTTGTTCTCTCCTATTTCTTGTTGTGAGATGACTAAGTCTAAAGAAGTCCCATCCACATTCAGAGAACAGAGAGAAGACCAGGATTTATAAGTGTGTCTGAAATGTCTTCCACCTTAAACGGGCCTGTTATCTGATATAACTACTTTTAATGCCTCCTCTTCTACCTCTGAAGGAGTTCTGGAAAAGATATCATGTGAGTTAATGTTCAAAGAAATCAAATAATGTACTTACAGCTTTATTTTACTTATTATAGTTTTTATTAATTTACCTATTTGTTCTTTATTACTTTTTTATTACATTAATTTATTTATTCAATGTTTTATTTATTGTCATACACTTTACAAAGTAGTTATTTCATATTCAAATACACCCAAGGAAACCCCCTTTACAATGTGACTCAAAGTTTCACTCAGTTTATTCTTCAGCACCCAGGCCACATAAAATACCTGGGAAATTGCTTTCTTCAAGAAATTATCGCCACTTGCTTCGTTGATCACACTGAACAGTGAAGAGATAAATCCAAATCTGCCTACAATGGGCCTTGGCAGATAGTATAGAAATTTTCAATTTGAAGTATCTGAGATTATTTATTATTGTTAATTGATTTTAAAAGAGTCCCAAAGAATAGTCATTACACTAGATGTGTAGCTAATAAGTGGAAAGATAATGCCTTGGGAAAGTCTTGTCTGACCTTTTCTGTGCAATGTGTCCCAAGCACCATTACAGCCAGTGGTTGTCATGTCCTACTGACTCACTTCTTTCTTGTGTGTTTCTCCTAGGAGACTTTGAACCACTAGTTACTATAATGTCTCTCTCAGAGTAGATTCAATAGGAAATGTAGCTTAAAAAAATTTATCATGTGTTGACAATCCTCTGAGATATAAATAAAAATAATATCTGAAAGCTGAATAAAATCTCTCACTCTGATATTATAATTATTCCTTTAACTTTTTAATCCAGTAGGTAACATTGCACAACTCAGTCTCCCTAATGAAAGCCCTGTTCTGAGCCTTACTGTTTGCTTGGAGCAGTTAAATTGTGCTCCGATCCAGCCAGGAACCATACACTTTGCAACCAGGAAAAGAATCAGACCTAATTTCCTCTTAGAAGGGAAATGGTAGCAATCATCTGACCTCAATTATTAAATAGACAGGATGGGGCAAAGAGCTCAGTGTTGAAACCTGAATTGCAGTTACTTGGCCTGCTTTTAAGATTCCCTCTCCAAACCCATGTCCTGTTTCTACATATTTCATGCATAAGAGTCATTTAAGAGAGAGGCTCTGGTCTGGGCATTCATTGTTGTCCTTTAGTAGCAGAGACTGAGACATTGGCTGTCCTCTGTGAAGAGGTATTATGGAAACAACTGGGAACCAGCACACTTCCCTCTGCTGAAGAGACACTGTCAGAAAAAATCATTTGCTAGAGGAACCCCACACAGAGCTGGCACATGTGGATCTCAGAGGCATACAGCACTGAGGAAGGCTGCACTTCCAGGATGTGTTTTCTTAACCAAAAACAGTTGTCAATATAAGAAAAATGGTCCATCCAACCCTGACTGAAGGGTTGGTGGTCAAAATTGGAGGAGTTTGCTAGACACAATGGGAAGAAGGAAAAAGCAGATTGTTACAGAGAATGGCACGAGACAGAGGTAATTTCCAGAAACCTACTTTTACAAAGCTGATTGAGACAGAGAGGAAAGGAAAACTTTTTGTATTAGAGAGCTGGGGGAAACTATAAGATGAATTTGTGAGTTTAAAGGAAGTGCAGAACTCAGAAGAGATCCAACAGTGAATATTCCTGTCTACACTGACCGGGTTAGCAAAGAAGAAAAAGAGGTATAAAGTGAATTATTCCTTCATGCACATACAATTTGTTAAGGTTTAGATCTAAAATACCCCCAAAAGTCTCAAGTGGAAGGTGACTAGATCTTGGGGATGCTCTGTTGTTCAGTGGACTTGGCTATAAATTAGTTCAGGAGCTTAATGTGCTGTTGGGAGGTAGGCCCTGGTTGAAGGTAAGTCACTGGCAACATGAGTTGGAAGGATATACTCTCTTTCTCAACTCCTCCATCTCTCTCTGCTTCCTAGCTACCATGGGTTGAGCACCTTTTCCTCCACCATCCCCTCTGTCATCCCATTTCAGCTCAGAGTCAGCAGACCATGGACAGGAACTGTGAGCCAATATAAACTTCTCCTCCTTTAAGTTGTACACGTTGAGTATTGTGTCCCAGGAACCTGAAAGTGACTGAGACACAATATTTGTTATGTGTATAACTATCTCCCTCAGACACAAAGCCTAGAAACACTTCTGAAAGCAAAGAACAAAAAGTGGATAATATGCCCACTTTTCAAAGGCCATGAACCTGAACTGTTTCATTTAGAACTAAATTCAACAGAATTCCTTTAGTTAGAAAACTCAACAGAATAATTAGAAGTAGAGTACAAAGAATTAAGATGTGGTATGTACATGT
This sequence comes from Chinchilla lanigera, assembly GCF_000276665.1. Taxonomy (NCBI): domain Eukaryota; kingdom Metazoa; phylum Chordata; class Mammalia; order Rodentia; family Chinchillidae; genus Chinchilla; species Chinchilla lanigera. Next base: position 2,158,893 of record NW_004955460.1, on the reverse strand, counting down.
ACCAACTCCCCATGACAAATGTAATTGTGTACTTCAAACCTGCACCATTAAGCAAGTTAGAAATGTGTGTCTTTGAGTTGCAAGCAAGAAGAGAGCTAAGGCTGGTAGTGGTCCAAGGTAATTCTGCTCCACAAAGTCTTCAGGGGCTCAGGAGCTTACCAACTTCTTTTCAGCTATCTTTAGTATGTAGCTCTCATCCTCTTATCTGAGATAGCACCAAGGGCCACATTCCTAGCAGTGAGAGTAGGAAAAGCAATTGTCCCTCAGTTATAAGTTGTACTTTTGTCTTGTTTTTGCAGTACTGAGGACTGACCCCAGTACCTTTATAATGAGCTACATCCTTAACCCTCTGCTTTATTCTTTTCTAACTTTGACTTAGGGTCTTCTTAAGTTGCCTTGGCTGGGCTAGAACTCATGATTCTCCAGCCTCAACTTTCTAGAGTGCTGGCCCAGATCATAATTCTATTTGTAGTTTTTAATACCTAATCATAGGCCCTGCAAGGCTCTGTTTTCCAGGCCTCACAGGAGAAAGTTTCTCTCTTCAAATCAGACTGACGTATAACCAGTGCATTTCATTTATCTGCCAGGAGCTTCAGTCATAGCCTCAAACCTTCTCTCAACCCTGCCCAGGCAAGCCAGACCCACATGTGATCAGGTATGGATACCAACTGATTAAATGGTATAACTTCGACTAGCTCTCTGCTTCAGTCCCACGTAGCCAAATGGAATGCTTAAGCATTAAACTGCCCCTAGGCAATACTGTACTTTTGTTTATTATCTTTACGCAGGCTATTTTAAAGACAAGACCAAATATTTAAAGATTTGCCATTCAAATCTCATTTATGTGAGTAAAGATCCGGAATGAGATTCACCATGGATGAAGACCACCCATCATTAGAGACTTTTGCACATATTTGAGCCTCTGTCAGCGTTTATCATCTTAGAGGAGTGATATTCACTTTACCGTCATTGAATACTTTTCAGCTGAATTGTCAATCCTGAGTGTATCTGAAATAATACAATACTGAACTCCAGAAGGAGAACAGTAGGTATGGAATTTGGACTTCAAAGGAAGCAGATCTCAAACCAAATGCAGAAAATATAACCCTTAAAAATGATAGTTCTAAATAAGAAAAGATGACATAAAAAAGTCTTATCCACATGATACAATGAAATCATTTCTGGAAGGAGTTCACCAATTTAAAATTTATTTGGGAATTTTAGACATGGTGTTAATTCAAATCACATAAAAGACCATTGCCCCATTATGACATGTGCCTTCAATTTCCCGCTACTATTCTGCCTTTCTTCAGTTTCGACTTGGTAGGGCGTAGTGCAGATGTTCATCTCTATTTTCTGTATTTTTCCACTTTGTTGTCAGTGAAAATGCTATCATGCTCAAGGTCACAGTTTATAAGTGGGTTGTTATAAAATCCCTTTGTAAAAACAAACATAAACTACATCCTAGTAATATTTTAAATGTGCTTCTTTTGAAAACTGTATTTCAAATCTGTAATTTGATAACTGCTATGCTGAGAGTTACAGAATATATTTTGTTGTAAATGTTTTATATTTACTACAAAATTTTCAGTGCCCATTAGACACCAATAACTTGTGCTATCGGAGACATCATTTTATTGACTTTCAGTTTTCTTTATGTGCAGCACAAGGAACTTGCCCAAAATCAGTGAGTCTCACAAGGAATTGTATGAGAACTCATATGGGTGATAGGTAGACATCAGAACATTCCTTCTCAAGACTCAGGTGTGCATCCTTCATCCCAGCCACATCTCTACCTAGTTTAGGAGTCATGGTGAGAGACGAATGGAGGCTGCTTTGTACTCTGCTGACTTGCTGTGCAAAACACACTCTGTTAGAAGAAATTATAGATCTAAATAAATGGAAAAACATTACAAGTTCTTAAAGTGAAAGAGTTAGTGTGGTCAAAGTATTAATTTTCCCTAAAGTGATGTGCAAATTGCAATCCCTGTCAAAATCTTTCTTATTTGTAGAAATTGACAAGTGAATTGTAAAATCTAAGTGGGATTTCAAGGGATCCAGAAGAGGCAAAGCAAATTTGAAGTAGAACAAAGTAGGAAGACTCACACTTTCTGATTTCAAACCTTGTGCAAAGGAGTGTCAGTTAAAATGGCATAACACTGACACCAAGATGGTTGGTTGTAGAATCCGTGGAATGGAATTGAGCTTCTCAAAAAAATTCCCTAAACTATGGTCAGCTTATTTTTAAAGAGAATGTTAAGACCATTCAATAAAGAAGGGAGAGTATTTTTCAACAAATGGTGCTGAGACACCAGGGGAATCATATGAAAAAAAAAAAAGTAATTCATTCCCATACTGCATCCACACTATCTATGAAAAATGGCTTAAAATAGATCAAAGATCTCAGTGTGACAGTTAGAACTCTAAAACTCTTAGACGGAAACAAAGGGGTAAATATTTGTGACCTTGGATTTGGCAGAAGATTTCTAACTATAACACAAGTATGGGCACCAAAAGGAGAAGCAGACACGTTAGACAAAAGCCTTCCTCAGGAGGTAAGAAGTGATCAGCGGTATTAGGCCCTTCTTTTCATCAAGGTCACACAACAGATCCAGAAACAAATCTTGCTGAGCGTTTGATGTGTCAGCTCCATGAAAGTGATTGTGCAACAGAATCTCCCAAACCCTGACTCTGAGGTTTGGAGGGAGAAACTGAAGAATTTAAAGGCTGTGGTTTCCATGTGTACGTCAAACCTGAATACAAAGCCTCTGATCCTCACAGAGCTGAAGGTCTACTGGGAGATTTTCTATAATTTGGTGTGTTATTAAAAGGGTGACATTTGTCTACTTGGAAGCAAATATACTGGACATAATTCTCCAGTAACACTTTCATATCCTCTGACATCTTCTTAAGAAAGTTTAAACTCTCTGAGAATTACAAGAAAATACACAGCTGGTGATTTCAACGTTGCTGAAGACTTTGAGGCATCCGCTGTAAAGTAACATGTTTACTAGAAAAATGCAACTAGCATCATACATACACACAAACAAAATAGCAGCACATCTGTTAAATATATGCCTTGTGATTGTACCACAGGGCACCATCGTTTACTCCTGAACAACAACAGAAATCATGAGTGACAGCTAAAGTTGACTGTCAAGTTGACTGGTTTATGAGACTCATAGAAAGGGACATGGGGATGCTATGCCCATGAGTGAATTAAACCACTGATGTCCATGACTAAATCTGCTGGTAGGTGGTGGGGCCCAGATGGAGGTGGGTTCCTGGGTTGTACCTCTGGAGGCCAATGTTTATAGGCATCCTTCTCCTGCTCTTTGCCTCATGGATGCCATTCATGGAGCACCTCTGCTTTACAATGCGCTTCTACCATAATGTTCTTGGATTGCAACCAGCAGACCTTGGACTGACACCTCTGAAACCGTGAGCAGAAACAAACCTCTCCTCCTCTAAATTGTGGGTGTCAGATATGTTCTCCCACCAGTGAGAAAGCTGACCTGTACACCTAGAGAATAAAAACTACCCACTCATGATTCGTGTATTATAATTGTCCTAGACCTGCAGAAGAACGGCATACTTTAATACAGACCTATTTTCTGTACTGATATTTATTATCTGCTATGTACAATCTATTGTGTAGAACACAAAACACTCTGAGACAGTGCTATTTTCTATACAAACTACATTTCATGCTGAACTAATAAGCAGGAACATAGGAAAAGTAAACTATTTTGTAAAGTTTGGTGGTTCAGAAGTAGATAGAAAAATGTCCGTGCTAGCCCAACCACATTCCCTTATCCTGGAGGCTGGAGGACTCTGGAGAAATGTACAGGTTGGGGTCATTAAAGATACTGCACATTTGTGCCTGCAGATTTGGAGCCTTCTAGAAGATGTTCTTGTGACAAAGCTCAGAATAGAGGGCAGGCATTCCGAGGCACACAGAGAGCCAGCAGCACACTTGACCCTCGGTTAGCAATAGCATCTGTGGGAGTTTGCCTTTGCACTCTGAGCAGGCAGTGAACATCAATGAGCAGACAGTCTGGGCCTTTCTGTAGTCCGGTTTCTTCAGCATCAAGTGCAGTTTGAATAGAGAAGCAGAAAGCATTGCTTTAGAGTGCTTTTGTGCCCTACCCATAGCAGGTACTCAACAAGATGCAGTTCACGATGAAAGGACAGTTGTACATCCCTTGAAGACAGGAATTTGTTCTGAGAAATACACACCTGGGTGATTTATTTATTGTGTGAATATAGTTGTGTACTTAACACAAACCTAGACAAAACAGTCTATGAAGACATCTAGACTGTATGGAGTGTGTGCATATATAAAACTACAGTCATTAAATACATACTAGGTGTAGAATATATAATGTTGAAAAGCATGTATTATATAGACATAACATCATATATGTAAAGCATATGCTGTATGTGTATGCTATGATCCATGAGAGTTAGAACAAACTAAGCCCAAATTACACACAAGAGAAACCATGGAAGAGGCTGCTGCTTGCATTCCTTGGAACACTGTTTTATGCAAACTTTGTTTTGATAAGTAAAAGGACTACATCTAAAATAGTGCTATAGGGATGGTACAGTAAATACTAAACTAGTAACACAGTCATTTGTTGTTAGCATCAAGTACTGCATTAGGTATATATGGTGTGCTATACTTTTAGGACTGGCAGTGTAGTGGGTTTCTTCACACCAGCATCACCACAAACCTCTGAGTAAAGCGTTGCACTACAATTTTTGCATAAGGTGGCTATTGCATCACTAAGCAATGGGAATGTGTTAGTCCCATGATAATCCCCACCACCAATCTATATGTGGTCTATCGTTGCCCAAAACAGTGTAAGTGACACATGGTTGTCTATATATCCTCAGCTTCATATGCTTAGTAACAAAGTCAAAATACATAACTCAGAAATCTGTGAGATACATAAGAAAGAAGAGACAGAAACCCAAATGCAGACAAAACTTCTTAATACTCCTCTTTCAGTTGTTTTGGCATAACAACTCATCTAAAGTAACTGTGGCTATAAAGATTGTCAAAGATATAATTAACATGACTGAATTAGGCAAAACAGATGTTTGTATACTAAAAAGAGACAAAGCAGAGATTTATTTTAAAACTTTTTTCTCTGTTTACAGGTAGTATCTTTTTAGATGATGTTAGAATAAGCTGCTATATTTTATTTTTAAATCCTATTGGGATTTTTATGGGAGGAATATGAAATTTAAATATACCAAGAGAAAATTGAGTATCTTAATATTAAAATCATTCAGAAACATGAACTGCATGGCCATTTATTTAAACTGTCCTCTAAAACTTTAAGTTTTTGTATTATAAACCTTGAACATTTTTAAATGTATCATTGGTATTTTGTAGTTTTGTTGTTTTTACTCAGGATTTTTTTATTGTACTTTCCCTTTGGCTCTTGCTGTCCATGAGTATTTTTTACAGGTGAATTAGTGAGTAAATAGTCAAAATTAAGCTATTCTGAAAGAAGACCCAAATCCTCAGCCATTACTTCAGAAAAAGGGGGTGAAAGATGCCATTTTTTCCAAAAAAAAGATAGTTACTTCAAAAGACGAAAAAATGAAGTTTTACAGAATAAACATTTTTGTTTTGTGATTTATTAAACTTCATTATTCTGTCAGTATTTCACATTTTCTTTATTTTTTTAGTGAATCATTAAACCAATATTTAAAGCCTATACACATGATCTCTAGGTGTTTTGGAAGCCTCAATATATCAGCCAAACACAGATGCTTCAATGAGATTTTTCTGTAAATATGCTTATCTCTGGTTTTTTCTCTATCATATATAACATATACGAATTATTATAGATATTCCTTATCAATATTTATGTAAGATGTAAAAATTACCAATATTACAAAATTTCCCTTTGCAGTATGTTATTGCACTCACATTAGTTCTTCCAATAAGTTGATATTTACTACAATATTAAATATTAACTATTTGTTGCAGTATAATTTATCACTCTGGTTTTAAGAGTAGTTTCTTCTTAATGCTTACCTATACAATAAGGTTTTGAGAAACTCTCCTATGGTTTTGATGAAAAGTTTTAAATTTTTGATTTTTGCATGTAACTGTTTAATGACCTTGGAATTGTCTTTTATGTGCTGTGTTAGACAAACTTCCTTATTTCACCTACTGTGATGATCATTCCTTCACAGTGAATTATAATCTTATCTTGAGGAAGTCTTGGTTTAATTTGATGATGAGTCATTTCTTCCCCTATGATAGAAGTGTGATTCTGTTTGTCTGCTTCTGTTCTATTAGGCCATTTGTTTGTCTTTGCAAAAATTCCCGCTCTGACATACACTACACATGCAAAGTAACTCTTACTGCTTCAGAAGGCAAGTCACACAGGCCACCCTTCTCTTTACCAACATCAAGGGGTTTTTTTTGTTGTTTGCTTGGTTTTTTGGGGGGGACAAGTTCTCACTATGTAGTGCAGGCCTGTCTTCAACTCACTGTGTAGCCCAAGATGGCCTGAAACTCACAATGATCCTTGTGCCTCAGCCTTCTAAGTGCTAGGATTACAAGTGTAAGCCACCAGGCCCGGCCATCATGGTTATGCTTGACCCTTAGTTTTTCCGTATCAATTTCAGAATTATGCTGAAAAGTCAAAAAAGTAAAACTTAAAACCCACTTGTACCTATACTAAGCTGTCATTGTACTTATCCCACAGAACAGTGAATGTGCTGTGTTGTAAATGAATTCCCATCTTCCAGAGATTCAGTTGTCTTGACATGCTACCTCCAGTAACTATGTGACTCTTTCACTTATCCTTTAGATTTAACTCTCTGTATTATATGAATGACTACATTATATGCGAGCTTTATTCTGAAGGTTCCTGACTTCACTGCTGGCACAGAAACACAGCTCATTTTGTCACTGATTCATTGACTGATTGCAGTGCTGGGGCTTGAACCCAGGACTCACGCATGCTAGACAAGCACTCTACCACTGAGCTACAATCTCAGCCCTCACATTCTCACATTTTCAATTCTGATTACCAGTTTTGCTTCTCTTTTTCAGCTGGCTAAGACTGTCACTGCAGTACTGGGTAGAAAGCATGATATTACACATTTGTGATTTTTAAAAATTGTTAATTTTCAATAATTAACTTTAAAAAATATTTTTCATACAGAACCATTAGATATGATGTTATGGGTATTTGGGTACCTCCATTTGATATAATTTAATCTTAAGAATACTCACTCTGCTCTCCAGTTAGACAATAGATTTTCTCATGAATAGACATTTAAATTATTCATATTTAGTGTACCTAATAGTATAATCATATGGTTTTTCTGCTGTAGTTTGCTAATGTGGTAATTTATATTAATAGTTTTATATGTTGAGCCAACCTGGCATTTTGAAAATCAACCCAACTATTATAACACACACTGTGCACATTTATATATCATTAGAGTCATTAGATTCAATTTGTTCACATCTATACTCATAAGTGAACTTTAAGCTCTAATTCCCTTTCCTATATATCTTTCTCAGCTTTGCTATTAAATTTATGGTAAATTCACAAAGTTACTTGGGGGATTTTTCCCTCTTATTATCACTGAGAGAATTCCAGTAAGATTGGAATTATTATTTGCCTTTTTACTTGAGAAAATAGACCTATAAATTTTGATGCTTCTTTTGTGGAGTTATTTTAAATGACTGATTCGCTTCTTTAAGATTTTGTCTCAAAAGGGTTTTAGTCATCTTAGATCACATATCTTTTTCTAAAAATATATTTATTTCACTGAACTTTGTGAATGCATTAAGTGATTGCTGTAAAGTTGTTAATGTTAATATTTTAAATATTTAGTTTAAATTTCTGTGATATCGCTCATTGTTCTCTCTTGACCTATTCACTTCATTTGCCTAGTAAAAGAATGAATTTCTGCCTTGCTTTATTTCCAAACTTAAATTTTAAATTAACATACATGAAAACTGACTTTTTCCTCTAGTATACAGTTTTACAAATTTTAACACAAGGATAGATTTACGTGACAACCACCACAAGCAAGATGCAAAGTAGTTCCATAATCTCCCAAATCTTTCTTGCTATTCCTTTGTAGTCACATCCATCCCAAAGCAACTACTGATCTGTTCTCCATCACTGGCTTTATCTTTGAAAAATGTTATACAACTGTAATCTTTCAAGGCCAGCTTCTTCTACCCGGAATAGTGCATCTGAGATTCAGCTACATCATTGTGTATATCAGTAATTCTTGCAGTTCTTGAGCTGTGTTTAGAGGTATGGATATACTCCAGTTTATTTAATCATTTGCTTATTAAAGAATATTTGAGTAGTTTTCAGTTTGGGGTAATTATAAATAGAGTTGTAATAAAATTTACATATAGGAGTTTCTTTAAATGTGAACATAAGCATTTGTAACTTTAGGTAAAATACTCAGGAGTAAGATTACTGCACCATATGGTAAATGTATGTTTATTTTATAAGAGACTGCTAAACTCTTCTCCAGATTGCCCATACCTTGTTGCATGCCCACCAACTGTTGAGAAATCCAATTCCTCAAAACATTTACCAGCACTTGTATTCTCAAGGTTTTTTTTTTTTTAATTTTAGCTGTTCTTATAGATGTTTAGTGGTGTATCATAGTAGCATTAATTTATTTCTTAATCACTGATGTGCTTATTTTCTATCTTTCTGTTCTCTTGGATGTATTGTTTATTCAAGTACTAGCTTGACTTTTTAGTTTAGTTGCTTTCTGTATAAGTTAGCTTTCAGTCACTATAACAGAATGTGTGAGATAAATAACTTACTTTTTAAAAACTCTTATTATTAGGCTCAATTTTGGAGATTCCAGTCCATGATCAGTTGATCCCATTGCTTTGGGCCTGTGAAAAGGTAGCACCATAGGGCAGGAAATTGTTCAAGAGCAAAACCATCCATCATAGCCAGGAAGCAAAAGACATTGAGGAGGAGCTGAGTCCCACAATCCTCTCCCAGAACATGGACTGAGTGGCTTCAAAACCCCAAGTATTGAAGATTCCCCCCAGCTCCACCCAGGAATAAAGACATTTGGAGGACGTCAACATTAAAACCATAGCGCTTTTTTTTTTTTGAGGGGGGTACTGGGAATCAAACTCAGGATCTTGAGCTTGCCAGACAGGCACTTGTCCCACTAAGCTATATCCCCGGCCCCCATAGTGCTTTCTTACTCTTTAGCTCTGAGAGTTTTTTATATACTCTAGATATAAATCTTTGTTGAATGTGTCATTTGTATTTTGCACACATTCTTTCCCAGTCTGTAGTTTGTCATTTAGTTTAATATAGAAATATCTCACACAAATAAATCATTTCTTAATTTTGACAATGTCTAGTAATTTACCATTTTTTTCTTTTGCAGCTCATTCTTTTATTGTCTGTCTAAAAAATTTCTCCAAACTTACAGTTAGGAAAAAGTTTTCATGCGTGTTTTTTTTTTTTTTCTAAAAGCGATGTTGTATTATTTTACATGTACGTCTGTGATTCTTTTTGAGTTGACTTGTATAGAATATGAAGTGTAGGTCAAGGTTCATATTTTTGTACATGGTTACCCAATTATTCTAATACCAGTATTGAAAAGACATTTTCCCCTCTTGAACTGCCTGTGCACCTTTGCTGAAAATCAACTGACCATATTTTTGTGGATCTATTACTGGAAACTGCCCCTTCCACTGATCTGTGTGTCATTGTCTTTACCAGTACTATATGATCTTGATTATTGTGCTATATAGCAAGCATTAAAACCACCATTTCTAATGCTTGTTTTATTATTTTTATTCTCTTTAATTGTTTGATCAGTCTTGCATTCTTGCATCTGGTAATCTGAGCAACTTTGCTAAAGATAACAATAGGTAATATACCAAGCCTTGTTAACATCCTACCACCTTGTTTTGAAATTCTGCATCACTTTTATTGTTTTTGTGTTATTTCTGCCTTTGTTGTTATTTTGCTATTTTTTTCTCTTTAAAATAAAAAGAAAAGAAAATGTTGCTATTATAAATCAGAATAAAATAAAACTGGTGTGCTTCCTTCAAATTATTTTCTCTTTTAAAATTATTGTTCTTTTTTCCTTTCTATATAAATTTAGAATTAGCTGTAATTATCTATAAAACTTTTGCTGACACTTTAACAAAACTAAATTATCTATAAAAATTTAGCTGACATTTTACTACACTGAATTTTCCAATCAATAAACAAAATGACTCTTTAACTTTGAATTCATTCTCTTGCTTTTCTGCTTTCTAATAGCTTTGCTCCCAATCTTACTAATTTCTACTTATAATTATTATTCTTTTTTCTACTTTGCATTTACTTTGTAAATTTTTCTAATTTCTTGGATGAATAGTGTGGCAGTTTTAAACTATGTCAATGTGATAATTAATTGTGGGGTCAATTTGAGTAAGAAATGCCTAAAGGATTAGTGTAGCATAGTTCTGTGTGTGTCTGGATGATGGATTTACTGAAGATGGAAGACCCAACCTGGGAGGTGGTATCAACCAACTGGCTTTAAGCCTGAATGAAATGAAAAGGGAAAGAAGAAGGAAGTCATGCCTTTAGTTTTTCATTGGACCTCCAGTTTTGACACTGTCTTTGGAAACATCTCCAGGCTTCCAGTGCCGATTCTTCAGCCTTCCAGAGCAGACACTGGCTTTCCAATACCACTCACAGGGAACTCTGCAGTGAGCTCCAGGCCTTCAATTTTTGAATGGATCCTCTACTCTCCAGCAAACAGAGGGCCCTTTTGCAGATGAACGTTGTAAATTCTTTATATATCATGCATCTTTTTTTCATACTATATCTGATCCTCTATTGAATGCAAATTGATACAGTAAGTAAATTCTTCAAAACTTTTTAAAGGTGGGCTCTTCTTTTTCATTGTTGCCGTACTTATTGAAGTGCTTTTAATGAACGGATTATGGAAGAAAGAGAGGATTTGTGACTTCTAAGACAAGTCATAAATGGCTCTGTGGCCTCTCCCATACTCTATCTTGCAGCCCTATAGAGTTTTATTTTATAGTCTTATGGATAAGCTAGGGCAACAATTGTACTAGAAGTTTTGCATCATTTGCACAATTTCAACTGCAGGAAATCTTGGGTGTTCAAGGACAAGCTCACAAGTAAGAAACAGAGGACTTGTTCTGAATTAAGTATGTCTAAATTTTTTATGGTATTCTTTGCTCCATAGATATTTGAGATTTTCTAAATGTGTGGGTTTTTCTAAGTCACTTCTGACATACTGAATTCTAGAATATTTTCATTATGATCATAATTTTTGAAATTATAGGATATCAATCAGTATTTATTGAGACTCAAGCACATGGATAATTTTAATAAATGTTAGCATCAGTGCTTGAGAAGAACAAATATTTTGGCAGATATAGGGCTCTGTATATAGGAATGAGCTGAAATTTGTTAATTGTGCTATACATCCAAATCTTCCTTATTGCTAATGACATATTTTTACACTTGATCTATGTATGACTGATCTGTCTTCTTTGTGAGAAGTTACTGAGAAAGATGTACTAAAATTTTCCTCTGTAAAAGATGATAGATCAAGGTAATTTTAAATTTCTGTTAATATTCTGATTCTGCTATTATGTGCATGTAGTGTTATATGTCTTGAAAGTACATTTTATCAATGTATAATAATTTTTTAATTCTTACTAACCCTCTTATCATAAGATTATTTTAACCAGCATTATTGAATCCATATTACATTGAGTACTGCTATTAATGATAATTTTTCCATTGTTTTAGAGACTTGGTTTTCTTTTATTGGGATTAAATTTTAATATTGTTTAGTAAGTTTTGCTTTGAACTAAAACAACTAATTTATTGACACTGGTTATGTTTATCAGTATATTTGGATGCATTTGTTTCAATTTATTTTATATTTCTTATCCTTTTCATTGTGGTAAAAATATAACACATAATTTACCTCTAACACATTTTTGAGCATACAATTTAGTAGCAATAGATATGTGAACATTGTTGTGAAGTAAATATCCAGAATATTGTCCTCTTCTAAGACTGAACTCTTTACCAACTAAATAATAAATCCTTTTTTCCTCTCTTCAACCCCTCTATAACTACAAGTCTATTGTGACTGTGAATTTGACAGCTCTAGATATAAAATGTCAGTGAAATCACACAGTATTTTATTTTTTATGACTGGCTCATTTCATTTCAATAATGTCCTCAGTGTTTACACATGCTGTAGCATGTGACAGAATTCCCTACCTTTTTAAATCTAATAGCCCATCATTTCCAAACACCACATTTTGTTTATCTGTTCATCTTTTGATGCACATTTTGGTTGCTTCCATCTCTTGGCTCTTGTGAGTACTGTTGTAGTGAACATGGGTGTGCAAGTATCTTCTTGAGACCCTGCTTTTGATTCTTTTGAATATATCTTCCAAAATGGGATCCCTAGATTATATGGTAGTTCTATTTTTAATTTTTTGAGGAGCTGCCATGCTGTTTTTCATAGCAGTTGCAGCCTTTTACAATCCACCAACAGTGCCCAAGTCTTCCCAGTTTTTTCACATCCTTTCCAATGTGTTATTTTCAAGGTTGGGGATGTGGTTTTTGATCTTAATGAGTGTGAGGTTTTCCTCCATTTTCTATTTTATACTCTTTTTGTTTTGTACTTTCAGACTGACTAAAATCCCTTCTGCTTGCTTCCTTGTCTACCCTTTTCTTAGAACTTAAGCAATTTAGGCTACTCTAATACAGATTACTCTAGAAATTTTAATGCACATTTTAGCTCATGAATGTATAAAATGTATCAGCATATTTATCTTTCTTACTGAACAATAGAAGAAATTTACATTATGACTTCAGGCATTACTTTCCAGATTTGGTTTTATGTATAGTTTAATTTATTTTGACTCTACTAGCTGGACGTTATTGTTACTGCTTTATAAACTGAATGTTAATTTCAATTTAATTTTGCCAATGTTTGCTTCAAACATATTGAAGATATGTTGCTAGGTCCGTATATATTTTGCATTAGCATTATTTTATCTTTTTGGTAGATTGATCTTTGTATCTCTATGAATATCATAAAGGAATATATTTTAAAGAGAATAAGAAACTAATTCAAAAACTTTACAAGTGATAGAGAGCTTCACTAAACAAGATGGTAGGAATTCAACAATGGCTGTTATATTGCATATTGTTGTCTTCAAATTAGTTGTTCAGATTACCAAATATAAGCACACAAGTCTACTTTGTTTGGTGTTAGTAATTATGTTTTTCATTTTTTACTAGGATGTGAGCCACTCTCTTTTTTTTTTTTATTTTAGAAATAAAAGGAGGAAAATACTAACAGATCGACAACGTTTTACACAATAGCAAAGGATCAGTACAGACATTACAGAGTTACAAACAGAGTGGTAGGGAATTAACAATGCTTATTGTATTACATATTGATATCTTCAATGTAGTTTCTCATGAACACACATATAGACATACAAAGCCACTCTCTTTATTTTTTGCTAGGATGTGAGCCTCTCTGAATGGAATACCCTTTATACCTTTTGACTTTCCTTCTTCATCTTTAATACTTTCCTTCTTCATCTTCACTTGTAAGTAGTATATAATTCCTTTTAACCTACTGACAGCCTTAGTTTTTGAATCAATGTATTTAGTCTGTTTATATTTTTTAAGTTACTGATATATTTGGACTTCTTTCTGTCATTTTACTACTTAAAGTTTCTTATGGTTTAGATCTCAAATGACCTCCGAGGCCTCATGTGTTTAGAAGGTAACAGGGTCATGTGGCCACTATAGTTAAATGTACTATTAGGAGGCAGGGCTTGGTTGGAGTTTGATCACTGGAGACATATCCTGAAAGGTTGTCTTCCTCAACAGCTTTTCTATTGGCTCTATACTTCCTGGCCACCATGATATTAACATAATGTGAGTTGCTTTTCATCTGTCATCCCTTTTCTGTTTAATGTCTCCTAACAAAAGCTGCAAGCAGTGAGCAAAGCTACCCTAAGAGTGAGACCACGAGGTCTGCAACTGATGAAGCCATAGGGGTGGGCTATCCAAGACTTTGGACCTCACATCTCATTCCAACTTGCCCTAGATGCTGGACACAGAGCTCCAGGATTGAACATCTGCCTCCTAGGTTTGTCTCAGTCTTGCTTTGGTCCCATTTCTTTCTATGCCCTTACGTCTCCCTTTTGGAATGGGAATATTTACCCCATGACATGGTATGTTGGAATTGTTTAACTGTCTTTTTTTTTTAAATTTTTCCAAGGCTCACAACTAAGAATTTGCCTTGATTCTCAGAGGAGGCATGAAATTGAACTTTTCAACAATGATGAAACTGTTAAAATTTGATGACTCTTAGGGATAAACTAACTAAATGTATTTTGCATTAAAAATGGATATGAAACTTTTAAGAGCCAGAGGAGAAGTTATGGTGGAGATCTAAACTGATGCCCAAAGCCTTATGTATTTGCAAGGCGATTGGATCATGGGAGTGCTATAGCTAAATATTTCATTAGGAAAGGGGGCCTAGTGAGAGGCACGTCACTAGGATGTGACCCAGAAGTGTGTATCTCCCTACCTGGTTCTTCTTTCTCTCTGCTTCCTGGTTGCTAGGATATGAGCCACTCTCTGTCATGGCAGGCCCTTCCACCATGCTGTTTCTTAGTTTGACACTGGTAACCCTGGAGTGAAACTTTTGAAATGGTAAGCCAAAAATAGCATTTCTTCCTTTAAGTTGTGGTGTTGGCTATATTGTACTGGTGATAGGAAAGTGATTGAGATAAATTGTGATATTTCCACCTGCACTGCATAACATTTCTCTTTCTTTGTTGCTTTCCTTTGTATTATTTTTTAAAATGTCTTCCTTCTATCTCCTCTTAGTCTATTAGTTATATATTCTTTTACTTTTCACCTAATATCTAACCTAGAATTTACACCACACATCTATTTGTGATTAGAATTTAATTCTAATGACTTCTTTCATCATCTCAGTGCAAGTGAAAGAATTAATATATCTTCTATGTATTGCATTATTGTAGTTACACATCTTAATTCTATATATATTTAACCCTAATTGATACAACAGTCACCAGATTTGTGCACATATTCTTTTCTTTGCTTTTTATTTCTTCCCTATTTTTCTCTCCCACTTAAGATCAATATTTTCTGCCTGAAGAATTCCCATTATGTTTGCTTTTCTTTCCTCTTTTGCTTTTTCTTTCTTTTCTTTTTCTTGTGTATGTGATTATATTTTTGCCTGAAATATGTCCATTTGCATTTCTATTCAAAGAATACTTTTGTTGATACGGAATTCTAGTTCATCTTTGAGGAACATTTTGGTGGTCAGTATAGGGCTCAATATTGGCCATTATTTTCTACTAGCATATTAAAGATGTCATTCTACAATTTTTGGGCTTACATCATTTTACTAAGGAATTGATTTGATTTTGATTGCCTGAAAGTTAATGAAGGCATTTCTTGTTAATGAAACCAATAAACCCCCCTGCACTTAAGATTTTTTTCATTATCATTGATTTCAGTGAATTTTACACTGGTATGCCTTGATATGCTTTAAAATTTTTTTGTCATTTTTGATTACACTTTGATCTTTCATATACTATTTCGTTATTTTAAAAATAAAAGAATGAAAATGTGCTAACAATCACACAGACATAAACAAAACAACACAAAAACAATAAAAGCAATACAGAATTTTAGATAAGGTGATTGGAAATTAACAATGGTTATTGTATTACATATTGTTATCTTCAAATTGGTTACTCATATAAACAAATATAGGCCTGTAAGATTGATCACACAAGTAAACATTAACTGTTCCTTTCCATGAAGCATAGAAATTAGTACTACAATTATCTTAGCTATTTTGCGTATATATACATATCTTTTTCCCTTCCTTCTTTTCTCTTTTCCCTCATTCCAGTTGTTCTTTCCTTTTGAGCAGTTTATTTCCCTTTCACGGTATCTATTGTACCTTTTAGATTTTATTTCCTCTTTCAGGTTCTTCAACTAGTAAGACAATATGGTATTTACACATGTAGGTCTGATTTATTTCACTTATGAGTATGGTCTCTAGTTTCATCCATTTACCTATAAAAGCCTCAATTTTATCTTTCTTTATAGCTGAGTAACATTTCATTATATAAAAATACAGCCTTTTTAACCATTCCTCAACTGATGGGCATTTGGGTTGCTTCCACAATTTAGTTATTATAAATTGCACTGCTATAAACATGGGTGTATATGTATCACTGTAGTATGATATTTTTAGTTTTTCTGGAAAAATACCAAAAGGGAAATAGCTGGGTTGAATGGGACCTCTCGTCCTAGTTTAGTGAGGAATCTCTAGACTGATCTCCACAATGGCTGCACCAGTCTCCACTCCCACCAACAGCAGGGTTTTGTGTTTGTTTGGTTTTTTTTTCCCCACAGCCTCACCAGCATTTGTTATTGGTTGATTTCTTAATGGTAGCCATTCTCCCAGGAGAAGTGTGTGTTCATCTTAGATATTCATTTTTGTATTGGGTCTTTGAGTTTGAGGGGGCTGATTTTTTTTAATTCTTTATATGTTCTAGACAGAAGTCCTTTGAGGGACAGTTGGCTAAATTTTTTTCCCAATTTGTGGGTTTTGTTTTATTCTGCTGGTGATTTCTTCAGATGTGCAAAAGTTTTTCAGTAAGATGAGATCCCAGTTTTTGATTCTTTGAAGTATTTCCTGTGCAGTTTGATTTTTGTCCATGAACTCTCTGCCTAACCCTATGTCTTCAAGATTTTTACCTATTTCTTTTCCAGTAGATTTAGTGTTTCTATTTTAATATTTAGATCTTTGATCCATTTTGACTTGAGTTTGGTGCATGCTGATAGACATAAGTCTAGTTTCAGTCTTCGGCATGTGGTGAGTCGGTTTTTTCAGCACCATTTATTAAAGAGGCGTCTTCCAATGAGCTTATTTGGCTCCTTTGTCAAAGATAAAGTGGCAGAGTGTGTCTGTGGTTGTGGCTGCATCTCCTAGTCTGTTCCATTGATCTTCAGGTCTGTTCTTTTGCAAGTACCAGGTTGATTTTATCACAGTATCTTTGCAATATAATTTCAAGTCGGGGATTGTGGTGCCACCTAACTTGTCTTTGTTGCCCAGGATTCCTTTTGCTATTCTGGGTCTCTTCTGGTTCCAGATGAATTTTAAGAATATTTCTCTAGACCTGTGAGGTATACTAATGGTATTTTAATTGAGATTGCATTGCGTCTGTACAACAATTATGAGAATATGGCTATCTTCCTATCCATGAACAAGAAATATCTTTCTATTTCCTGAAATCCTCTTCAACCTCCTTTTTCAGAGTACTGCCGTTTTCACTGTATAGATCTTTTACATCTTTTGTTACATTGATTCCTAAGTATTAGCAAACACACTAAGAGAGAAATTAAGGAAACCATACCTTTCACAATAGCATCTTATACCATTTGAATGTGCAGTTTAGTGTCTTTCATTAGTTTTGGTTACTTCTTGTTCAGTGTCATTTCACAAATGTCAGCATTCTCCTCCTCTGCTACAGATACTCCAAGGGCACCTAGATGCCTGTGTGTCTCTTATGTCATGGCTTTGGGTTTCTTTCATTGAGCAATTTTTTAGCTTACTTTTCTGACCCACAATGAAATATCTCCAAATTCACTAATCTCAAAGGAGATTTCTGTTCTTAACTTGTTCACTATGTTTTTACTTGTAATTATACTTGTAATTATGTAATTATAAAAGTAGTAATTATACTTTTTCTGTGGGAATGAACATTGTAATTTTTTAGAGTTAATTATTAAATTTTTTCATCTACTGTTTTGAATATATAATAATTATATTAAATTCTGTAGCCATTAATTCCAAAATATCAGCTCATATTCAATTTTATTCTAATTTCTGAGTGTATTTTTTATTCAATTGTTTTGACTCATGGAATGGACAAACTATTATTTATGGAAAATCAAAGATTGTGATGAAAATTTAAGAGAAATTAAGGTAATTTCCATCCAGAGATGATGTCTTCATTATCACAGCTGTCAAGTAGTGTAGAGTTGCACTAACCTAGAATGTGTTTTATTCACTAGTAATCCTTAATTTATTTCATTTAGTCATTACTCCTAAAGTATAGCAATTTAACTTTCTTTATTCAAATCCTGAAATATTTGCTAATATTTCCATGTTTTCAGTAGCTCCTCTCACACTACTGAAAGCTCTGCTAAGATTCTCAGCCCTGCAGCTATTACTTTCCCCATTATTTTTGGGATCTCATAGACTTCATAAATATATGTGTTATGTACAGCCTAAAGGTTTGTTTCTTGCCTGTAAGTATATGAGCTAATAATACTTTTGCAGTTTAGATCTAAAATATCCTCGCAAAGTCTTATGTGTTTGGGAGGTGATTGGATCATGGGAATGATATACCCACCAATGGATTATCAGTTTGATGAATTCATGGCTGAAGGTAGTATTAGGGCCTCATGGGAGGTGAGTCACTGGGAGAACGACTGCAAGATCATTCTTGCTTCTAGATTCTTCCTTCTTTGCTTCCTGGCTGTGATGAGTGAGCATCAATCTCTGCAAGGTCTTTCTGCCATGATGTTTCCATTTGGAGCCAGGCTGACTTTGGACTGAACCCACTGGGAAATGTGAGCCAAATAAACTTCTCCTTTAAGTTGTGGTTGTAGAATATTTTGTCCTGTTGATAGAAAACTGACCAGTATAGATACCTAGGCTTCAGTTCAACATGCCTCAGCAGATATCTTCAGGGTTGATACCAACAATCTTGAATTTGCATAGCTTTCCAGGCTAAAAAGTCCTATCCTCTGAGGAAATCCCTTTTTTTTTTTTTCTTTTGCAGTACTGCGGAATGAACTCACATCATTTGCACTCAGATACTCCCCCAGATTTTTTATTTATTTTATAAATTTGGAGACAGGATGTTGGTAAGTCATAAAGTGGTCCAGGATGAGATCAAACTTGTGATCTTTCTGCTTCAACTACCTGAGCAGCTGTGATTACAGAAATGTGCCACCATGTCTGGATTAAGTATTTTTAATTACTTTAGTAACTTCATTGAATTCCTCTTAACACTTATTCTAGCATCTTAGGTATATTGTAACAGAAAGTATATTTCTGACCATTAGATGTTCCATATTGTCTTATGTAAAAGTCTAATTTGCAATTTTTAATTGCATTGAAAACTCACTACACATTTCTCCACTTCTATTGATTGATTCTTCTAGTTTTTGATTTTAGAAGCATTGCTGTCTGACAGTTAAGCGTTTTGTCTTTGGAGGTAAATTCTTTGAAGAATTATCTTTGGAGAAAATTTTGAATTCAAGTATTTGTATTGTTATATGGGCTATTTTCTTACTTTTCAGGGCCTCAGTTTTTTAATCTATAAATGGGAATATTAGCAGTGCACCTTTTACAGAATTAAATATCATCATTTTGGAAAAGTTGTAATGATAATGCCTAACACACGGTATAAACAATCTGGGTCAAACCTCTTAGGGAATAAATTAATGTAGGCTAACATAAGTAAAAGAATGCCCTTTCCTTGGGTAATTATTTATTGAATTTCTGTCTTCCATATAAGGACCAACATATTTTTCTACCTGCTTAAAAAAATCCATTTGGATTTCTGTAGTCAGCATTAAAGTATTTTATCTTATACTCTCATAGAATATCCATTGCTTACAAATCTCTTAAATCATTTCTATCCACATCACTCCAGAGTTATGTAAGTACTTATGTGAGTGTCATCACTACCAGTTTGTGAGTTCTTATAGTATAAAAATTCTTGAAGGATATCCTAATCCTTTTCTCCGAGTATACAGTGCTATGTGTTGTATTTCACCAAGGTGATTTGTATCCTGTATTCCCTATACTCCAAAACAGCTGTTCAGTGAGAACAATGGCAAAGCCTAAATGAAGAAAAACATATACACTTTTTTCTGAAATGTCATCTCACATATATTATTCAAGGGATCCCTATGACTAATCCTAGGTGAAGCTTGCATGGAATTTATTATACAGTTTCCATTTTCTTGATAGGGAACTATACATATCTATGAGTTAACTCATTTTCAAAATGTGTTAAATAACAGATTCTCTGCTATCATTACACAAAGTACAGTTATGAAATGAAAACAGATATAGAAGCAACTAGATTACAAGAAGTTTTCAAGAAACATACTCGGTCTGGCCCAGCAGAAGGTAAGTTTCAAGGGTAGAAATAAAAAAGGAGAAAAGGAGTGAATAGGAAATTGGAGGGAAGAAATTCATGGTTGCATTAGTCAGAGTTCTCCAGAGAAACAGATCAAATTAGACATGGTTGGTAGAAGTATAGATATGAGTACAGGTATGGAGATAGTTTCATTTATTTTGATTTGTGCAGCTGTGGAGGCTGACAAGTCCAAAACCTAAGGAATAGCTGGTGCTACAGTCTGAAGCACTGGGTTGATTCATCTGATCTGGCTGGCTAGGCAGGTGTCGCTTTCCTCTCTCAATGCTCCATGTGCATCCCTCCCGAAGCTGTGTGCTCAGTCAAAGAGGATGACCATCCCTAGTAGAGGAGGACCATTCCTCAATCAAGGGTATAGAAGTAGCTGTGCTCCACTGCTAGAACCTCCAAACAAGCTCTCAGGTGTCCAGGTGTCCTTGGACATCCTCTTTGACTGAGCACACAGCTTCGGGAGGGATGCACATGGAGCATTGAGAGAGGAAAGGGACACCTGCCTAGCCAGCCAGATCAGATGAATCAACCCAGGCAATCAATGGGGTGACAGATGTCACAGCCAGATCGCCCTCACATCCAGGACAACTGGATCAGATCTCAACTAGATAAAGACTATAGCCTCAAGGATCTCACCCCTGGGTGTATTAATTTAATCCTTATTAAGGATTAATTTAATACCTCACTTGGAGAAGTTCTTGACTAATTCTGCCCTTCTTGAGTACTCCCCTCCCTTCTCCTGATGACCAAATAAATACAGGCCACTTGGTCTTCACCATGAGAGAATCTCGAATTCTATGAGAGGACTTGGATCCTCCTGAAGCCCTGAAATGATTCCACTTGCCTTTTATTATTTAACCTTCTTCTTACAATCATTCAAGAGATTACAGACCTGATCAGCCCACAATAACTAAGGGATATTATTAACCCGATAAGAGACAAATTCTTTCTTCCTTAGATCCTTCAGCTGATTGAATAAGACCCTTCACATAATAAGGGATAATATATTGCTCAAAGTATGTTGATTTAAACATTAGTGACATCTAAGATATAGCCTCTCAGCAGTATGTGGACGAGCATCGATTTAAAAACTAGGTTCCATAGCCTTGCCAAACAGAAACACAAAATTAACCATCACTGTGACAAAGGCAAAACTTACTCTGTCTCTTAGATGATTTCTCCCTTCTCATCTGAGTATGTTCTTTTTCACATTACTCTCTTTCTAAGTACGGTTCTGTTAACTGGATCTCAGAAGTTCTCACAGTTTAGCTTTTTCCAAGAAGACCTTGAATAGAAATCACAGTTTCAAAGTATCTTTTTCTCCTCGCCTTTAAGCCTGTCCCATTCTTTTTGTTGATTTGGGGGAAAATATGATCTAATATACCTTCGTGGAATGGAAGGGATGTTAGCAATTTCAGTGCAGAGCAATGAAATGAAACAGAGATGAGTGTCCGGGGGCTCCAGTGCTCAGGTCTTTGACTTTATAACTTCTTTTTGATAGACAGATAGAAGGGGTAGTGCTAGGGATTCAGAAACAAGAATGTGATATTTCCTATTTGAAATATGCATTTACTAGTACAACAGTACCGCTGACCATTTCATTAGCATCTTTTCCTCTGTGTTTAACAATGCAATATTAGTCAGCTCTTTTGAGGACCTAACTCCCTATGAAATCAACATCTCCATGTTTGATGTTTTCAGTACGTATCATCCCATGAAGAGCCACAGCAAGAAAATAAGTCTTTCTAAGTTCCTTGGCACTTATTTTTTTCTACTCATCTCTAAGTCTTTTCACATTGATATAATATAGTTTGTTATTAGTGAGGTAGAGGCATTCTGCCCAATCAATTAATCTTATTGTAAGGAATTATTAAAAACAAGATTGATACCGTAATTATTTCTCAGCCAATTTTTCAGATATAACAACCGAAAGTGTTTGATAATATGATCTACATTTTTTCACTGTTCGAATGAATTTTACACCACTCTTTACTAAGTAGTAGTTTAATATGTGTTAAAGGACTCCACAGAGGCCGAACCCACTCTTTAAACACCCCCTGTAAATTTTAGACATTGTAGTTTCTCTTTATATTAAATGAAGTCTAATTTTCCAGAGCTTTGACTCACTGATCCAGTCCTACTTTTTCAATCCAATTACAATAAACCCAGCATTTTTGATTGTTAAGTCCTTAAAATATTTGCTGAGACTGTCATTCCCCTCCTCTCCTTTAACTTCAAATTGTCTTTTCTTTAGCATAATGCTCTAACACTTTCAGTTGTGATTTATTATTACGGCGTGCAATGTATACTTGTTTTACTGACACTTTTCTATACCACATCCAACACTATCAATTTCTTCATATGATCTGACCAGCAGACAATGACAGAAAAAGAACTTTTTTGATATGTTTAGCACTTCTATTATTTCATTATCATAGCTCTGTAACTTTTTGGTTTATTAAAACTCAACAGTCGCTTTATCACATTTCGCTATGCTATATCACTTCCAAGTGCGTTTGGGCAGTTGGATTTTTGGACCAAAGTGTAGGATCTTATGTTAATCCCTGTTAACTTCTATCTTTTTAGAGATTCATCCCATTGCTACAGACTGACAAGATTTTTTTTGTTGTTTCAATTCTGGTTCTGACATACAATGTGTTCATTCTCTTGCCAGGCTTCATGCCATCTACATATTTGATAAGCATGCCTTCTGTGGCTTCATACAATTCAATCTATAGGATTATGCAGTCATAATTACATCTTTTGAGAACTTTCCAACCTTCTAAAGTTATATTTCCTTTCAAAACTTCATGTTATGGAGTAATGCAAACTTTTTGCTAAACTTTTAGAAGTTCTACTTTCCAAACTTTGTAGTATACTCTTGCCTTTTCAGAATGTCACACAGTCTCAGATCGGTATTTCAGGTTTTGAAATACTCATCTCATTAATCCCTACACCTCTTTCATAATCATTACATATTTTAAAACCTTGTTTTTATTGTAGGTAGGAGCTCATGTAAAAGCATATTCATTACCCGTTACTGCTAGAACAAATACCATTAACTTAGTAGTTTGAAACTGTATAGATTTGTCCTATATTTCTGGAAAACAGATGTCAAAATGAGTCTCACTGAGTTAAATTTAAGATGTTGGTAGAGCTGTGTTTATTCTGCAGCCTGCAAAAGAGAATCTATTTCCATGTATTTTTCAGTTTTTAGAGCTGCCTGCATTTCTTGGCTTGTGGTATCCTCCATCAATAAAGGCAGCAACATGACATCTTCAAATCCCTCTCTCTGACTCATACTTTCCCTTCTGCCTCCCTCTTCTGCTCTGAAGGACCTTTGTGATTTCACTGGATCTATCTGGATAAACCGGACGACTCTTCCTATTGACTGTCAACCTTAATTCCATCAATTATCTTAATTCCCATTGGCCATGTAACAGAACATATCCTCCTGTTTTGGGAACTTCTTGAGGCTCACTGTTCTTCTTGCTAAGAAAAATGCAAGCCATATCTCCTGAGATACTTTGTCTTACACCAAGCAAATGATTAATAATATATTTAGGCAGACAAAGTCAAAAGTCATGCTTTTATTTCTTTTTAAGATTAGACTTTTCTTATTTAGCTAAATGACCTGAAGTGGAATAATGTTTCTTTTCAACTACATAAATATAAGTTTTTAAATGAAAGTTTATGAATATTCTTAAAGATACACATTTTCTTAAGTAAGATAGCTTTTACTTTAGAGAACTATCCATTTACCATTTCCTAGCATTTTTTTCCTATTGCATTTTTACCAATTCATAACAGATTGTTATAATTTAATCTCTAAATGAAACTAATATGTATCAGACACAAAATGACATACACATGTAAAGGCCATTAGAGCAAAATAGAAGACATTGGTCCAAAAATAAACTATTAGAACCTTGTAAAGATGATGAGGTAAATTTTAAAATAAATAGTAAATTAATTCCTAAATTAAAATAAGGACATTCATGATCATGTTTACCACTGACATGAAACTTCTACTTTGGGTTTGACATACTCCCCTGGAAGCTGAGCCAGGAGAAATAGCCTTGACTTTGGACAACATAGGAGTGCACTCACCACATGTGTAACAGAATACTGAAAAGGCTTGAAGGTCCAACATGGAGGATAGGGTAGAGCTCCAATACTAGCCTCACCTAAGGTTACACTCTATTGAATTTCTACTTAGAATAATTTCTGCAGTTATTTATTATATTGTTAATGGTGTTTGCTTTGTTTATTGTATAACTTATATTCTATCTATTTTGGCTTACACTTATTAATTTAATCTATCCAGATGCTTAGGACTTTATTTCAATCTGCATCCTTCAACGGTGTGGTAGAGCTGAAAGAATACTTAAATGGAAAACACAAAATAAAAGCAACTGTTTGTCCCAGGCACAGAGTTTTGCTCCTAACTTGACCCACTCAGTATGCTTGGAGGAGCCATTTTACTCTAATACACTTTTTATCTGTAAAATGAATCCAGAAAATGAGGGTGTGAGACTACTGTGCTGTCAGTTGTGTATAGTGTCACATGGATCCTCAAGTCCATAGAGATGGTGCCCAGAATGTTAGGGTGGAGAAAGACAATTGTGTGAAAGAGAAGAAGAAGATGTGGTCTCTTAAAATTTACTTTGTGTTATAGACAGCAGCAGTCTGATTACTCATGAAATTGGAAATCTAGGTCATTTGTATGTAGAAAAATGTCCAAGCATAATATTGGATTTTATCAAAGTTACCAATTTAAAAAGGAAAATGGGGATATAATATAAAATAGGCATTCTCTCTAATTGCTGAACAATTTATCCTTGTCATGGTAGGTTAATCATTATCCCTATAGTCTAAAAATGGTTACAGATGGAGAAAAAACAAGTCTACAGTAGCAAAATATATAAACAATATTGAAAAATTGAGAATTAGCCAAATGTTTTTTGGCGAAATGGGCAATCAAAGGGTTAGACGGTAAAAAATACAAGCTGCATCTACAGAATCTCAAAACATCCAAAATAAGAAAGTGATAAGTTATGGGAACATGTCCAAAGAAAAAGAAGCCAATCTAAATGACCCTCCAAGTCAACAAAGCTGGGGACATTTTGAATCACAAAATAAATAATAATAATATTGGAATTTCATACATGGACTAATATAAGTATCTATGAATCCTACTGTCATAAATAAATAACTGAAAAAATCAATAAGGAAGAAGGAAGATCTCTCCATGAAAGAATTCCAATTATTAAATGCAGAAGAAATGAAGGGAATCCTCATTAAAACTCCATGCTTCAAATACCACTGAGAAGATCCACCAATAGATGAGAAAATAATTGAACAAAATTTGAGAATGGTTTTGTATTGTCAGTGTATCACTCATCAAAATTTACTAATTACAAATGGGAAAATGCTAACTGTATGGAGGAGAAAATTGGCAAGCTATAGCTTCACCAATACTAGAACACTGTCATTAGAATCATGACATATAAAAATATTTGATAAGCTGTCTGAGTCTAATTAACAAAGATGCTTAACAATTTAAATTAGTATCAACAGTATTGAGTTTAAAAATGAAAAGGAAACAAATTTTGAATAAAGAAATATGAGTGCATATTTTTCTATCCATTTTTAAACCACATTATAAAATTATTCTGATTAAAACAATATCCTAAGACACATGAAAAAAATCTCCTATAATTGTCTATAAATAGAAAGAGATAGACCAAATAGGTGCTGGGTGAATTACTATAAATTTTTAATCAGTTATACACAGAAAATTGTCCTTTAAATAATCAATGTACAATTCACTTACAGATAATTTCCAGATATGCTAAAAGATAAAAAGAAAAACAACATTAAATAGTTCAAGAGAGCATAGGTTATATCATTAACAGGTGTTTGGGTTGGAAGGGCTTTTCAGAAAAGTGCATTCAAAAAGAAAAAGAATTAACTGTGTAAAAATTAATTACTGCCCCCATTAAAAATATCACTAAAATTAGAAGTCAAATGAGAAACTGGGAAAATATTTGTAATAAATGCAATGGTGAAGACCAATAATTAAAAAGATCACACAAAGCCTTTAGTTAATTAATTCACCCACTGACCCAACCATTCATTCATTCACTGAGCAATGCTTATTGAATGGCTACTTCATGCCAGGTAAGATGATAATAGCCAACGGAACAAAGTTACTGCCTGCAGGAAGCTCATATGACAGTGAGAAGGCTGGAGGAGGGGCACAGGCAGGGAACCAATACAGAGATCATTCTGCAAATTCATGGAAATACTGCAGAGCAAGGTCATGCTGGCCAAGAAGAGTGAGAAGTGCATGGTGGGATCAAGTCATTTGGTGCAACATCATGAAGGAAAGCTTTAATGCCTTGTCTTCTGAGTGGAGAGCTAAAGGCAGTGAAGAAGACAGTTGGGCAGACATCTGCAAAATAAGCCTCCCAACAGCAGAAGAGAAAAGGGGAGAAGAGCCAAGAGTCTGAGAAGAGCTGTTTGGAGTCCCCAAGATGTGAAGAGTCCCGCGCTGGAGCTGAGTGAACAGTGGAGACCAAAGCAGGGATGGCTTGGAGGAATGGAGGTGGATGATGTAGAGCTTCATAGGTCACTAAAAGGACTTTGGTATTAATTTTGAATAACATAAGAAACCTTTGGAGGACTTTAAAGAGAAGAATTATTAAAGTTTTTTCCAAGAGTCCTTATTAAATGATGATTTTTACTAAGTTTTCTGGGTGTTGGTGGTTCTTCAGTGAATACATTCTTAACCTCGTGGAGTTAATGTTCTAGTAGGAAAAGGTATTGAATAAACAACAAGTGAGCAACATACAGGCGATGAGATGGTAGTAAGTACTGTTAAAAGAAATCAAACGGGCTTGACGATAGAACTGTCCAGGGAAGATTTCACAGAGATCTTAATCTAACCCAGGCATTGGAAGGACACACTGTGTCTCTGGACATTTTTCTGGGTATGGGGAGCAGGGCTATAAATGAGGCTATCAAGAGGTGGTTGGAAACATTCCACCAGAGATGTGTTCTTGACTGAAAATGCTAGTGGTCAGTGGGAGTTTCATATGATTTTTCTGACAGGATTTTGAACATGCTATATCTGAAGGAACGAGGTATCCAGAGAGAAATCAAAGCAAGGGAGCAGGCAATGGGTGTAAGTTTTTAATGTGGATGAAAAACCAAATATTGGTGACCTGTTTTCTCCTCTGGGAAACTGAGAGACATTCACAAGACCATCCAGGGACAGAATCACACAGATGCTGGGACCCTGTCCAGAAATTAGATCACATTCTCTGTAGATCAAAAGCAAATGAGAGAAATGGGGCTAATTTAAGCAGAGATCCTAAAAAATGATGATACCTCTGACACTACAGAAAGAGCAAGAATGAGGCCACCAGGTATGGTTTCACCTTAGCTCGCACTTGGTAGCTCTTTGAAAAATCCACACTCCTTCTGTCTCTTATTCCTTCTTTCTTTTCCTTCCCATCTTCTCTGTTTGAAATATTTGTAAGATAACTTTTCTTCAATTATGAAATATAGCTAGTGGAATGCTTCTAGCTCCATTTAATCCACTTTCAATCAAAATAACTTGAATAAGGACATTTATTGCTGAATATAACGGGAAGTGAAATCCCAAAGATGTTTTAAGGAGGTTGAACTCAGTGCCTGCAAGAGTTCCAGGTCCCTCTGATCTTCTTTTTTGCTCATTGGGACATCAATTTCATCCCATCAAGATCTGCTTTGTGGTCATAAGGTGACTGCCAACAGCAATGGAGGGAAAGAGATTTCCCTTTCACATGTGGGCAGGACAGTGCTGAGCAGAATCACTTCCATAACTGAAAGAGAGATTCTCCTTACATCTCACTGTCCAAAATAGTCTTAGGTCTACTCATCACTGTACCAAAACTGCAGAGCAATGACAGGTCCTTCATAGGCTAGGGCCACCCTACATGGTGATGGCCATGCCAATGTCCACTGCACAGGAGGACAAGAAGGAGAACATGGAGAGAACACGGCATAAACACAAAACCAGCAAAGGTCAATGGATCAATGCATTCCTTCAAGCAGGAAGATTTCTTAGGGAAATTAGGTGATAAAATGAAAAACGTAAGTTTTTAATCATTAAAAAGTATCAGTATAACTACTTTCCTGTATATTGAGCAAAGTTTGGAGTAAGTGGATCCATCTAACCATCAGTCTTAGAAAGAACCCCTTACTTTCAAAGGGAATTTCCATTCTAAGAATGATCAGACCGCACAGTAGAGCCACTTTGAACTTGTCATTTTACTTTATATGAAAAAATTTTTTAATTGGAGAGAAGTTTGGGGAGTTCTTGATGTAAGTATGCTCAAATATGTATTTCTCGGCTTGCTTACTTAAATGCTTGTGGAAGATAATTGTGTTGATCTTTGTTCTCACTGTTTGATGAACCTGAGTCTATGTGGTGCCATGGGAAAGAGAAAATGGAAAAGAATAAATGAAGAAAGACAGACCAAGAGGAGGTGGAAAAGGAAAGGAAAGAGAGAAGACGAGAAAAACAAGGAAGAAAGAAAAGGAAAACAAAAGCAAAGGAAGATGTATTAGTCAGCTTTCCTGTCACTGGGAGACAATGCCAGATACCCACAACTTAAAGGAAGAGAGGTTTACTTTGGCTCATAGTTTCAGGGGATTCAGTCCATGGTCAGCTGGTTCCATGGTAGGATCATCTTGGAAGAAGGGTGTGGTCAAGCAAAGCTGCTTAATACATTGAAGCTGGGAAGCATAGCAGAGGAACAGTGCCAGAGAATAAGGGGCAAAGAATCATAAAGTGCTCAAAGCCATGTTTCCATGAGCCTCCCAGACACACCTAGAAGTGTGCTTTATTAAGCTTCTAGGTCACCCCCAACCCAATCAAGTTGACATAATTAAATTTAGTCACCACAGAACAAGATGGAGGAGGAAATAAAGGGAAATAAAAATAGGAGAAAATGTTCTGGTGTTGCTCAGACACATTGCAAAGTCAACATCAAGAGGAATCCCACAGTTCTCCTCACTGCCATGCCTCCCTGAGTTGCCTTCCAGAAGAACTAGCAGTTATAGATTTAAGATGTCTAAGTGTATATTGCAACCTGACCGGCCTGGTCTCAGAGGAAACGAGAACTTCCTTATTATTTTTCACAGTGTATCCTCCTGAGACACAGAGAGAATTTCAGGGATTTCTTGGGGTCTGTGATTGATATAGGGTGCTGTGCTCCCTGGCTCAGAAATGACTCTGTATAAGTGAACCACTTAAGCAAAGCTCCAAAACTTCACCAGTCTTGGGAACTGCTTGAATGGGATCTTGTTGGAAATGTTTAACATAGGAAGTGCTGTGTGCCAACTATATTGTAGACAGGAAAACTTTAATGTCTGCTGTAAATTGGTTTCAAATGGTTAAAATATATAATGACATTAAAGGGGGGCTAAGCTTTTCAGGGTTTGGGGGAATTTCAACATACAACTCATATTTATTTGTGGGAATATAGTGACTTGCTTCTCCCTAACCTCTGTGTATTAATATAATGTTGAGATGGAGAGAATCCTAACAGATTTTATCATGCAACCTATTTGACACTACTCTTCCTTTCCATAACAGAAAATGCTCTCATCCTGTCTACCTTGGGGGCCTTAGCTACTAGCTTCTGCTTTAATATCAAACAGTACTTCTCTTCACCCTTATTTTAATTGTGATACCCTCAAAGTACTTTTTACTTTTTTTTTTTCTTTCTTTTGAGGTTCTTTTCATTTTTTCTTCTGTGGTCTATGATTACGCTTTTCTTCCTCTCCGCTGGCTGTCACTTCTCAGTAGCCATTCCCAGATGTTCTGAGCTCTCTTTTTCCCTTCTCTATGTCAGTTAACGCCCTCACTTAAGATCCCAGACTTTAAGGACTCAGACCCGATAGACCTCTGTGTAGGTAGGAGTATAAGAGGAAACTGTGAATGCAGCCATTTGCTTAAGGAAAACATAAACAGAACAAAACTGTGAAATATTCACTTCTTGTCCTGCAAGAAGCTGTGTTCAGAAAGTTGTTTCACTTTGTAGGACGAGGTAGTAATTGTTTTGATCCAAAAGTAGCTCTGACAACTTCAAATTTCTGTGCTTTCCCAGACTATCTTGAACAAAAAACAAAATTCACTTCTCCTATATGTGAACCTGTATTACTGGTATATTGCTATTGTAGTACTTTTAGTTCATGATTAAGCATACTAGTTTTGTCATCTCTTCCATATGAGAGACATTTCCCAGAAGACTGTCTTTGTATTGTTAATTTTTTTAATCCTAAAGCTCTATCATAATGCCAGGCATACAGAAGATATCAAACTAATATTTTAAATTAATGAGCAATGTAATCAGGTAACTAAAAAGTAATAGAGCTTACAGAGAAAAATGGAAGACTTCTGTGAAAAACTTATCATTTTCTACAGCACAAAAATCTTCACTTTATTTTACCAGTATTTTTATAAGGCCCTGCAAAACTTGCAAAGATATTGATTAACTTGCAGTTTGCACAAATCATACATGTTTTATACTTTATACTCTTTATGCTTTTCTTTGGACCATCACCATTTTTATTTTTGCATTATAGGGTCCAGGCTTAAGCATGTATATTTTATGTAATACACTAAATAAATATATACATACATCATGTTTTATATAAATAAACATAAAAGTAGTTCCAAATATATACATATGTAACATATGAATAGTAAAATATAAATGCAATTATTTATTAATTTATTGTCAGACATAATTAAATATAGTTCTTTAAAAGGAAAAGTTTCAGGCCCTCCTAAAAGCTGATAGTAAAAGTTTCTTAATATTTCTAAAATATACTAGTTTCTCCAATAGAAATGAATTTCTTTTAAGGAAACAGAAGTACTTTGAAGCTGCAATCCTGCCATTAATGAAGGATATATATATATATATATATTATGTATATATATATATATATTCAAATTACCAATCTCTCTATTAATTCTATCAAGGGTCTTTAATCTGGGTAAAATTAGTGATAGGAACAGTCTTCCTCACCAGAAGAAATAGGAAGTCACAATGATCTTGGTGTTGTACCTATCTTGAAATAACTTTTTTATTTCCCTTTGCATATTCTATAAGAGGCAAGAAAGGAAATCTCTCAGTTCAATGAGAATACAGTGGAGAAGTCATTTGCCCGGTGGATGTTGGTGTGTTTCTAATAGCATGAGCATGTAGTAGTTGGTGACAGTCTACTTCTGTGCCACCAGTAACCAAGGATGAGAGTGAGGCCATACACATCCCTGAATGAATCATCAGGACAATAAATTCATCTACTTATCAAGCCTTTGTAGATCAAAGGAAGATTGACTGAGAAGACGGTTTCGTCATTTTACAAATGGTTATTTTGATAGCACATGTTTAAAAGATAAAATAATGAATTAAAATATCCTCTGGGAGTCAGCTGGCTAAGGATTAAGGACACTTATTTGAAAAGTGAAAGTCTGAGTGAATAAACCAGTTGCTTTCGTGCATACAGAACCAAGTTTCAAGTTCTATTTTTTCTGTCTTTTCCTCTCTTCTCACACTCACACCGTGCAGGTCCTTAAGTGACCAAGAGTAACACGATCACAGGTTTCTTCCTTTCCAGCCTATTTCCACGGTTCCTACGTGACAACATCTCCACCCAGTTTCCACAAGCCACCAAGCTGTAGCCTTTGGATACCCCATCTCCACCCCTGCTTTTAATGAGAAACAATGACAGGATTATCTTGAAAATGAAGTGGCTGGCAGATCCTGTTAAAATCTCCAGACCTTGGAAACAAATGCATCTTCTCTCCAGATTGTGCATTCGGCTACAGAAGCCTGCATGTGACCAGTTCAATGTGCTTACTCCAAATTTCAAACATCTGGATGATGCCTGCAACTTTTCAGTACTAAGTGCCCATTTATTCATAATAAAAAGCAAATTTATTGCCTTACAAACTGAAGGCAGAGCTCTCCTTTATGCCCAGACCTAAAACAATGAATTGAAGGAACTAGCATTAATTCATTCTCAGGTACAGGTTTGAGACCTGGTCTAAGAATTTGATGTACCACATTAAAATGAATGAAAAGCTGACATTGGACTAAAAGATATCCCCCCACAAATGAGATGATATACTAGAAGGAGAAATAAAGAATTCGAGGCTTTGAGACAAAGCGGCAAAACCAGTTTCGGTTGTTTCCCCTAATATGTTCGTTTTCACTTTTGGAAAATGATGATTCCCAAACACAGTGCTCTTTTTAATATGAGGAACTGATTGAATATTTCTTCAACTGTTGACTGAAAAGAGTTTGGCTTTTACATATCACTTATCACCCTTGGATTCAGAAAAGACTAAACACTCTATTCAAAGATATTCTAAGTTATGAATAAATCTATTTTAACTTGGTGATTTTCAACCCATTTTCCTTGTAAGGGATGACACCTCCACGTGTATCTTTATACTGGTAAGTCCCTTTCTAGAATTTTACTCCCAAATACATCAAACAATTATGTTAATGTACATGGTATTTTCAATATTCTAAATACTAAAAACTACAAAGTCATTTTTTCTCTTCCTTTCTTTTTCATTTTTTCTAATTATAGAATTTGTAGCATCCTCTGCTATTTTTAACTATTTTAGGACATTTCCTGCAATACAAAAAAGTCAATACTATGAATAATTAATTGAGAAGTAACTATAATATCAACTCTTCATTTTGAAATCTATTCCAAAAACAGGAAAGAATTCAACATTTATGATGCCTTTGTAGAAGAAGGAGAGGGTTGGGGTTGTGGCTCAGTGGTAGACCTCTTGCCTTGCATGCACAGTGTCCTAGGTTGGATCCCTGACACCACAGGGGAAAAAAAGGAAAGAGAAGGAGATAATCTAGCTAACAATTGGAAAGTATGGAACTTAAAAATCATCAATAGATGCAGAAGTATGATTTTCTACAGCCTCCAGTGATTCAAGCAAGGAGAATCAGAGGGTGGTAAAACTATAATGTGAGAATTTGGGGTCCTAGAATATTCACAGATGTCTAAGAATCACCCTCAAGAGTTCTTGCTAATCAAAAAGTAGAAAATGGACCTTAAAGTGGAGAAAGGTCTTGCAAACTAAGGGATCAGGGTTAGTGCTACTTCTAGAGGAGCAACTAGGGTGCTGCTGTGCAAGACAATGTATATAGCACCACCCTAAATACCTTTTCCAAAAATAGTTGAATCAAATCAAGGCTTTTATACATCTGCCATCTATTTCATAAGAAATATAAGGGATAGGGAAATCAGTTAAACAGTGAAATAAGAGGAAAGAATCAAGTTAATCTTCAGATATGAGATAACTAAATTGTACTTTTCAAAACTGAATTTTAAAAAGTTTGAAGGGCTGATCTAGATTTCAAAAGGCTAAATATATAAAAATTTGTTCAAATGCAGTGCATGAAATTTAACTGAATTCTGGTTTTCTAAAAGCATTTAGGATATGATTGAAAAAATTTGAATGTGGATTTACTCTTAGAAGCTATCAGAGAATCATTCATTGTTCATCCTTCCAAACATCATATTGTTATTGTGATTATGTGGGCAAATATCTTTAATATGCAAGTATTTAGGATTGATAAGTGGAAATATGTTCAAGTAACTTTCAGACAGTTCAATTGGGGGGGGTATCAGGATTCGAACTCAGGATCTCATGCTTGCCAGGCAGGTACTGCACCACTGAGCTAAATCCCCAAGCTCCAAACAGTTCACTATCAACCAGTATATTCAGATCAGAGTTTCTCAACCTCATCATAACCGGAAATTTAATCTGAATAATTTTATGTTGACCAGAACCCACTTGTACATTACAGGATGTTTAACCAGATCCCTGGCCTCTAACTTTTGGATATCAGCATCACAAATGCACTCACCTTCTTGTCATGACAACTACAAATGTCAAATGAAAACATTGCTAAATATCCCCCAGGGGCGAAATTGCCCTTGCTGAAGAGCTACTACCTTTGAAAAAGCAAAAATTATTAGTCAAGTAATTTAAATATGACAAATGTTGACAGATGCTAATATACTACTGTGTCAATTTTTCTGTAAATGGGCAAAGTTTTCTACTAACTACATGGGGAGAAATGTGATGTTTTGGCCTCATCCTCAGAGATGTTAACGAGCTTTGAGTAGGGACTAGGTATTTATATCTTTCAAAGACCTGCCTGTGTTCCTTCCCTCATGATTCTAATAAACAGCCAGGCTGGGGATCTCTAGATTTAAAGGATTTGAATTGTTTCATCTGAGTTTTGATACAGCTTTAGCACATATAAGAAGAATATGAAACACAGTATTACTTAATTTATACCTCATGTGCATTAAACAAAGGAAATAACTTTTACTAGTTTGTATCCATAGAGGAACACTGCATTAAGAGTTGGTGCAATGTAATCACTTGCTATCCAAAGTCTGGTCCCCAGAATCCCTCAGAATCCCTTAGAGATGCAGGCTGTCAGACCCCACCCCAGGGCTGCTGAGTCAGTATCACGTTAAGGTTTGAAAATTGGAATGTAATGCACCCAGAGATAGCTCAGCTAATTGCGTCTGTAAGTAGTCCCATCTCTGAGAGTGAAAGTAACAAACAACCAGAAACGAACAACCAAAGCCCCCACCAATTAGACAAATAAAGTCTGATTTTTATCAACTGTTCATTTTAGTGCTATATGCAGTGTTAGCCTCTCTCTCTGTCTCTCTATGTCTCTATCTCTCTGTGTCTTTGTTTCTGTGTCTCTGATTCTCTCTCTCTCTCTCAGCTTTTCTTGAGGTAACACTTCTGTGGTGACCGAAGTTACCATTAATCCTTTCATTCCCCAAATGTCAAGAGTCCTATTGCCACATCGTTTCTGAACCAATAAACTAACAAATTCTGGGTTTATTTCTTTGTTTGTTTTCAAAAGTGGAAATTCTAAAGAAGCGATCTGCTAAAGCAAACTAAGGAGCAGAAAAAGTCAAGAACATTTGCTTTTTTTTTTTTTTTTTTTTCACTGTATGAGGCAGAGAAGTAAGATTTGTTTCCACCATTTCACATCCAAAGATGTGATCTCTTTTTGGTTTTCTGTCCCCAGGCTGGGAAATACCTCCACTACACTACCACTCTCGGACCTTAGTAGTTGAAGCAGAAATACAGCCCAGAAAGATTCATGATCCCCACTCTTCATCCACAAGGGGGGAAAAAAGCTTTAAGATATACTTTCTATTCCTGCATCCCTTACTCTGTTAAATGTTTCAAGAGATGAAATATTCATTGCATCCTTTTGACTACTTCAGAGCACAACAGGCTTCTCGTTAGGAAATATTTTTGGTAACTCTAACAAATTTTTTCCGTGTACAATTCCATCTAATTATCCTGTACTACAACCATTTAGAGTACCCAAGCCAACCCTTCTCCTCTGTTGCTACGCCCTCCAAATATAGCTCTTGCAGTCAGCGTCAGTGCGAACATCCTCTCTTAGTCACTGCCCAGGTGCCTAAGACACTAGAATATGCATATGCCAAAATGAATCAACAATAGAAATATTGAGTAGGTGAAATACTCCTCTTTTCTTTTTGCCTCCTACATTTCATCTGAAAGCTGAGGAGGAGAAACATTTGGTGTAATTTCTCAAGTAGAAAAAGAATTTACCTTTTGCTTTGCTTTACAGTGGTTCTATAGCTAATCTCTCCTTTCTTAGAGATCTAAAGAAAAATTAATTAATTAAAGTAGCATTATTAGTGTCTAGATTTTGCTATCTACCTCCTGACTTTGCAAGGAACACCATCTATGGCACACAGTTTACTCCGCTATTGTCATCCTTTAAAATACTGACCATATTCCAAGAATGATGTGAATGCTCTTGGTTTGCAGATCATTTCCGTATTTTTTTTTCCAGCTTTGTCTATCTGTTTCTGCAAAAGAATGCCCTCCTAGGCCTAAGGGGTTAATTCCCTTTTACAATCAAAAGAAATGCAAATGACGCAAAGAAAACAGAAGTAAACATTTAAATCTTCTGGTTGGAAAAGGCTGTGTAGTTAATTAAAAAAAGAGGAAGCCACCACTGGTTTGCATGAGAATTTGTGGGAAGGCTGCCTATTGTTAAATTAGGATCATCCATTCATTGCTGAATTTGATTTCACCACACTCCTTGCTTTAGTCCTCTGGTGGGAAATATGCCAACTTTGAGATTTACAGTCTTCCGCATCTGCTCTCGCCAACACATGGATCTTGGGAAGGTGTTCTATAGTGTTTAAGATGTTTTCAATCAGGAAAACCTGTCTGTGGGGTAAGTTCACTTTTTGTCCCCTCCTTTCAACTTTCATTTGGCTATGAACTTGGCTTCTTTGTTCTTTCATGACTAATATTACCATCTGTGACATTACATATCAACATAGCAATGTAACATATTAAGCACAGGAAAACTCGGAATGCTTCAGCTCATCCAAGCATTTGTTCCTTAAAGTTCCAGCTCTGCTTTCTAGCCACCTGAAGCATTTCCCATTTTCCTACCACCCTAATATAATGCAATGAACTTTTGTTTCATTAGGAATCGGAGCTACAATACCTTTGGCATAGCCATCCTTTGGTAACAGTCTTTAGCAACAGTGAATATTTCACTACCAATAGTGTTTTCAGCTTGGGCTGTAATGGGTAGGGCTCTCTGGAATTCTCTCCACGTCCATGAGAGGCATCTGACCGAATCATCATGGTTCCCTTTTACAAATAAACATGAGATTCTATAGAATGATTACCAATTACATGTTGGAAACGTCATCATTCACCATGGAACATGGATACAGCCAATGCAAGACTCAAGACCGGGTGAGGAAATCATAGGAAGAATTGTCCTGAATTTGGAGTAAAGATACAAGGAGTTAAAGGTACAAACTTTGAACAAGTATTACAATGGGTTGACCTTCAAGTGTATGATCCAAATGTATAACCCACCTTCTGCTTAGCTACATACTTACCTTTCAAAATAATGTCATCAGTTCATATTCGTGAGAATTAAAACAATGAAAAAAATTCATCCATTTTTTTTCAAACTTTATATTTCCCTAAGTGTAAAGTGCTCCCTCAATTCTGTTGGGTCTTACAAAGACAGCATCCTCAAGGTAGCTGGGAATCCATTCATGTTTTACAATGACCATGGGAGACCATAGCCGCAAGGTGTTTTATTGTCCCTGTGTGCTTAGACTAATGAGTTTCTAAAGTTATTTTAGTTTGTGTTGAGGGTACATTGTTCCTTATAAATGAGTCTGTGCTGGGGAAAGTTGGTTGTCCTCTTGGGAAACCTCCCAGAAGGAGACATACTGCTGGCTTTACTGTAAGAGCAGGTATATTACTCACCATTTTAATCAGCTCAGGACTCTACAGCAAAATACTATAGACTGTGGCATATACAATACAGTTATCCTTTATCCTGGGGACTGGAAAATCCAGGTGCTTCTGGAATCAGCTCCACAGCAAGGGCTCCTTCCTCACTGGCTGACAGCAGCCCTCGCTGTGTGTCCTACAGCCTCACAGGGTGGACATGGAGAGAGATTACTTCTCTGACCTCCCTTCCTAGTCTTACAAGGACTCTATTCTCATGGTGGGGCTCTACCCAGATGACTTTATCTAAACCTAGTTACCTCTCAAAGGTTCCACTTGCGTATGCCATCACCTTGGAAGCTACAACATCTGTATAAGAATTTTGGAAAGACATACACTTTCAGTCCATAACACACCCACAGAATGAGATAAACCCCTGACAAAGTCACTGACAATAATTGTTAGGGCTGTCATGTCTTCAGCAAAACAGAGACTTAGCAAAAATTACTACGTTGGCAAAAATGGAGAACTGCATAGGTCCAGCCAACATGCTATCATTTTCTACGGCTGTGCTAAACACTGTTTTCTTTTTTACCCTTTTGTTTTAGAAATTCTTGTGGGGTTTTTTATTTGTTTGTTTACATGCAGCTTCCTTAAAACTTCTTATTTACTGTTCAGATGAATATAGTATATCTGAATAACAGTCAGTGGATTTTGAAATGATGAAATCAATTTGGAGGTCATGAAATCAATTTGGAGGAAGTTGAACAGAATTTTATAATGAAATAGAATAAAATAAGAAAGGCCCATGTCCTCTATGTACAACAAAGGTAAAAAGATAATTCATATTTTATGAAAGTATTGTTTCATTTTAATCTATACACACACTTTTTTACATATAAATACATACTGAGTCATGCTAGAATGCATTTCTTACGTGGGTCTTTACTAAAAGTTCAAAATTTTCACAATGTAACTTTGTTTTAATTTTATTTTCAGTCCTGGTGATTGAGCTCAGGGCCTTTGCTCTAAGGTGCATCCAAAGCTCTTTTTAAATTTTCTTTTTAAAGACATGCTGACTTGCTAAATTGACCAGACTGAGCTTCAATTTGAAACCCTCCTGCCTCAGGCTCCCAGAGCCCTCAGATGACAGGAATGCGCTATCATGTCTGGTTATATACTTGTCTTTTTTTTCCTTCACTCCTTATGGGAAAGTTGTTTTCAATGTTTGTGTGAATATGCTTTGTAGGAAACTAATTGCAACCCAAGCTGAGCCATCTTTTATTTTATTGATCAGGAAATGACTGGTAATCAGTGTGTGCCTGGCAGTGTGCCTAGACCAAAGACACATGGGTTTCCTAAGATTCCTGCCTTCCACTGCTGGGGCTGTCAGTACTCCATTCTGCATGAGAACAAAAGCCTTGCAGTTCTAATCAGACTTCCTCTTTGCAGTTTCTCATTGCCTCCCTTGTTCCATCCAAACACCACAGAAGGGTCTCCCTGAAAGACAAGATGATCTTTCATTCTTGTCCTAAAATCCTTGGAGTCCCCATGCATAGCAGTGCTGTGATTTGCTGAGACCAGCACATGGGAAACCATGGCAAAGGCAGGTCTCTGTGCTCTAACCTCTCCTCTCTGCCTGTCTCTCCTGTCTAGGACTTCATCTGCTGTATTTCTCTCTTACTTGTTTTTTGTTGTTGTTGTTTTCTTTTTTGTTTTGTTTTGTTTTTCTGTCCTTTTGAGATGGGGTCTGACTGTGTAGTTCAGGTTGGCCTTGACCTCACTGTGTAGCCCAGACTGGTCTCAAACTCACAGCAGTCCTCCTGCCTCAGCCTCCTGAGTGCTGGCATTACAGGACTGCACCATCACGCCCAGAAACAAACTAGTTTTAAGGGACTTTAGGAAAACTCTTTTTCTAACATATTCAAAAAATGCTGAAATATTTTTTTAAAAAGCTAGAGAGAATTTATGCAAATAGCTACAAATGAAGTTAATTTGAATATTTTCAATTAAATCAGTACATCATTCTTGCATTTGTATTTCCTACACCCCCCCCCGTTTTTTTTTGTTTTTTTTTTTTTATCTTTCCTAATGGACAATAGGCAATGAAATTTAAAGAGACTTAGAATTTTCTGGAAGGATATTTCTCTGCAGCTGTGAAAAGCTGCAGAGAGAATGAGTGGGAAGTATGCCTTACACAGTGACCTGGAGGTGATAGGTTAATGAATGTGCACCCTTCCTCGATGAACGCATGGTGCAGTGTGAACACCCTGGGACTCTACACTGCTTTAAATCAGAGACGAAACTTCTAGCTCTTCCCAGCAGCCTAGCAGTGTTACTGGTCCCAGCCACTCAGAGTCCATGGCAGCACAGGAATTGTGTGACCTCAGGAACCATTGGTCCTCGGGAATGAGTAGCCACCATCCAAGATGACTCAATATGGCATGCTGATTCTGCCCTGGGTCCTGAAATGTGTTTACAAGTGAGTGCAGCAGCGTCTCCTAGTTCTCCCCACTAATGTACCTGAATTTGGAGTAAGCCCTTAGAGGAGAAGCCTCCCTCTTATCCCGAGGTTAACATAACATTTCTTTATTTGTGGTGGGTGAAGGGATATGTGGTTAAAGAGGAGATGTCCTGGATGTTTCCACAAAACATCTTTGTTGACTACTGAGTTTCCTAAATTTAACCTTGATGTTGTTCCCTTCAGGGCCAGGTACGTCTTTCTCTGAGACATTTCCTATGCACTGTAGGAGTTCTGCTGCCGGACTTGGCCTCCACCCACTAGACCAGTCCTGCCTTCCAGATGTGACAGTCAGTCCTGAGCCCTCCCTATACCATTCCACCCCGGTTGAAAACCACTGTCTTTTCTGAGCTTGGAATTTGGGGACACCAAAGCCTGAGAGAACTCTGTTTTTTACCCTGTTATGGTTGATACATTGTGTCAACTTGGGGAGTCTAGAGGTTTGGCTAAGTGACTCAGCAGGAAGCCAGGGTGCTTACTTTGTATACATCCTGAGCCTGTGGAAGAGGAGGCCATGGAGCTTATGTGAGAGCTACACACCCCTTAAGTGGGGGTAGCTTTACAGAGTAAGGCAGGGAAAGAGGCTGCTTGCCGCCATTCCTCCCTTTTGCTCTGGCTGCTTTGCTGTTCGGCTGCCATTACCCCCTTTGCTCTTGTTGCTTTGCTATCTTCTGCCTCGGAGCCAGCCAAGTATGAACTGAAACCTCCACAAACTGTAAGCTAAATAAACCTTTCCTTCCTTCATTTTGGGCATTGGGTATTTTGTCTCAGCAAGGAGAGAAAAGTAACCAAGACACACCCCCATCTCAAGGCAAGGAGCTATTGCCAACAACTGCTATCAAATAAGGCAAGCTTAAGGTACTGCATAGAAAGAAACAAGGGCTTCAAATTCATGGTTCTGATGTTTTTATTGTGCTGTTCATTTCATAATTCTTGTAAGGTTGGACTGTATGAATTTGCTAATGTTTGACCATTTTGACCCACAAGCATACCCGTTTCATGCGGTTCAAGCTGATATTTTGTAAGGGTCACACGCACCTGTTTATTTTGCCTTCTTCACAAGCTAGCACTGGGATACAAGGAGTGGTGAGAACATAACCTAGGAGATTATCATACAGTGTGGAGTCCTCAGAGATTGTATGTAACGACAGTTCAACAGTTGGTAAAATCCAACTGCATTCACCAAGCATTGAAAAATCAACCTATATTGCTGTTTTTTCCTCTTCAGTACTGGGAATTAAACCCAGGGCCTTCACACGGGGCTACATCCCCAACACACACACCCTTTTTTTATTATGAGACAGATTCTTGCTAAATTGCTTAGTTTTGCAGGCTGGGCTTGAACTTGTGATCTTCCTGCCTCAGCCTCCCAGAGTATTTCTCTTATTTTCTTAAAGTTAGATCTGTAAGCACAGCAGGCATATGGATGGGATAGAAATCTCTGTGGTCCTTGGATGGAGAAACTGCAATAGGGTGGTGCTTGGTGGAAAACTGTACCATGGAGATGGCAGCAAGGTGTTCCAGATCCCTTGCCTCACTCAGTCTTTGCACTTTGGCCACTTCCAATGAATCCTGCTCAGAAAGCTGAGCACCTGGGCCCTTTCTGAAGGACCAGCGCCTACAGACCCTACGGAAGGGGTCAGATGAGATCTGTGAGGTGCCCACCCATGCAGTGCCTCTCTGTGAGCCAGCGGGGGCTGGAGTGGAATTCACCGTGCTTGCCATGGTGTTGCCCTGGACTCAACTAGCCTCGGTGGGAGGAGAGGATGCCTGGAAGGAGTGGCTGTCTTCCCAGAGGAGCAGCTTTTTCTAATTTGTGCCTTGTCCGCTCATTCCCTGTCCACTCATTGTCTCCGAAGACTTCCATGATCCCCGAGCATAATCATAGACCCAAGCAAAAGATGAGGAAATTGTGATGAACTGTGTATCCACTGGCATGTCAGGCACACAAAATGCAAATTGACTTCAAAGCAGCAGAATAAAGGCATAGTACGAGCACTTAGGATTTTGAGGCCTAAGACTTCCTTTGACAACGATCAGCAGAACCAAAAAAGAACTTCAAATGTCTAGTCTGTTCACGCTCTACACAAGGGTACTGGAAATCAGGAAGCAAAAGATCAGCTTCCACAAGATAGGCACAGTACTGGGCACAATGACTCAGGCCAAAGTCTTTTCCTCTGACCGGGTTACTTGAGTTCATTTCAGTGTCTAACAGTGCAGTCACAATAAAAATGCCCCAGACAGGTGCTAGACCTGAAGGCTTTCTCCTACAACCCTGAGTTCACCGTGGTGCCCCTGGGGAGGATTTGGGAGGTGGCACCTAGAGGAAAAGCTGGTGGTAGGAAGAAGAGTGAAAGCAGCCCCTGCTGAGAAAGGTGGGACAAAGGGTACTGCAGGCCTGCTGCTGCACCTCCTAAAGTCCCTTCCATCCCTCCAGGGCAGAGACCATGCTGCCTGGCTGACCACAGCATCCTCAGAAGCGAGCAGCTCAAGACAGGAAGCAGGCAGTACTTTGCCCTGGTAAGACACGAAAACCCAAGGAGCCTCTCATTTACTAAGAAAATAAAAATTTTCCAGTCATTAATTATATAAGCTAGAGGCCATTTCAATCAAGACCCCTGGAGAAATTTTTTTACAAATTTATTCTGTTAAGTGATTTGCTCTGGAAGGTTTCACCTGTGAGGTTTCCTAAAAATATTTTGAGAGACATTCTTGCTCTAAAAG
Source organism: Chinchilla lanigera (assembly GCF_000276665.1). Taxonomy (NCBI): domain Eukaryota; kingdom Metazoa; phylum Chordata; class Mammalia; order Rodentia; family Chinchillidae; genus Chinchilla; species Chinchilla lanigera. The sequence continues at coordinate 2,115,933 of NW_004955460.1, read as the reverse complement.
CTATCAAACATGCTATAAGGGTGGAATGAAAGAACTGGTGTGGAAACTGGAAAAACATATCATCATTTGGAAAAGAATAGCTGGCCTTAACCAAGCTGCATAAATACAAAAACATATTTACAAACATATGCATGTACATATTGTAAAAAGCTTTTAAGCAACTTCACACAGCCCAACACTTTCCATTTCTTTTATGAAGTAAAATTACCAAGGTCCAGAATGAGAATATTCAAAAATTAAAGCAAATAAATGTGTGTATGCATGTGTGCCAGCACATCGTGTGTGTTTCTGTATTCTGTTATAAGACAATACTATAGGCAGGGTAAGTTTTAAAGTAAAGAGGTTTATTTTAATTCACAGTCCCTCAGCTGAATCTAGTGATGGCCTTCTTTCTACAGAGTCTTAAGAAAATACAAGACATGACTGAGTAAGAAACTGAGAATGTTCTGAAACCTAGGCAAGCCTGCTGTCATAAGAGACCCATCACTGAGATCACTCCTAGGCCACTGTGGTGGTTAAGTTTGTGTCAACTTCATTGGCTTTGAGATTCACCCCAGGGATTGGTGTAGCACACTTCTAGATGTGTGTGTGGAGGCTCATGGAGACACAGCACTGGGTACTATTTCTGGTCCTGGGGTCCCTTCCTCTCTGACACTATTCCCCTGTTCTGCTTCTTGGTCATCATGAAATAAGTGTCTTTGCCCCACCATGATGTCTCTGCCTTGGAGCCAGCTGACCATGGACTGACCCCTTCACACACACCAAAAAATAAGCACATTAAACCTCTCCTCCTTTGAATTATCAGTGTTGGATATTGTGTCCCATCAACAGGAAAGCTCACTAATACATCCATCAATCCTTTAATCTATTAAGCATACAAACAGATCAATTTTTCTATGAGGATAGAGCCTACAGACTTATGTTTTCAATGTCAATGATGTCTCTCTTTAAGCTCTTTATTCAAATGCTCTTTGTAATATAATTATTTCACTTCCTTAGTATGTAGTGCCTTGGCATTAAAGGAGAGCTGTTGATGTACTAAAAACTACCTTAAATGCTCTAGAAAGTGTGGGGATAACCAAGTCACCAAAAATAGAAATCATAACAGTATACAGATTCTGGCCTTGGTTTGCATTTGTTAAATTCTCTCTCTGCTTTCAAGCAACTAAATCCAGGAAATATAAACGATGCAGTGTGGGTATGGTTTATTCAAGATGGAGAACTATGAGCGCCTACCAAGGATGTATTCTCAAAAAGGCCTTGGAACCACTTCTAAAATGGATACGTAAATAAAATTTATATAGAAAAATATTCAAAGAGGGTTAGAATCATTTTTAGCATACTTTAATCAGCTTTCTTGATTTATCCATTAACTACTAATATTAATAGATTTAGATGAGAAAGTTTCTCTTCAAGATGCATGTATTTTCTTAAAAAATAAGCTAAAATAATAAAATAAGGTGAAAGAAAAAATGATTCACTACTGTTTTCTTTTGAGACAGGGTCTCACTATGTAGCCTAGGCTGGCCTTGAACTCTCTATGCAGCCCAGGCTGTCCTGGAATTCATGATGATCCTCTTGCCTTAGCATCCCTAGTGCTAGGTGTGTGCCACCATACCGACTTCTCTACCTTTTTGAGGAAAAAATTATTTGGAAAACTTAAGTAAAGTCTCATCTGAGAGTTCATGCTAAACTCAATTAGCAATTAATTTTGAAAACTAAATGTAAAATTTGAGCCAGGCATGGCAGTTCACACCTATCATCCCTGAACCTGGAAAGCAGAGGCAGGAGGACCACCAAGAGTTTGAATCCAACCTGGGCTACATAATGGGTTAAAGGCCAGCCTGAACTACATAGTGAGATCTTGTCTCAAAAACCAAAAATAAGTAAATAAATAAGGGTAAAGTTTAAATTATAAAAATAAAAAATTAGATGAAAAGGAGATTAAAATGGGCAACATATTTCATTGTAGAGAAGCACAAGAGAGGAAAAGAATAGAATATCAGTTGTCTGAACAAGACTTTTAGGCAAAACAGAACTTTGGGATTCTCCTGTCTCAGCCTCCCTAAGTGTTGGGATTATAGATACATACCATTACACATACTTGAATGATAATTAATAAACAAAATTAAAACATGATGAGCCACATGAAAAGCTGTAACATGCACATGCAAAGGGGTATTGTCTTTAACATTTAACAAGGCAAATAAATCAATAATGTAAGTACTCAGTTTTCAGTAAAAATGAAGAATGGGCTAGGTATCGCGGCACAGGCCTATAATCCCAACACTTGGAAGCTGTGGCAGGAAGATAGTAGGGAGATGGAGGCCAGCCTGGGCTGTGCAGTGAGTTCAAGCCTAGCCTAAACTACATAGCAAGACCTTGCCTCAAAATATTAAATAAATAAATAAATAAATAATCATTTTTTTTAAATTAAAATGAAGGATGGAAGACAATATTCAAATAAGAAAAAAAGCAACCTGGGTGCAGTGAGCCATGCCTGTCATCTCAGCACTCTGAGAGCCTGAGGCAGGGCAAACACAAGTCTGAGCCCAGCCTGGGCAATTTAAATACTTGGTAAGATCTTGTATCCAATTAAAAAAAATTCAGAAGCTAGGGATGTAGCTCAAGGTGAAGCCTGTGGATTCAATTCCAAGTGTTTTTTAAAAAGGAGAAGAGAACAGCAAAACTATCTAAAAATATTTAACCATAGGGATTCTATATGTTCAAATAAACCACCATGGTCATATTTTGCCAATTCAATCGAGAAAAAAAATGATCAGTGCTGTAGAGGGTGTAATAAGATAACCACCTTGATGACGTTTTAGTCGGAGTAAACTGGTATTTCAGTCAGAAAATTGATTTGTTGGTACTTATCAAGAGCTTTCAAACATGCATATACTTTGATTCGATAATTCTCTCTCAAAAGCTATCTTAAGAAAACAATTAAGTGTATAGAAAATCAGTGTGCAAAAATATCCAGTGTATAGTAGTATTTATGAAAGGGAGGAACTGCAAAAGTTTAAATGCCCAACGTCAAGGGAATGGCCCCAAGTCCTCATTAAGTGGATGAACACACCATTAACTTGTGTTGTGTGACATTGTATACACACGTTTTTAAGCCCTACAATGTTTTCTACTCATGTTATTTCTTAATGGACACAAAACACACAGGCAAGATGGTACTAATTTCACTGAACAAGTTTGTGTGGGGTGTGTGGAGGTGTGCAGGTGTGTATAAAAAGATTACTAATACATCAAAGTAACACTGACCACCTTCTGAGGAGAGTGTAGTTGCTTTTTAGTTGTTCTTTTATAGTCTTTTCATGTTTGCTTATTTTAGAAGCATGGTTTCTAACACAAAGAAAATATGATGAATAACGTAGGAATCAATTTTTTATTAAATGGAGCACATTCTGGAAAAGAGAAGCATCCTACAGACAGTTACAAGAAACCTTGAAACATTCCCGCACTCCCCCCAATGGAGATGATGTTATGTTGTCATAATAATCATGTCCTTCTTGTGTAGGCACAACAGAATTTGTAGCTGACCCTTATGGTGCAGCAGCCACCACTCGTGGTCAGCTGTTCAGTAAAGGACAGGCCATGCTCAGTGCCCTTTCCCTACGCTGCTACTGCTTTCATATTCCACAGCACCCTAGCAAAGGCCCTGGTCTGACAGCCAGGCCACTGTCCTCATCTCAGCTCTACAATGAGCTCCTGGGTGACATCATCCAAGTGACTTAACCCAATGGCCAGACCAGGACTGACTGTCAGGCCCCATCTCTCCTCTGCCATGAGTGTGGGCTGCCATTTCCTAAGGTCACAAAGGGGGAAGAGGCTGGGCTGGAGCCCCCCAGACTTTGCACATGTTCTACTCTGTCAGCCCCCTTCTCAACTATGCTATGGACTGTGTCCCCAGTCAAGGATTCATGGTGCAGAAGCTCACTCTTTGGGTCTGCATAAAGGATCTTGTATGTGTGTATGGTACTGGGGATTGAACTCAGAGATACTGTACCACTAAGCTAGGTCCTCAGTACCATTTTGCTCGGCTTTGCTTTCATTTATATTTTGAGATGGAGTCTGGCTAACTTGCCCTGCACTAGAAATTGTGATTCTCCTGTCTCCACCTCTCTAAGTGCTGGGATTATAGGATGTGTCACTGTGCCTGACCACTAATGAAGTCCTAAAGCTGAAAGAGTGCAGGGTCCAAGCATCCAGCTGCCTTTCCGTGTTGAACCTTGATTCCAGGAGTAGATGCATCTTTTCTGCTATGTGCTCACATCAGTTTACACTAAGCTCACCCTTTCCAGATGTTCTCTGTGCAGCATGCATATTGCGGACTCCACTCCTCCACCCTTCCATTGTGGATGACCTGCATCACTCCCTGGTCTGTCTTCTTAGCACCTCATTCGGTCCTAGCAGGTCCCCCACACAGGAGAAGGGGCTTCAACTGGCCCTACCAAGTCAATTCTTGACTCATGTCATAGTAAACAAATTTCAGAATGCATCAGTGAGAGGCAAGGACTGGTTTATCATGTAGAATTAAAAATTAAGAGAGAGAAGGAAAAACTTCCAGTTTGGGTAACTGGAGGAGGCTCCCTCTGATGCAAGGATTCAGACTGATCCACTTACAAGAGCACAAGGGCCAAGTATCAAAGTCAAACTGAGATGGGCCCAGGGTGAGTGGATCGTTATCTCAGTTCTGGTTTGCATAGCTGTGAGGAGTCCTGGAGGCGTCCTTACCATTGAGGGGCAATTAGGCTCCTGCTGCTGATTGTCCTCGGGCAGGGGTGATTCTCCTGGGTTGGGGGGAAGTGATCTTATCATGGGTGGTCTGCCAGCCTTCACTTTCCCTGGAATCTGGGGTGATTGCAGGTTTGGAGACTTCGAGGCATCACTTCAGGGGACAGGCTGGAGCTGGACATTGTAAAAGCAGGCAATTGAATGTTCCCGCCAACCCTGAAAATGAGCTTCTCTTATCTTGAGATCCTCCATTTTGAAGGGGGATGAGACAGACTAGGTAAATTTAGGGGTAATAAACTTTGTAATGCAGATACTCCCTGAGACATTAGCATTCTTACATGGAGGGCTGAATCAGGATCCCAAAGTTTTAAAGTAAATAAAGGAGACAAAAAATAGAGGTTCCTTGTCTCCCATCTACTTATCTTTATTTCTTTTGCCTTACCTCATTCCTAATAGCTATGATAGCCCCACCAATATGTCTGCTTGATGCACAGTTGGGTCAGGTTTGAAAATGCAGTAAAGTCTCAAACCACAAATCTCTGCTACAAAAAGCTACCACTTTCTTATTCTGTGTGTCATGGGGAGGGAGTGGTGGAATGCTAAGAGAAAGGATTCATTTAATATGTTTTATAATTGCCTAAGGATTAAACAGAATTGGAGATACATTATCTCCTTTGTTTAAAAGTCAACTATTTCAACTGATTACATACTATCAGGGCTTCCTACACTGACATTTTCCTGAAGTGCCTCTGGTTTGGGATAACAGGATGTATTAAGCTCCTGGTGCCACAAGATGAATGGGTTCATGGGCTTAGTGGCCTGGCCCTGTCATAAATCTGTTGGAAAGTGTGTATGTGGGTCATACCCCTCCCTTTGGGGTATATAATATAACGTTAATGTGGCATGGTAGCTGTTAGCAGAAATATGGTGGAGAAGCTATTAAAATGATTTATACCATATTACCAAGCGGCTAATAATTACCAAGCAGCTAATAATCAAATGGGGACAGCGAGAGGGGTGGTGGTAAGGGTAGAATAAAAATAAGACAAATGTGAGGTGCAGCATAAATATGCATGAAATACAGCCACTGTGGAATGTTGAACCTGACCTTGGACTTCCATTCACAAAAGAAGTCATGGGTGACAGTAGTTGTGGGCAATCAGAATTTCCTAAGCAGCACACTGACATAAGAGAAAGTACCAAGAACGCATTGAAAAGCTCCTAATGAGTATGCAGGCATCACCTTTCCTTTCTGTGCAAGAGTCTGTGCTTTGAATGACAGTAGAAGAATGGTCTGCCAGTGGAAAGGACTAAAGGTTAATTGTTATCCTCCTGCGGCTTGGATGACAATGACAAAGTTGCTTTAACCAGAGAAGTCCACGACTGTGAGCCCTGTTGCTCACCGCAGGGAAAACCTGTGGGAATCCTAGACTGCTTATACGGTTTCCTTTACCAAAACTCATTTATTCATACCACAGATTTCATTTTGCCTTATGTGAAAGGGTGATGAGGTCGCACTAAATCTAGCTCTCTGCACCCTTGTATGTGAGTGTGCATACGTGTGCACAGACACACACACACATACACACACACACACACGTTCTTCTCACATCCTCCCTAATTTCCTTTTCCGGTTTTCTCTTTACATCTTCACCAAGAGTAGACACTGGGTTTCACATGTGGAAGACACCATTCTGAATAAATAGAAGAAAATCTTCAATAGATTAAATGCCTCAAGCTTGAATCCCCAGGTCTGTGAGATCACCACTGTCAAAAGAACCGTAAAGTATGATTTGCAGAATAAGTACTAGGTAAAACTGCTGGCACCTTGTCATGAATGCAGGTAATACCAGGCTGCACTAGTTGTATTTCTCCTCTTCACCACAGTCAAGAACAGGCTTATATTTGTTTATCTGAGTAATCAATTTGAAGATACCAACATGTAATACAACAACCATTGGTAATTTCCTATTACCTTGTCTGAAATTCTGTGTTGCTTTTATTGTTTTTATGTTGTTTTATTTATGTCGGTGTGTCTGTTAATGTGTTTCAGTTCTTTTATCTTTAACACACACACACACACACACAAAAATAAAACAAAAGAAAAGAAAGAAACACCAACTTCACACAACCTGGAAGAAGCAATAAAAGTTATTAATTTTATTACATTTTCACATTTGGATACGGTGTAATGAAAAGGAGGGAGGCAGAAAGCCCTCTGCTGACAGTAAAGCGAAGTTCACGGAAGGGACTTTATGATGGGAGGTCTCCTGAGGCAGCCACTTTCTCGCAAGGAGCACCATCTTTATGCTGAAAACCAATGCAGTATCAGTTCAGGTTTGGCTATATATGGAAGGCACATTCTCAAAAATGAACCAGTTACTTCAACAAAAACAGCTGTTTTGGTCACTTTGCTGTTACTGGGACAAAATACCAAACACACACAACTTAAAGGAAGAGAGGGGAGAGGTTTATTTGGCTCAGAGTTTTCTAAGCGGTTAGTCCAAAGTTGGTTGGGTCCAAGGCAAGGGAAAGGACCTGGCAGAGGAAAACCGCTCATCCTGTGGCAGCCAGAAAGGAAAGCAGAGTGAGGAGAGAGCCAGTCACCCCCGGTGACCACCTCTAACCAGGCTCCTCCTGCTCATGGCACAGCTACAAACTCAATAACCAGTTAATCCACTATCAGTGTAGCAGCCCATGTTCCAATCACCTTGCGAACACATGAGGCTTTGGGGGGACATTTTAGATCTCAGCCATGACAACAGCTGACAGTATTGGTTCATGATAGAATTTGAGCTTTTGAGCAAAAGTTAAGGTTTTGGAACTGTGAATCCGACACAACAAATAGACAGTTTCCCAATGCTAGAAGGGTTTTCAGGTGAGACTTGGTGACATTAACAAATATGATTTCTTATGTTAGTTCATGAAATGCACCAGCATTAATGCAGTGAACTAATGTTTCCCAAATGATGATACAAAATCACAAGTGCTTAAATCTCCATTTAAAGTACCATATTAACAGATTTTTATGTAACAGGAAATAAAATGCAGGTTGATATAATTTCAGGCCCCACATTCCTTGCAGATTTGGCAATTAACCTTTAAAAACTACCACTTAGCAAGTTTGGGTATAACAACAGAGAATGCCCACAATGATCAGAAAAGCCTGTTTTAAAACTCTATATGTGAGGGTGGATTTCCTTCAGATATTTAAACAAAAACAACATCCACAAGAGATTAAATGCCAAACCACATGAGTTTATAGCTGTTTTCTGTTAAGAGGTTTGCAAAAAATGCAAAAGAATGGTACTCTTCTTACTATTCTTTTTGTTTCATAAAATTTATTTTCCATATAATATTATTTTCTTAGCATAAAATGGATTTTTCTTTGCTACATTAAATGAACTGATAAACACATATTTTTAAATGTCTCAATTTTAATTTTTAAGTTAGTTCATGTGACAGATAGTGTCCATATAAACAAAAAATAATCTTTGAAATGCTTTATAATTTTTGAAATTGGTGTACTGAGATCAAAATTTTGAGAATTATTGGGTTATAAAATAAAAGATGAAACACAAACCAGGATTTGCTATTATTTTTAATTCAGGCATGAGTAAAATGTTTAGATGAACCAAGTTTTACTCGAAACATTTGAATAAATAACAAATAAAAATAATAAGCATTCACTGAGCACTTATTTTGTGCCAGCTTATAGGTGTCAGCTTTGCTTACATTGCTGGTAGGTGGCCCGTGTGACATCAGGGAGAATGTGCTATTCTATGTGCAATGGACCGAGAGGAGACCTGTGGTTTACCAAGCATAAATAACTGAACAACCTCACAGCTGGCTTCGGGTACAGCCAGCTTAGACGACAGCAAGCCAGCTTGACAAGAAGGACATTGCTGTGGACCCACGCGTTACCTAATCAGCTTCCTGTGGTGGCAGGAACCTCTTTCCAGCACTGCAATAAGAGCTTGCAATACTGCATCGCATTTATCCTACTTAAAGAACGAGGCACGTATTTCTCATCACATTTTACAGATCAGAAAACAAAAGCTGTGAGAAGTTAAGTGATTTGGGCATGAATATCACAGCTATATGGGATGGAGCACTGATTTGATTTCTGGGGACGGGGGGAGGTTGTGGAGTTCATCTTATTCCTCAGCCTGCTGTATACTAATTATCACCTGAGGAAGGTCCTTTTGGGGCTCCACCTCTAACTCAGCATTTCTCCCTCTATGCTGACTTAGTCTGCCTTTTTAAAGTTTTATACTACTCTGTGAATATGTTTTCTTAAAAAATAGCAGTTACACTCATATATTTAATTTTTTAAATGTTATTATACTATAGATATACTCATAATTCTTTTTTTTTTCTTGAGACAGACACCTGCTATGTAATGCAGGCTGGTCTTGAACTTGTAGCTCAGGCTAGCCCAGAAATGATGATAATCCTCCTGCCTCAGCCTCTCCAGTGCTGGGTTCACAGATGTGCACCACTATGCCAGGTTTTATAATTTTGTCTTAAACACCACACTTTTTATAATCTGTGTATGAGGAAAGAGTGTATAGCTTTTTATTGCTGTAGAGTATAATACCCTATATGTCCACTGTTTATTCTCATTTTTTTAAAGATTTCTCCAAAGCACTGCTACCATCAGCAAGTAATATACAACCCAAATCAGAACTTTGCATAGACCAGAGATTTTTTTGTTTGGTTAGTTGGTTGGTTGATTTTGTTTTTCCTTTCCTTTTCTTCTTTTTTCTTTTCTTTCCTTCTCTTTTTTTTTCTTTTTTTTTCTTTCTTTTCTTCTGAGAATTGAACCCAGGGCCTTCAGAATAACCTATATTCCTGGCCCCTTATAAAAACAGTCACTAAGTTTCCCAGGCTGAGGTGAATTTGTGATCCTCCTGCATCAGCCTGCCCAAATGCTGGGATTATAGACATGTAATACCACACACAGCTTGAGCCAAAAAACATCAGTTTTATTAAAAGACACTAGAGAGATTTCCAGAATGTGTGTAAAATGTGAACTCTATCCATAGAGCATAAAAACTAACATTTTCCCCATTTCTAATGACACTTAGTATTGTACAACTTCATATAATTTTTGTCAATATATTAGATGTTTCTCCTGATTATTGCTTCAATTTGAATTCAGTATTATTACAGAAATTAAGCATATTTTCATCCACTTGTTAACCATTTGTCTTTCTCAACTGTACCATCTATATTTAACTGTGTCCACTTCTCTGTGGTGTTTTCTGTATTTTTCTTGTTGATTTTTATTTTTAGATTGCAATATGAATGCTTTTTGTATTAAATATCTTCTCATAATCTGCTCTCCAGTAGTTACCTTGATCAAAAACTCCTTCCTTCCAGAATAATCCAAGATGTAAAGTACAGAAACTCATCATCAATTTTCCCTCTTTGTTCGTGATTTTTAAATCCAGGATAGATTCCCCCAAAAGTCGTGAAAATATTTGTCTGCATTTTCTTCTGCTAAGATTTGTCTTTTGTCTCTCATATTTAGGTTTGAATTCACTTGAATTTTACTTTTATGTAGGATGGATTTATGAGTTTTATTTTTCTCCACAGAGTGAGACAGTTTTCCCAGAAGTTTCTCTTAAGTGATCCACTTTTTGTACACTGATTTTGGTGTCATTTTTATACCAGTTTCCAAGCATACCTGGCTGTCTGTTCTATCACAGGGATTCTGTTTATTCTTGTACTGACATCACCTTACTTTTACTAATTTTGATCTGTAGTGTTTCTTGATAACTTACAGACTGTGTTTGCTGCTCACCCCACTTCTAAATCCTGGAGCCATTTCTTTTCATTTCTTTTTCAAAACTGGGTTATATAATTGGCATGTTTTTTTTTCCATACCCACTTTAAAATCACTTTCCCAATTTCCTAAAAAATCTTCTTATGCTTGGTCTAAAATTGTATTGACTGTATAGGTTAATTTGGGAAGAACTACTATAAAGACAATGCTAGATTATCACAGTCATGGGCATGATCTGGACTTTCTACCTACTTAAATCTTTTGGGTCATTTAAAAGTGCTTTATAATTTTTTCCAATTCTAAAAGTTCTCCCATGATTTTTTCCATAGGTCAGTTTCTAGGTATTTTATAGTGTCAATGAAGAGGACATTATTTTCTATTAATTTTCTATTCATTTGTTGTTTTCTATTAATTTTCTATTCATTTTCTTAGTGTGAAAAAGAGATATTGAATTTTATAAGCTGGAAATGTTTGACAACCTGATTTACTATTAATTTTACTACAATTTCTTTTTTCTTTCTTTCTTTCTTTCTTTCTTTCTCTCTTTCTTTCTTTTTGTCTTTTTGAGACAGAATCTTGCTATGCAGTTCAGGCTGGCCTTGAGCTCACTTTGTAACCCAGGCTGGTCTTGAACTCACAAAGATCTTCCTGCTTCAGCTTCCTGAGCACACTGCAGTTTCTATATAGATATTATCTTATAAAAAAAGAGAAATATTTCTGTCTCTGGTTTCTGAATCCTTAAGCCCCTTTCTTATTTTTCATGTCTTAATATTCTAGTTAAGACCATTAGTTTTTGTACCAGGAATATAAATACATATATATGTATATTTATGAAATTTTAAATTGTTGTTTATTTCAACTTTTGAATGCAGGTAGGAAAATATCCTTTTAGTCCTTTCTTGAGAAGGTTATCATAAATACATTTGAACTTTGATATTTTTTCTACATTTACTGAAATGATAATGTGATTTTTCCAAATGGCCCATTTTTCCACTTCAGTGGTGAAATAAATTGATAAGTTTTAAGAATTAAACTATATTCAGATTATGAGAATAAGATCTTCTATTTTTAAAAAATTAATGCATTTTATTTTTAAACCTGTTTTAGATTTGCAACATGATTAAGCAGAAGGTAGCAAGAGGCCTCATATACCCCCTTTGCATAATTACGTATGTATTTTCTGCTGATTCGGTCCTCTTGAGGACCCTAAATGATACATTAGTACAACTGCAACCCTGCATTACATTTAGCTGTTCAATACATAGATAAGGAACATATAGGGTGTCACCAAAGGTCCATTTGTTGCTGTGGATGGGCCTACATTGGCACATCATTATCACCTTCTGTCCACGGGTCACCTTGAGCTTCCCTCTTGGCCATGTTCCTTCTAGGGCTTGGACATAGGTATAATGACTTCTCTAGCACTGTAATGTTGTACCGAGGGTTTCCTTGTGAGGGTGTTTCAAGTGGCAAACTGCAGTTACAACCTGGCCCCATCCTCTCCCTATTTCTCTTATCCCCAAGGGACTTTTCTTTGCACTTACTTGGGAGAGATCGGATTTTCTCCACAGTAAGCACTTACTGTAAGGTGCAAGGAAGGCAAGGCTGACATGATTGCTCTCTGCCAGAGTCATCCATATTTTGTAGAATTCCCACTAACTTCCTCCTCTTGATACTCACCCATTTCCATATCTGTCTGATATTTTTTTCCTCATTTCATATTTGCCTCATTTGAATTTTTCACAATTCTTAATATCGTAGAGCAATCAGCTCCTGTCCTGTTTTTGTTTTGTCTCCAGAGTAGGCTTTGGCCTCAGAAGCCACATCTTATATTAGTTCTCTTCATGTCAGTTGCAGCAGAAATTTCAACCTTGGTTTGTTTCATTCTCAAACCCATGCTCTGACGTAATAAACAGAGGACTCAGTGCTCTAGGACAACTAGAATTCCAGATGCTAGCTTGAAATAAGAAGCAAGTAAGCCATTGATATTTCCTAGAGAAATTCAAGGGCATATATTTTTTCTCTGACCCAAACCTAATAAAACTTCATTGCATGAAATTTTGAAGTTATTGTGTGCTATTGATAACTACTCTTTATGCTATTTTTGATTTTTCCAGCTTACTATATAAATACTTTGTATAAATTTTTGTTATATAAATTTTCCAAGCATAAGGAAAAGCAATTTACATTTTTTCTCTTATAAAAAAAGAGCACAAATGAAAAAGAAAAATCTGAGGACAGTTCAAAGGGAATCAGACTTCAACCTCCAATCCAGAGTCGTATCCCACTGAGTTCTTGGCAAACGGGACAACCAGATCCTTAGAAAAGTCCTGTTTCGTGCCAAGGATTGAAAAAGTCATTCAAGATCTATGTCTCACATCATTTCAAAATAAATATTAAAGAACCCAAAGTTGGTTACTGCTAGGACTTCGTTCCAGAGTTCTTAGACAACAGAGATTTCAGTTTTATATTCGATTGCATTGTGTTTGGAGGTGGTCTTCTCTGTGAGGACTGGGCTTCTTAGTTACCACTGTTAGTTGCACAAGGTCAAATTGACTGGATTAAGAAATGCCTAGCAAGTTACAAAGCCATAGATCTGGGTGGGTCAGTGGGTGACTGACTTGTAGGCCAACAAATCGAGTGCGGAAGGCCTACTACCCAATTGGTTTGTAGTCTGGATGGAATATAAAAAGGAAAGGAGAAGAAAATGTGCCCTTTCAAAGAGCTCCAGTCTTCTTGAGGGGGCACATCCTTTGCTGCTGTTGCTTTTGGACATTGATCTCCAGGTCTTTAGTTTCCCCCATCTTCCAGCGTAGACACACACCCGAGGCAACTCCCCAGTGAGCTTCCAGGCCTTGGTCCTGCTTGTTCTGTCGCTTCCACCTTCTTGGCCTGAGCAGCTGCTGGATCTCACAGCCCTTCACCGTGCAGGCAGCCCTTCTGGACTCTCCTGGCTCTGATACTGTAAGCTCACCAATTCCCTTTACAGAATTACACGTGTATTTTCTATTTACTTTGTCCTCTGTCGAACCCTAACTAATGCACTAATACAGTTGTAACTCTTTGCATTTCATTTAGTTTTTCAGTGGATAAGCAACCTTTAAGAAATGAAATAATGGCTTCAGGATCATTTTGTCAATACTTTAAAAGAAATCTGAGGACTTTAAAAGGCATGTACTGAAAACATGTACTAATAAATTTTAATAATCTGATTAAATATATAATTAAAATTCAGAAGCAGCCCTTACTTGCCATGACTTATAAGAGAGTCACTATTTTAGTAAAAGCCTGAGAAGAAAACCCTGGCCTTTCTTGCATGTTAGAAGATGTTCTGAATTACCTAGACTGCTAAACATCTGAAAATCTTATTATAGGATGATTGTATGTTACACATACTTGTATACATTTTAAAGTTCTGTGGCCCATCCTTAGTCTCCCATGGCTATGATATAAGCATAAATGAGGAAGGAGAATAAAAGAAATAAGGCCTATTGGTCAATGATTGTATGTGATATTTCACAACTAAAGATACATGTGATAAATTGCCTTGACTGATGTAAAATTTGAGAAGTTTTGCTTATTTTTCCGTAGGAAATCGCATTTCCAGGAAGCCCCAGGTATAGAAAACCAGCCCTCACTTCTTTTTCCACAAGCCTCAACTAATAGACTCTTGATTGATTAATGAATCTCTCTGAGTGGGTCCCATTTTCCACTTTTAGTAAAGCAGCATTATTGAGATACAATACACATCGAATATAACACATGCATTCAAAGTGCGCAGTTAGTCTTTAGTGTATGCACAGATTTGTGCAAACCATCATCTCAGTCAATTCTAGGACATTTTCATCGCTCCAAATGAAACTCTGTATCCATCAGCAGCCCCTCTTCATTCACCCCAAACTCCCCACTTCTAGCCCCCACAAAACACTGATTTATTTTCTCCTTTAGAGATTTGCTTATTCTGTAGGAAACTGCACAATGTGGTCTTTGTGTTTGACTGATATCACTTAGCAGAGTCCTTTCAAACTCCATCTATGTGGTAGCATGCTACCAAGTCTACATTTCTTTTTTCTGCCCGAATAATATTCCAACATATGGAAATACAGTATTTTATTTAGCCACTCATCCATTGTTTCCAGCGTTCTGGCAATTATGAACAATGCTACTTTAAACCACCTGGTACAAGACTTTATGTTTCTCTTAGGTGAATTACTTTGGGAGTAGAAATGCTAAGTCATGTGGTAGCTCTCTATTTAAGCTTTTAAGGGATTGCCAAAAATTCCACTTGGTGATTTGGTCACTTCTTCATCCCTGAAAAGATGCTTCTTCAGAGATGTCCCCAGTCCCCTCCTCCTTTAGCTCCCCTGTGGTGCTCTCCCACAGCACACAGTGCTTTGTCACAGTTGTTGTATTTGTGACTCCACATTTACCTGGATGTCACTCCACAAGGACAGGAGCAATACCTGTTTAGCTTACCACTGACTGCCCAGCTTATAGCCCAGTGCCTGACACCTACCAGCTGAATACTGGCTGAAGGAAGCAAGATAGGCAGGAGGGAGAAAGAAAGGAAGAAAGGCTACTGGACAGAAGCCACTGGGCAGAAACTTCTCAATTTTATAGACACCTATAGAGCTGATATAATAAAATATTTTGTCACGTATCTGAATTTACTTTTAGCATGAAATTTCAATAACTTTGAAGCACATTCCCCAAGAATTGTGGAATAATGCTCTAGAAAATCAAGATGCAGCCGGCTGTGGTGGTGCACACCTGTAATCCCAGCACTCGGAAGGCTGAGGCAGGAGGATCGTGAGTTCGAGTCCAGCCTGGGATACAAAGCAAGCTCAAGGCCGGCCTGAACAGCATAGCAAGACCCTGTCTCAAACAGACAGAAAAAAAAAGGGAATATCAACATGCATAAGGAGGGTATAACAGAAATGAAAGCTGTGACTCAGACAGGCTAGACCGAGCCCTATTCCAGCTGCACTCACTGATGCCATCACACCTGTGTCCACTTCTAGGACGTAAGAGAGGACAGACTATCTCAATTCACTAGACTCTGAAGTGACACACCAAGATAATCAGGCACTATTACCTTACGTATTGTAATTGTACATGGGCAATACATATTGAAGAGCATTTGGTCTAAATATCATTTATCCCTATAAGTATTTCTCTCATTTAAAAAACAGGAGTTCATTTGGTATTGGTTTTATGGGTTAATACAATATTCCTGGGGGGTAATTTGACTAAACATATGCTTTCTAAAAGTGTACACGGGGGCTGGGGATTTAGCTCAGCGGCAAAGCGCCTACCCGGCAAGCGCAAAGTCATGAGTTCAATTCCTGGTACTGGAAGAAAAACGAAAAAAA
The DNA here is from genome assembly GCF_000276665.1 of Chinchilla lanigera. NCBI lineage: Eukaryota > Metazoa > Chordata > Mammalia > Rodentia > Chinchillidae > Chinchilla > Chinchilla lanigera. The sequence continues at coordinate 2,100,024 of NW_004955460.1, read as the reverse complement.
CAAACAAAAAAAAATCTAAAAGTGTACACATCTCTTTTTCTTCCCTCCTCTGCTGCTCAGTTGCACCTATTCCACAATGATAACACCTAGTACTTTTCCCCATGTATTTCATCTTTTTATTTTAAAGATAAAAGAACAAAAACATATTAACAAACACAGTGTATGTGTGTACCTATCTCTGGACCTGACAACTCTTTAGACTTGATTTCTGGTGATAAACCAAGGTGTTTTATGGATACATGTACAAATTTTTTTTGATTTTTAAATATCACATCATTTTTACTGAGAAAATTACCACCACACGATTCTTTTATTAACATGATTTTTTTTAGGAATCTCATGATTTTTCTTAGTGAAAGAAATTAAGTGAAAATAAGCATCCATTTTAAAATGTAAATGCCTGTTGTTACATCAACAAAGTGGCTCTTAAAGCACTTCTCTTTTCTGATTATGTCAGCAAGTTTTTGGAAACTTCAGGGAATGTTTCTCTGACTTCTTAGATAACTCATCTGATTCATTGATTCTGGTGTTTTTGTTTCCTGGAAAAACGTATTGTTTCCAAATACTGAAATATAAATATCAAGACAAGTATTATTGTTAAGAGTGGAATAAAGAATTAATGTGTGTACTTTGATGATTTTTTAAGTCTCTGCATCCTGAAGAGAAAGAATCTAACTATGTTTTATTAAGTACTCAGCTGAGATTTTTCTGGCTGCATTGATAACCATGAGTTATGACAGGGGAATAGGAATTGAAGAATTTATTGTGACTCAAATTAAACCCACCCCTTCATTTTGCCATTTAGCAAGGGGTGCAGTGTAAGACGTGATGCATGTGGCTAACAAAGGATTCGTATCTTTCTCCACCTCTCAGTCCCATGGTCAATTTGTAGGAAGCAGAGGGAACATGTATCATCCAACTTTCCTTTTTAAAATCTGAAAAGTGGTTTGAAATAATTCAGTGTGCTTTGAGATTCTTTAAGTGAATATAAAAATAGAATATTTGTACAGTTAGAACCAGTCTGAACTCTCAGATGTACCTGGAATCCATGTTAACAATCTGGATGCCTCTGAAGTAGATTTGGTTGGAAAATGGCTACATACTTTTTGACAATAGCAAATAGCATTTGGGGACTCACTGATTTGAGATTAAGATGCCATTAAAATGGACCCTTTACCCCTAAACTATCAGAACAATGCAGCCAACAAATTTGTCTGTGAGGAGGAAGCAGAGGAAATATATTGGGTCATTTGAAATAAAATCCCCTGCAGCTGACCCATGAGAGGGACTGATGGCTTCCAGATGGAGCCGTGTCCAGTTCCCATTGGCCAGATGTTTGGGCCTGTCCAGCAGGATTGTTTTGTATGTAGAGTGGGGAACCATGGAAATAGCATCAGGATTGACCAAGGGCTTACCCCTGAAAGAAGAAAATTCCACTCAGAGGTGTGGTCTATAGCTTGAATCTTATTCGGTGCACACTGGTTTCAAACACCAGCTCTATCTCATCAGAGCTTTCCACATTTGAGCAAGTTATTTAAACTCCCTGAGTGTTAATTACCTCATCTGTAAGGTGGGGATAGTAAGAGCACAGCTCACCAACACTGCAGTACTATCAGGAATCCAAGAGGGGATTCATGTAATCTGTATACTCAGTCAACCTTAATAAGTGGCAGCCATTTATAATTATTACAATCATCATCATCACTTTTCTAGAGATTGACTGAATATCAGAACTGTGTTGGGTGATGAAAATAAAAAACAGGTAAAATATGGTTTTGGCCTTCAAGAACTTCAACTATGAAATACAGAAGACTAGACAACTAATTACCTAAGGTGAAGGAATGCTGATAGGGATACTCAAGCAGGAAAGGGGAGAGGAAAGTCACCCTTATACCCATCAAAGTTGGTATCAAGCTTGATAATGCCACTTCAATAAGTTTAAGATATACCTATGAAGTAGTCACTACTTCCTTTATTTAATAATTGTGAAGGTTAAGCTTAACGGACAAACTGATTGTGTTGGGAGCAGCTGAGGAGTTTAGTAAAGTACACAACTGTGTAGATCATGGAAGTGTGACCTTGAGATCTAGGTCTGGCCCCTAGTCCCCTCCTCTCTGGCACTGTTGCCCTGTTCTGCTTCTTGGTCACCATGAGGTAAGCATCTTTGCTTCACTATGGCTTTCTGGGATGATATCTTTGCCTTGAAGTTAGTTGACTGTGGACTAAACCCTCTGAAACCATGAAACAAATAATCCCCTTCTTTAAGTTGCAGGTGTCAGGTATTTTGTACCAGCAATGGAAAAGCTGATTAACATAATGAGTGAGAAAAGTAAAGCTAAATAATTTGCCCAAGTTCAAAGAGATAATATATAGCACAGTTTAGTTTGATTTACCTGTCTTTGTTTTACTCAACCTGGCTGTATCCAAACCTTGAAAAATGTTTGGGTGGAGCAGAGGGGCAACAAGCTGTGCTTTAGTCCATTTTCTGTTGTTGTTACAGAATATTACAAACTGGGTAATACTTACAACACAGAATTTCATCTAACTCAAAGATCTGGAGGCTATGAAGGCCAAGATTAGGAGGCAGTTTTAGCTAAAAGTCCCCCTCGGGCACCATGATGTGCTAGAAGTCAGTCCATGTTAAGAGAAAAAGCAGGCCAACTCCAATCACTACTTCTCCTTCTCCTTCTCCTTCTCCTTCTCCTTCTCCTTCTCCTTCTCCTTCTCCTTCTCCTTCTCCTTCTCCTTCTCCTTCTCCTTCTCCTTCTCCTTC
>NW_004955460.1:2032259-2096506 GCF_000276665.1 Chinchilla lanigera | reverse complement strand
TCCTGGTACTGGAAAAAAGAAAAAAAAAAAAAAGAGCCCAGTCCAAGGCCTAGAGCTCACTGCAGTGTCTGTGCAAGTCTGTATCAGGAGGCCAATGGCACTGTGATGGAATGCCAAAGATTCTATGATGAAGGCCGAAGTCTCCCAGGCAGAAGCCAAACAGTCTGCACCAGAAGCTAGGAGATGACCAAGCTGAAGGCAAAGACTGGAGCTCTTCCAAAGAACTAGCAATCAATCCTTCCTCATTTCCCTTTTATTGTATAGAGCAGCCTACCCACCCTTGTGGGGGACGGTCCTCCACACCCACACCATCTCCGTGCCTTCCACTTGCACAGGCTCAGGATAAACACAAAGTTGAGGACCTTGGCTCCCTGCTGAGTCACATAGTTAACCTAAACTTCTCAAGTTGACACAATGAACAACACCCTAGAGTGGTAAGGGCATGTCCTGTTCACCTCAGGATGTAGAACTGCAGAGTCACTTCTAGACTCAAGTTGACACAATGTATCAACCATAACAAGTATATCCAGAAAATTAAAGTTCCATTAGGCTTTGAAAATAGGGGACTGGGTGTACAGAAGAAAGTGTGTGAGCAGCCAGGAGAAGAAATAATGGGACTTCAAATGACAGTGGGGACCATATCACAGAAGGACACTGCCAGTGATCAGAGAGTTTTGAGTTTGGTCACTCTGGCACATGTCTTTCCCCTTGTCCCCTTCTTAACTTTGTACAAGCCATGCAGTGGTTGTTCAGTGGGTCCCACTCCATACCAGAATGGAAGGATGAGCTGCAGCTCATGAGAATTGGGCAAAGGTTGGAGATCTCTACCAACAACAACTGCCAAGAGGCAAAGAAGAGCACTCCAGTCTGTGAATTTGAATCCACTTCTATGAATGCCACAGTTCCAGTCATTAACTGCCCACCTTATCACATGCATTGCTCTAAGCATCAGAGGTAAATGTGCATGAACAGAACAGACCAACATTTGTCTTCACAGAGTTCACATCTTAGTCAAGAGAGACAGAGACCAAATGATACAATAAGTAATTCCTTCAGGATTGTGGCAAATTCCACAGAAATAATAAAGTAGAATAGGGTATACATAAGGCTGGATGGAAGCTGCAGCTACAATTTTAAATGAGATGATTGAGGGAGACTTTCCTACAAAGCAGGAGTAAAATTTGAAGAATATGAGAGAAAGAGACACAACAGAGGAAAGGAAAGTCTAGGCCAAAGAGCAACATGCACAGCGCTGAATCAAGCATCAGGGGTTTGTCCTGGACCGGGGTCTCTGAAGGCCAGAAAGGAACTACGCATGTCTAGCTGAGTCAGGGTGGGGTTGAGATTCAGAAGGCGCAGGCTGAAGGAAACAGGGAGTGCTAGGAGAAGCCCTGGAAGGGTCCCGCTTTGGCTTCTGGGGTGAGATGAGGCATCCCAAGTAAAAATCAAGCCAAGAGCTCTGATACCTCCAAGTTCCCACTTAAACGATGAAAATGAATGGCTGTCATTTTTGACTGTGATCCATGGGAAGAGACACATCCAACACGATGCCCAAGTTATATGCATATGCATGTGCACACATACACACACACACACACACACACACACGTGACAAAATGTTATGTGTACACTAGTCATGCTGCATAGGATGAGCTTTGATATTTTCTGTCTTAGTGTGGGTTATTCTGGTTCGCTTTTGAAATGTCTAGTTGTGACCCAATAAAATGATTTTATGAGTGTGTCAGTTACATCGTGCAGTTTTAGAAATACTTAAAAAAGAATCTCTAGATAAGCTCTTGCATACTATAAATCAGGGTGGTCAATGGCAATGTAGAGGCCAAATATCCCAGGTAAGGCTGACCTCCATTAACTTTAACCTAATTGAAATTATATTATGCCCAATATTCTTGTGATGGAGGCAACTTTTGACAATATTGGTGTTGTGTTATTTTCCAGGTATTGAGCCTCATGCTATGGATAAAGATATCAGGTGAGACAAGCTAATGTTAAATGTTAAGTGGGAAATAAAATGTAATGGAAGCACACATTAGAAATTGTGATGGTAAACTGGGTTAAAAGCTAAATTAAAGAATGAAAGTATAGCTTTTCCTAGGGCCATATGCAGTTAAGTATATATTTATACCCAACCAATTTATTGAATGCTCCTTTGCTCTTTCCTTTCATCGTGGAAGGCATTTGCAGGTGTCATATTTCTGTTCTTTAGAGAATACCGATTAAACTGGATGTCACACCCAGCCCGGTGCTACTGGAGATATCTTGGCTATAGGAAAGGGCACTGCTAATATGGCTGTGCTTGCAATCAGTCACTGTTTCATTTATTCTTGGAGTACATTATTTATGTAAGGTTGAATGACCCTGTCCCATTCTCTCAGCCACCCTTTGAACCTTTGCCCACGTATATTATCAACCTTCAGCTGATATGCTGAAATATTTGGATGCAGAGTTTATAGCGGGGACTAGAGCAGGGAGTGTCAAAACACGACAAGAAAGGCTTTTTCTTGTTTGACTTCTGGCAGGGATCAGAGTGAAAGTGATGGAAGGCTTGGGAAAAAGCCCAATCCTGTCAGTTTTTCCAGCCAACTTGGCAGACTCCATAGGTTTACAGAGTTCAAATGAGCTTTGTGTCCATAAACCTTTGAATACTTGTAAAGGAACTAATCTCACTGTCTGAGATTTTCTGAGGTTCAACACATCTAATTGCTCTGAAGCCAAATTTCCAGCTACAGTATCCACCTCCATCCCAAAACAATGAAAAACAACAATGTGTTATAATGATATGTGTCCAAGCAAACTCAAAAAATGACAAGGAATTCACTAGAATCTCTGCTGAACACTACTGGCTGAGATTATTACTTGCTCTGCTTTGTAGCCAACATATCCCCAAATCATTTTGGGGTTCTATTTGTCAGTTTGATTTGTGTTTTTACAGCTATTCAAAATAGGCAAACTAAAAATGGCCTCTGCACAACATAATCTTTTGAATGCAATATCTTCTATCTTCAACCTAGAAGATTTAGGCTAACTTAATATTTTAAAAGACAAGGTTACTTATTGACATGTGTTTTAGCAGTGAAATATGTAGGTGTGTACGTGTGTAAAATGACATATGACATACATAAACTCTAATGCTACTATATTTAGTTGAAAGTGTCATGATTCAGTTTTTTTATATCTGTGTTATAATTTTTTCCAACCTAAACCTTCAAGTAAAAAACAAGATATCCCAGAAAACCATGCTCTCTGGCAGCATGTAATACTGACTTTTGAAGATGTCATAGGAAGGAACATGAGCCTTTTAGTAGATTCATTGTTTTTATGTTATACAGATCTCAGATATTCATCCTAGGGCTTTGTAGTCTCCACATAGATCTAAATTATCTGCAATGCACACATTTCCTTGAGAACATTCTTATTGAAACCACATTTCCAACCTTTAAGTCACTGGTGTTACTGTGCCTATGATGTTGGCTCAAGACCAAGAATATGTCTCACATATTACTGCCACGTTTCCTGAGTGAATTCAGGGTTCCAGTTGGAGCTGAATTTTTCTCTGAACTGCACATACATTCAAGTGAACAGGTCGCATGGAGAATAATAACCAAAGGCTCCTAACTCTTATAGGCACACTTCCGGGAAGCATGTTTTATATGCTCCATACCACCATGGAGTCCTCTGGTTTATGTATCTCCTAGCTTTGGAGGCAGGGCATTTGATATTCATGCCATAACACATCCAAATGTACAGTTAGGTCATTCCCCTAATGGAGAAAAGCACAGGGCACTTACCAAGGGCAGAAGAGAAGAGAAAGTAGACACGTTATTGATGTTTCTTCCTCTCCTATTGTCCTTCACCCAATGCCTCACATGGATCTTTCCATTTCAAACTTCCAAACTGTGAAAACCTCATTGGAATACACAGCAGGGATGGAATTTGCTTCAAACACCTAACAGAAGTCAAGTTGTTGATCCAACAAAAAGAGGGTCCCATTATGTACTAACCAATCGGTATATGTGTTTATTTCCTTCTGTTTCTGCTTCGTCTGCAGTGTTCTCTGATGTGTTTATAGATTTTGACAATACTTGGAAATCTATCAGTAGGAGCTCACACATTTTCATTTAAAATTTGAAATGAAATTCAACATAAAATCAAAAGATAGTGCCTCGCATCAGAATAACTTCTATGATTTTTAATGGATTTTAGTGTGTTCTACACTTGAACTTAGCCAAAAGAGTGAGAAGTGTTCTAGATAGGGATAGTTAGTGGAAGCTATTATCAGAGTTCTAGTCCTGACATACAGAGTATATCATGTACATTCTTATTATGGACACTACAGGGGAAAAAAAAAGCCTTGCTTTGTAGAGATTGTACTTTAAAATCTATACCCAGCCTTACAAAGATTAAACTCAGAAACCCAGATAAAAAGTTTTTAAAAATCTACAATTGAGCTACCCCAAATTTCATTTCCAATGGCCTTCGCTCTCAATGAACTAAAAAATCACAAATGTGTCTGCATATCTCCAAGTTTCTGTGAGGAGGAGGTAACAAAGAATGTCTGCAGACTAAAAAGCCTTCCAGGCCCAAAGGAATTCAACCCTAATGGTGCCATTTCTGAAACTGGGGCAGGCAGCTGGGCGGAGATGCTGGCAGCAGGCACACCTGCCCACTGGAAAGGTCAGCCATGTCCACTTTCTGGCAGAGAGGACTGTGGCTTTTTCTCTACCCCCATCCCCATGGCTTGGACTCAGAGCCAGTTCCTAGGAGCATACCAATGCTTAAAGAACAACTTCATTATTCTTTCAAGAGGGCACTAGCCACAAATCTAAGGAGTTTGGGAGCAATTTTTCACTGGACCTATTTTGGTATTTTTTTTTTCTCTTAGATTTGAAAGTGAATAGAAAAAGATGGTCTTCGTTCATCCAGAAGCAGGCACATCAAGCCATAGTAGAACAAGAGTTACACATTCTTTTTCTACAGTGGAACCACAGGTTGGAAGAGAAAGCTGCCTAGACACAGGCAGCTTGCCCTTAGATTTACCATCCAGGCAGAACTCCTAGGGCTGACTGACTTTCCTCCCCATGTGCTTTCTCACTAACGCCACCAAACTCAGTAGTGTGATGGGGAGCAAATCACCATGGCAGCTTGAACTTCATGGATTTGTCCATGTAGAAGGAAGAAGCCCACAGTACTCAGAAGGAGGATGACACTGGAATTCACTACAAGTGGCAGGGGTGTGTTTTCTCCATCTACAAAGACAGTGTAATAACAGGAGGCAACAGGCTGATAACTCAGGGCTCAGCTCCCGGCAGGATCCTGGTGTTGAACTGGTTCACACTAAACCAGCTTTCCAGTGTGTTGAGCGATAAGGTGCACATGGAAGAATACACCGAGATATTCTTGTCTCTCTGCTCTCCAGAAACAAGCTTTCTGTGGAGACAAAGAGGACAAAAATTCTCTTCTGTCTGCTGGCCTGCGCATGTGTGCATGCACATGAGCATATGTGTGTGTGTGTGTGTGTGTGTGTGTGTGTGTGTGTGAGATACCAGGGTTGCATTCAGACGCTTCCCATTAAGCTACATCTCCAGCCCTTTCTGTATATTTTTATCTTGAAGACAGAGTATCCCTAAATCACTAAACTGCTCAGGCTGGGCTTGAACTCCCAATACTCCTGACTCAGCCTCCCAGAGTGCTGGGATTATAGGGATGCCTCATCACACCCAGCTTGATTTGGTATTTTCAATTAATCTTTCTGTTGTAAATAGTAAATGAGAGCAAAGGGTAAACCATAACTACAAATGGACCAAGACATAGATGAAGGGAGATACAAGACACGCATATTTCTTATCAACGTCACATTTATTTAAGGTTCGGTTTCTCAACCACTCCTTACCTGATTTCATCTTGTGAGAATTTTGATTTTGAAAAGATTAGGCATTATGTGTTAAGTAATCACCAGTAGATTTTTGCATCAGATTTTATATCAAACATTAGGGAAACAGAAATGGTGGCAAAGGGAGGAAAGGGAAAAGGGGAGGGAAAGGAAGGCAGGGAAGGAGAGAGAGAGGATCAGAAGAAAGAGGCAAGGGATCATGGTTTCTATTCGATCACACCTCGCTTCTCACACTGAATGTCCTCCACCCTATGATGTCCTGGGCAAGTTGAGGTAGAGGGATGTGTGGACAGGCAGGGTCCTGTGCTATTTCCTCTCTCAAGTGTCAGCATTCATCCATCTGATCTAACAGGCAAAGCAGGTAACTGCTTACTTCCAGATGGAGAGGTGCATGAAGATTAGTCTTCCACCTGTTGAAAAGGTACCCAAGGGGCCACAGTCGTGCACAAAAGCAATGGGTTTCTATCTCAATAGGACAAAGAGGAGAGGATGCCTGTAATCACATCACTCTAGGAGGCTGAGGCAGGAGGATCACCAGTTTAAGCCCAGCATGGGAAACTCAGTGATTTAAACCCTATCTTAAAATATTTTTGAAATTTTAAAGGTGGAGATGTAGCTCAATGTAGAGGCCCTGGGTTCTATCTCCAGTACTGGAGAGGGTGGGAGGTAAGGTAAATTTATATAAATGCAATAAAGAGTTCACAGTTAGGCAACATCAAATGGGTTTTACAGAGGAAAAACAAGATTGAATGGGTAATAATGGATTAGGAAACAAACTCGGTGATGATGGTATGATTGTATATATAACAGCAAGGTGAAATTATTTCTCCCATGGGTGAGATTGAGCTAACCTTAGGAGTAGACTTATTATGATTATGTAATTGTGGGGGAAATGGCATGCCAAACTTTTAAAACAAAAGTGTCAAGAAAGGAAGAGAGATAGGAAAAAGACAGCATGAAAGGGGGAGAAAGAATGGGCTGTGAGATCATTTCCTGGGTCTAAACAGCATGTCCCCTGCCCTTGGAGGGAGGTGAGTAATCTTTCAATGCAAACAGTGTGTCAAAGAGTGTTCAGGTTCTGCCTCAGAGGACCTCAGGGGAGGTGGTGCTGAGGTAATGGAAGGGTAGAATGAGTCTCCGGATCTGGGGATCTACCACTGCTCAAAGAATTGTTTCCACCATGCATATAAATGGTTCCCATAATATTATTTGGCTTCTGGGGCATAAAACAGTTTGAAACCAACTTTCTGTATTATCCTACTCCATGATGGCTAGCGCAATTCCTCAGATGAGATATATTATGAAGTCTCATGGTAAGGCCTCCTGTACATTCCTTCAATTGAATGAAAAAAAATCAGGAGGCTCAATGTACCCATGAGCCTGCTGCTTTTCTCCCTAGAATATCTAGCTAGAAGAGTAGCTTAACCCTAGGCAATAAAAGAAGCATAACTATCAGAGGAAATTGTTTCATTTATGTCAGCTTTGAAAAGAAAACTTAAAGCACTAATGAATCTAGACCCTTTAGCTTCAGACTTCAATTTTTCCTTAGGAAATAGGTTCTGCATGTTTTTTACATTCCTGGTTTCTAGAGGAACTCTGAGCTGGGCATGGTGGTGCACCCCTGTAATCCCAGCACTCGGAAGGCTGAGGCAGGAGGATCATTGGGGCTACAAAGTGAGCTCAAGGCCAGCCTGAACTGCATAGCAAGACGCTGTCTCAAAAAATTAATTAATTAATTAATTAAAAAATAAAAAATAAAGGAACTCTGTCACTACTTTCTACAAATTTTTTATCCTTGAAATAGCTGGAAGCTTTTCCCAGCACCATAGAATAGTCACTTGTCTATATTATAAATACAAGGAAAATTTGAGAATATCTTCCTTTGGTATTTTTATGGCAAATTTCAGGCACTGCCACAAGGACTCAATTACTAAACTTAATGTAAATGAAAACATTTTCCACTGTAACTGAAACTTAAATCAACAAGACTTACACAACGTGTCAGTGATAATATTGGCCAGGATTATTTCACGTGGATGGAAATAGGGGTGCTTCAAATCTCCTTTTTCTTGAACTACATAGCTTACTAGGATCGTGTAAAACATTCCTAGTATGCTATGTTTAAGTGTCATTGAGATGTACCAAAATCCTCTGCATTCTGCCATTTCCAATTCTTAATAGATTTATAACTTGTTTCTGTTTCACAATTAGGGTATTGTACTTCTGAATCAAAGCCATTCATCAAATTTCATGTCCTTGTACCAGAACGTCTACATATAATAGAATTGCTTCAAAACCCCTAGATCTTTGCTAATCACATTAGTAGATTCTTCCTTGGTACCCTATCTTATTATGGCAGCAACATATGTTTCAAATTCAACCACTCACAAACTATTTCTTGCAGTAGAAGGACTGCACTGCACATGTCTAAATGATGAGCATATGTTACCACAGTCGTGCACATGAACATACTTTGAGTTCAAGTCTGCTATGGGGACTATAACCAATGCGGGCAATGAAAGTTATAGATGTGCACCTGAGGACCAGCTTCACTGATTCACATTGCTAATAAAGATTTTTCAAAATGGAAGTCTCATATTGTTATATTTATCTATAGTATTTCTATCTTGACTACCAGAGTCCCTCACTGTTCCTGAATTCAAGTAATGGCTCTGTATGCTATGGAAGCTTCAGCCTGAATGAACTGCAATTTGTGGCCAACTATATATGCTTGCATACTAGTGCTATCATGTGCCCAGCATGGTCTTTCTGTGAAGTATTAAAGACATCCTACCGGAAAATAGTAACATTCAGTGAGGTTTCATTATTGCTTCTGCTTAATCTGACAACCTGTGGTACAACGTGGAAATTTCAAGTGTTTTTGGCTCTTAAATATTAGGAAATGTAGAAATATAACTGGAGAAGCCTAACTGGGAGTTGGTATGATTCTTAAGTAAATTCTTTATATGTAGCACATTGTATGCCTTTTGTTTATAATTTTAGAGTGAAGTAAGAATATTTGTGTTTGGCCAAGCATCGAGTGTTTAATGAAGAGCAGGCTCACAGGCTTCAGTCAAGTCTGGTTCTTCCTGAAATTCACATTAGCAACATCACTTTTGATGACCAACAGCCACAGTATTGTAAGTTGAACTGTACTTCACAAGAAGATATATCCATGTCTTAAACTGAGAGACCTGTGATTTTGGTCTTATTTGGTAAAAGGATCTTTACAAATCTAATTCAGTTAAAAATCTTGAACCTGAGCATAATGGCACACACCTGTAATCTCAGCACTCATGAGGCTGAGGCAGGAGGATTGCTGTGAGTTCAAGACTAGCCTGGGCTACAAAGTGAGTTGAAGGCCAACCAGAACAGCATAGTGAGATCCTGTCTCAACATGAAAAATAAAAAGGGCTGGCATGTAGCTAAGTACAAAGGCCCTGGGTTCAATTGCCAGTACAAAGAGAAGAAAAAGAGAAAAAAAGAAAAGTAATGGAGAGGAAAAAAAAGGAAAGGAAAGGAAAGGAAAGGAAAGGAAAGGAAAGGAAAGGAAAGGAAAGGAAAGGAAAGGAAAAGAAAGGAAAGGAAAGAAAAGAAAAGAAAAGAAAAAAGAAAAGAAAAGAAAAGAAAAGAGAAAAAACTTGAGATAGATTCATTCTAGATTTCCTAGTTAAGCACAGATTCCAGTGGTAAATGTCCTAAAGAGAAACAGAGAAAGACTTGAGGCAAACAGAAGAGGAGAAGATACAGATATAGAACGAACAGAGCTACAAAGAAGGAGGCAGATATTGGAATGCTACCAGCCAAGGAATGCCCCGAGCCACCAGAAGCTATAGAAGGGGTTCTCTTAGAGTCCCTAAAGACTTTGAAAGTAGAACAACCCAGGTGACATCTTGCTTTTGGACTTCTGGCCTTTAGAACTGCAAAAAAAAAATCCATTTCTACTCTTTTAAGCCACCAAGTTTGTGGCATATTTTACAACACCTATAGGAAACTAAAATACTATGTGTCTTATTTTCCACCCTGGTGACAAAATACCCAACACCTGCAACTATTGGCACTCTGGCCAGAGTCTCCCATAGGGCTTGGATTATAGCATTCTAGGGCTGCTTCAGCAAACATCTCCAAATATTTCCAGACTCCGGCTAACCAGTTCCAAAGGTTCCTGAACTGTATGGTCAGATAGCATCACAACAGCAACAACACTACTCTGGTGCCAATATCTGTATCAGTTAGATCAGTTAGGCTTCCCCAGAGGAACAGATTTACATGAATATGTTAACATATACATACATAAGTATAAATCAAAGGCCTGGAGCTCACTGGGGTGAAAGTCCCTGTCCTAAGTCAAAGGGTTTCCCTTGGAAAGCTGAAGAGTCTGTGCTGGAAGCCTGAAAAAAACTGGAGACCAAAATCCAAAGGCAATAGCCAAGAGCAGATTTCCTCTAAAGAAGAAAAGGCCAGACTTTCTTCTTCTTTCCCTTTTAATTAATCCAGGCTACAAATCTATTGGTTGGTGCTACCCATACCTGGGCAGGGTCTTCCCCTCTCCATTTTCTGGCCTACATTTCAGTTATCCACAAACACCCAAGAGCTTTACTAATCTGCTAGGTGGTTCTTAAGTCAAGCTGAATGTCACAATTAAGGATTGCATCATGACTTGATATTTTTTCTAGAACAGCAAGTAAAACTATAGGATCACGGAATGCCAATAAATGTTACCTTTCTATTTTGGAAAGGAAAAATAAACACAAACTGTAGATAATGAGGCTAGAGAGGGGAAAATGTCCTATCAAATGATATGGAATTAATGATGTGGGGGGCTGTTCTATTTCAACTTGAGAGAAAATAACATCCAGACACCAAAGAGAGAAGCAAAAGGAAGATAACTGACTTAGAAAGAAATTTAACATGTGCTAAGTCAGAGCTCAGGGCTGGAGCACTTACTTAATATATGCAAGGACCTGAGTTCAATCCCCAGTACGACCAAAAATTTTTAGCATAATAATTCAGATATATTGAATCATCAGGACAAAATATTTGTAACTGAAAACAGTGCACTGAGCAAAATCTTATAAAATATCCAGATACAAGCATAGACAAAAAGCAGATCTCCAAAACAGTACAAGAAGTAGTCACAGGGCTCCCAGTGTGTGTTGGATTTCTCCTCAGGGTTTCCTGAGATGGACACTCTCAGCTCCCTGTAGCTTTTGTCTATGAACATCTGCTCACAAACTGCACTCTGGGTGGTCTGCCAACGAAGCCATGAAAAGTTCACACTCATTATGCATTCAATTGTATGCACTGTTGCTCTTAATATTTTTGAAATTTTTTTTTTTTTAGTTCAAGTGGTTGTAGCTTTGGTTATGTACCCTTATTTCTCATTAGTTGGGAAGTCGGTCAGGTGTCTTTTGGATGGCCCCAATCCGTAAGAATCTATCACCTTCAGCTATAACTTCCATCCAACTGACTGTGCAAAACCCAGGCTCAGGGCCACCCTCTTCAAGAAAGAGTGGTGGTTCCATCCTCTTCTCATTTTCATGTGAGAAGATATCTTGTTTTCAACAGATGCCCTCATCTTTTCATGAGAAGGTCATGGGACACCACCTCTTATCCCAAGAGACCCAGATTCTTTCAGGGTCTTGCTAATTTTTCTGCCCGGTGTTGTCTTCAGTTTAAGAACAGTTCATTGCCTGAGTTGCCTAACCTGAGAGTGAAGGGAGTGAAGACATAGCTTCAAACTTTCAGACTCAGCAAATAACTATTGACCATGATTAGTTACGCTCTTGGATTTCCCAAAACAAAAGGGTTGATATCACTATCTTGCTCATTCTCTTAAATTCTCTTAAATTCACTAGGCACTACCCCAGTGACAATTTCTCCCAAACTCCAGGCTCAAACACCAGACCCCTATGTAAAAGAAGATGGCCTTAATTAAGTTCTTAAAGTTCTCCCCATCCCAGCCTAGCCTCTGTTGAACAAAAGAAAAAAGCATATTGAAAGAAAAACACAAAGTTTAATTAGGTGAATCTCATTGTGTGGCAATTTCACCATCTCTCTTGTTAATCAGGCCAGAACTTCTAGGGACATCTCTAAATTTTCTTTCTTTCGGACCCCACAGTCAGTGTAACCGAGTTTCTTTCTTGCTCTATCTTCAATGCAAATCCAGAATCTGAGTTTTCCTTGTGACTCCTCAGGTTACCACTAGTTCTAATCACTCACCACCTTTTCCAGAATGAATGAAGGGGCTTTTTCATTTGCTGTATTGTTCATACATTACTTTTCCCACCCCCACAAGTATATTCTTTACTCAGTAGTTGAAAGAATTATTTTACTATTCAAGTTCTACTATTTCACAGTTCTGCTCAGAACCTTCCAATCTTCCCCCAGCACCAAGTTCAGTGCCCTGACCGAGGCCCCACACTTTCAAGCTCAGTCAAAAACACCTCAAGTTAACAGTTGTCTTATCGGGCCACAAGGGAACCGTAAGAACCTTCACTTTCCTCCTCCTTCTCCACTTCCTGCAGTCTGAGCACCCTAAAAATAAGCCCCTTGACACGCCCTCATCCACTTCTGCCTCTGACCACTCCTTTTCTGGGTGTTCTAAGATAAACTGCATAAACCCTGTCGTTACCTCTCAGCTCAAAAAATGGTCAAGATAAAAGCAAGGAGATGAGGGTGGATTTCTACTTTTCCTGTTGCCTGGCCTCAGAACTCCAAGAGGCTGGCCTGTGCTTCCCATGCACCCAGAGGAAATCCAAAGTCCTCCAAGGCTGTCAGAAATCTGTCCTCTCAACTTCATCTGCTCCT
This sequence comes from Chinchilla lanigera, assembly GCF_000276665.1. NCBI lineage: Eukaryota > Metazoa > Chordata > Mammalia > Rodentia > Chinchillidae > Chinchilla > Chinchilla lanigera. Next base: position 2,083,788 of record NW_004955460.1, on the reverse strand, counting down.
AACCCAAGCTTGCACTTCCTTGCTTTCTCTGGGATGCTCAGACGTGTTGAGTCTCCAGGTCTTCGCATGCACAGCTCCCTCTCTCTGGAGCTTTTCCATCTCTTTTCTCTGCTTTATGGTCTTTTAGCACAGTTTACCTTATGTTATGCCATACTGTATGCATATATGATATACCACACTATGTACTAATGTATTACACAAAATATGTACATCATCATATTAATGTATAGCTAATGTAATTTTCACAAAGGCAGAATCATGACTCTCATGCAAGCAAAATAAAAAGATGCCATGACTAGGAAGCATTTGCTTAGCTCTGGATAGTAAATCTTGACATCGTCGTCAGTTTTTAGACCTTAAATTCCAGCCCTACAGAATTATAATGATGACTATTCTAGCCAATGAAAAATAATTCAAGGTAAATACCATAGTATAGATTCAATAATTCCTTGGAGATATGGCAGTCCACTTAAAGGATTCCCAATGATCTCTTTGTTTCATTTTCATGCCTGAGACACATTAATTCTGACAATATTTATATATTTATATTCTATCTTAATATACTAACATATACTATATCATAATATATGACCATTTTGTCACAGTGGAATGTAAATTTCCTACAGGCAAACACTTCAACATCTTCTTTAACCACTCTCTCTTGACTTAGAACAGTGGTGGACACTAGTAAACAAAGACAGTTTTTTGTTGAATGGATGATACCACAACTTCACCGCCACATGCAGTAGATAGACCTGCATGCAAGAGGCACATTTTACATAGAGAAAAATAAGAGTTATCCCATCAATGTAAAATAATCTGCAAAGTGCTGTGGTCATAGTGTTTTGTTTGTCTTAAAGCCTTAAAGGTAAATTCAAATTTATACCTATTACAAAGAACAATAAAATGCTTTTTTCCTCTTACCTTAAAAATATCTTGATTCCTAGCTGGCTATAATACTTAGTTCCATGTATGCTTTTAGTAATCTTCAATGGATGTTTAAGGGTGCCAAAAGTTTTCTAGAAAGGAAAGTATTAATTTATTTGTTTACATATTTATTTACTTAATTACTTATTTTTGCCATATTGGGAATTGAACTCAGAGTCTTGTACATTCTAGGCCAGTTCACTACAATTAAGCCACATTCACAGCCTAAAATATTTTTAAATTTTTATCTCATCCCAGGTTTAAAAATCATTGGCTATTTTAAAGACAGGACTCTTTTCTCTACTAACAGAGGAAGAAATAAAAAACACCAGCCTAAGTTTTGACAAATTTTCTTTTTTATCAGAAAGGCTCTTTAGTTCATTTACTTGAATTCCAGATCAGACTTTCAGTGGACCTGCTTTTTCTTTTCTACTCGCATATTACCTCTAAAAATAGACCAGCAGTCTTTACAAATCTCATTAGTCAGGTTTTATTTAAAAAAAAAAAAAAAAAAGCAATAAACAAACAGAATTCTCTCCCCAAAAGTTCATCAATGCTCTAGCAACCTCAAGAAGTTTGAAAAACTTTCCTATAAAAAATGTTCACAGCTAATTCTTCACTTTGCTAAACTGCTCATGCATGATTGAATTCAAAACTTACAAGCTCTAACTAGTTAAAATCTGAGTTTACAAAGAAGGCAAAACTGCCTAAGCTTCTACCTAAGCAGGAATATGATATATTTATTTCATCTCTCAAAAAAAATACACAGAAAACAATATGTGGGAGCTAAACACTAGAGAACAAATGTTCATTGAGTATTTATTATGTGCCTGACACTGTGTTGCTGAATTTCAAACACATTTTATTTAATTTTCATTATATTCCTAGGAGGGAGTTATCTTCCTCCTCCTCAGCTTCATCAATATCTTTATGTTTGAGGAAATTGGGACTCATGAGACCTATGAATTGGTGAAGGTCATAGGACTGGGAATTAACCAGAAGGATTCGGGGCAGATGCTTAGATCTCCAGCCCTTGATTTCACTTCTGTGGGTGAGCTGGGGTCCCGGGATCATGCTCTCTTGTGTTTAACCCATGCACCTGTACATAGGCAGTGAGGCTTCAGACTGTGGGAGGGAGAATCACAGAAGAGATTTTATTTGCACTCATGTTTAAAATGTACATTTTTAAAATATCATAATTATTCATGGTAAATGTGTAGAAAAGGTGTTCCTTAATTTTAGATAAAGACTACAAAGGAAAAAAAAAAAAAAAGACTACAAAGGATTTGGTGGCTTCCACAATCAAAAGTTTCCTGCCTGGAAATTTTTTAGCTCTGTTCCTTCAAATGAAGAGGGTCTTGACAGGATTCATAACTCTATTGAACTGAGATGGTATATATAAATATCAGCAAAAAGAAGGTTCTTCACTTGATTCTAAACAAAATAGCAATGTATCCTTAGTCTCTCCCCCTCTCTCAGTCTCTCTCTCTCTCTCTCTTTCTCTCTCTCTCTCAGTCTCTCTCTCTCTCTCTCTCTCTCTCTCTCTCTCTCTCTCTCTCTCTCTCTCTTTCTCTCTCTCATAATTACTTTACATAGCCTGACTGGGAAATTCAAAGAATACAATGAAGTCAAAGATAAGAAAATTATTTTCAAAACGTTGACAAAGGCTGGGCACCATGACGTGTGCCCATCGTCACAGCTACTAGGATACTGAGACGGAAAGATCACTTGAGCCCAGGAGTTTGAAACCAGTCTGCGCAATATACTGAGACCATGTCCCAAAAAAAATATTCTCTGGTAAAAATTACGTGATATCAAAGGAAGGTATAAATAGTAGAATATGGAAATCACAGTCTTGGTATTCTTTCTGCAGTGAGATATATGCCATTGTCAACCTGTCTTCCATTGCTGGAATTGTTCCACCTGCAGTTAAAATAATGGTCATAAGTATACCTAGCGCTTCCTCAATTAATCTTCACACAAACACTGAGAACATAATACTATTCTTATTTTATAGAACCCAGAATTTCCAAGTAAATTGTTCAAGTCTATCTAGCTGAGACTCAATCTTGTACCGCCTAACTCTAACCAGTATGTTTGTTTGCCTATAACAGTCCATAACTTCAGGTACCTTCTGGTTCATTAAGTCCCACCTAAACAATAGGATCTGGACAGTTTCCACTGTGATATCCGAGGTGGGGATCCTGAGGGTTCCTGTGAAAGCAGTTCCTTTAATTTGGAAGGTATAGCAGCCCTTAACTACTCAGCATAATTAGTTTATTCCATTTGCTAGTTGTTTCCCAATGTCTCAGGAAAAGAAAATGAGTCACTTAGTTTATAATCAAAAAGGAGTTCAATAAGACCAGAATTTGGAGTAAGTCCTCAATTTCACTAAACCCTTCTGTTAACTCAACTTTCCTGTTCTGTTCATGATGAAACAAGTTCATGACTGTGATAGATAAATTTAGGGGAAAATCAGTAAAAGATAAAGAAGCTACACTAGACACTTAGCTGGGATTTGCTGAGCCTAGACTTTGCAAGAAGTTGGAAAATTTAATTTAGATGAACTGTGTGTGCCTCCTCCAAGCTCAGGGCCTCTTCCCTTTATTTTAACAAATAAATTACATGACTTGACAAGGCAAGTACATCTCTAGTTGCATTGGATGGAATGAAGTGCTCGAAGACTAAAGAAAGAGTCTGTGAGTTAAAAGAAAACTTTTTCTCTCATAAGAAATATAGAAAAAAAAAACCAAATGGATGTGAATGCAAACCATCTGAGGCTATTTAAAAGGTAGGATTTGTCTATAATGCTTGTGTGCCTAGATCCATGTATTAAGATAAACCTGACCATTTACCCAAGCCTAAATTTAGGTCCTCTACTATTTGCACTGCCTGTCTTTATCATGATTTAAGCTTCATATTTCATTTTGTGGAAAGAGCATGTGGCAGGCTAATGGCCTAAATACCTAAGTCTCATTTTATAAATATTTATTGCCGACTGGTATGTTCACGTCTTTGAAGTCCTGTGCGTGGCTTACCGGGAGCGCACGTTTCCCCTTCTGCCTATGTCGAACCACCTCCCCGGCGTTCTTGTTTACATCAGTGGAGCTTTGACACTAAGTGATATTTTTTTTGTAGTCTATATCTCACATCACTCATCTCTGCTTTGTCATAAATTTTTCCCTCCTTCACCTCCCATCTGATGTAGAGAAGGCCAGAAATAACAAACCAAATAATGTGACCCATACTGTCTTCAGATTAATGCAGTGGTCCAGGAGGGAAGAGGAGTGAGTGGAAACCAGCAAAGGGAGGGGCCTTTAAGTAAAATTCGGAGTCTCATGACATGACCTAAACGTGTTCATGTTTTCTTTTTTTTTTTTCTTTTTTTTTTTTCTTTTTGTCTTTTTGAGACAGGGTCTCGCTATGCAGTTCAGGCTGGCCTTGAGCTCACTTTGTTGCCCAGGCTGGCCTCGAACTCACAACGATCCTCCTGCCTCAGCCTCCTGAGTGCTGGGATTACAGGCGTGCGCCACCCTGCCCAGCCCTGTTCAGGTTTTCTTTGAAAATCATTCATTGTAGCAGGGACTGGGAAGACATCAAACTAAATGAAAAATGATCACCAGTAGATGAAAATATGTTAAAATTACCTAACAAAAACTGTAAAGCAACCATGATAAAATTCAATACCCATTCACAGTCAAAAATTATTTGAAGAAAATAGGAATAAAAGAAGACTATTTAGCTTAATAGAGGATATTTTAGAAACCTACATCTAACAGTGTATTTAGTGGTAAGACGTACAGTACTTCTTCCCTAAGATCAGCAGTAAGACAAGGATGTCCACTCTTACTCAACTCTGACTAAAACAGAGCTGAAAGTGCTGCCTAGTGAAATGAAGCAAGAATAAAAAGCATATAAATATAAAGACAGAAATAAAACTGTCCCTTTTTGCAGATGACAGAAAATCTCAAAGAATCTACTAAAGAATTCCTTCAATGACAAGTGTGTTCAGCAAGGTCACAATGTACAAGAAACACTTTCAAAATTCAGTTATATTTCTAATAGTATCAATGATAAATGAAAAATGAATTTGAAAGTAGAATATCATGTGTAGCAATTCAAAATGAGAGAAATATTTGGATATAAACCTAACAAAACCTGCACTAGACTTATATGCTGAAGGAAATCAAAGAAGAGCTGAATATATTGTGTGTGAAGTGGGACACTTAAAATAGAAAAAAATGCTTTGTTCACAAATACAGGTGCACATATAATACCTGCAGCACTATACTTCTCAAAAATCTAAATTAGATTTTTGTAGGATAAATAGGATTATTCTAAAATGTATGTGTGAAAACAAAGGGGAGAGAATAGCTAAATAGCCTTTTTAAAAGAAGAATAAAACATAAGAATCTATAAGCACAATTTTAAGACTTACAGATAGCAACAGTAAAGAACTTTGTGAGATATCTGATATTAGGAAAGACATAGATCAATGAAACATTAATCTCCAGCTGGAGGTACACACAGAAAATTTGTCCAAGTGATTTTTGACAAAGGTGCATATTAATATCAGCGAAGGGAAGACAGCTTTCCAACACATGGTGCTAGAGCAGATCTGGAGGACCTTCTGAGCCTGGCTCACCTTGCAGAACATTTGACCCCAAATGGATTGTGGACTTCAATGTCTAACACAAAATTTTAAAATTTTAGAAGAGAAACCAGGGAAATTCTTCAGGATCTATGATTGGGTAAACTAAAAGTATCAGCCATAAAAATTAAAACTGATTTATTAGGCAGAATTGATTTTTTTTGTTTAGTAAAAGAGATCCTAAGAGGTTGAAAGCCCAAGCTATGTTGTGGGAGAAAATATTAACCACGTACATGGACAATGTCCCTCAAAGCTTGAAAAGTACAAAAGTGAACAATATAATTAGAACATGAACAAAGCATGAAGGGACATTTTATAAAAACAGACATACATATGGCAGAAAAAAACCACACATGGAAAGACGTTCATTACTGATCAACAGGAAATGTAAATTAAAAGCACAATGAGATACTATCAGAAGCTTATCAGAAAGACTAAAATAAAAAATAATTAACAATACCAAATGCTACTAAGGGAGCAGAGAACCTAGGTGAGTCATATATTACTGGTAGGAATGAAAACTGATATAGGTACCATTGGGGACAAATTTTGGCAGTTTCTTACAATAACTAAGCATGCAATTGTTATATGACACAGAAATTGCATTTTGGGCATTTAGTCCAGAGAAACAAAGACTTATAGTCCCACAAAAACCTGTAAATTAGTACCCCTTCATAATAAGCAAAATCTTGAAGCAACGCATGAGTTTCAGTGAGTGAATGATTAAACAAACTGGGCTCTATAGGGGAGGGGAGGGGAGGGGGAGAAGGACAGGGAGAGAACTGTTAAAGTGCACAACCACTTGCATGAATCTTTAGAGAATAATGTTGAGTGGAAAATGCCAATTCCATGTAATTCACCCTTTATGATTTCGTTCACATAATATTGTTAGGTGTTACCCAAGGCTAAGGAGGGCTGGTAGTAGAAGGGAAGTGGATGTCACTATAAAAGGGCAACAAGAGGGATCTTTGCTGATAGAAATATCCTGTATCTTGACTATATTCATGTCACAATCTGACTGGGATTGACACTGTAGTTTGCCAAAACACTGCCACTAGGTAAAACTGGATGAAGAGAGCACTATATGAGATTCCTGTGTTATTCCTTCCAATTGTGTGTGGACCTCAAAAATACCTTACATTTAAAATGTTAATGTGCAGAACAAGAAAAAACTTTAGTGTTACCTGACCATAACCCAGGAGTGATGGTCTACAAGTCTCTGGTAGAGTGCAAAAGAGGAGGCCACCAGCCATATGTGGTGATGTATTCTTATAATCCCAGAGTCTCAGCAGGTGATGAGCAGGAACATCGTGAGATCAAGACCAAATTGGGCTATATAGGGAGATCCTGTCTCAAAAAAACAGAAGAAGAACAGGAAAGAGAGAGAGAGAGAGAGAGGGAGACAGATGGACAGACAGACAGATACACCACAGTCAGAACCCTGAGAAACATTAAGACTTGAGGGCTACTGCAGGAAGAGGATCCCAAAGGTGACTAAGTAAGTACTTCTCCTTATGTGTAAACCAGGGAATAGCCAAAGGAAGAGTGGGAGGCTTGGTCTTAGAAAGTGGCACTTAAGCCTATTTTTGGGTAAAATGGATAATGGTGTGTAGGGGCAATATCCAACAAATAGCCACTATTTACCAGTGGACACAGACTTTTACTGAACCTAAAGGGAATGAGTTTATGGTGTTAGGATAACAGCAATCCAGTCCAGAACAAAGAAAAATACATTTATTTTAGACTAATTAAGACTGAGATATAGGAAAACTCAAAACTCAGCAACTGTGGAAAAAAATATGACAAATGATAGAAAACAAAATCATAGACCCAAAGCATATACTCTGCTGATAGACACTGAAAGGGAAAACAGATAGTAATGCAATGATGTACAAAATGAAAAATAGATCCAAAAATATAGAAATACATACAAAAATGTAACTAAATGACTGCACCTTAGTTGCCTGTTGTCTGTCTCATTGCAAGGACAGAATACCTGACATCCACAAGTTAAAGAAGGAAAGATTTCTTTTCTTTAATAGTTGGGAGAGGTTTCAGTCCATAATCAGCTGGCTTCAAGGTAAGGTGGCACAGCAGAAGGGCATGGCAGAGGAGAAATAGTCCATGGTGTGGCAGGGACGAAGCACCTAGCAGGAGGCCTTCATTTTCCCTTTTATTCCACTCACACTATAAGCCTATTGGGTGGTGGCATCTACACGCAGGGTGGGGCTTCCCATCATCCATATCCAGAATTATGATAAACCAATCAGTGGGCTAATCCAGTAGCACACACTTAATCCATTCTCACACACCCATGATACAGCCACCTCCCAGAAACCTCATCTATGAATGAATGAGGCTTTGGGGGACATCTAGATACAAGCAAGAATAGTTTAAATATGAAGGGGGGAGGTATATATAAACATATTAGTCAAATTCCAACTACAAATGAGACATATTTCATGTTTCTAAACCTTATCTCTTTACTTTAACCTCTTCTTTAAAAGACCTGGGTAATTCTCAAGAAATTCTTTAGTCAACTTGAATGAGTAGGTTTGACAATTGTTTTGTCCACCACAAGAAGTTAAATCAAGTAATTTTACTCCTCTCACTATTATAACAAAAATTATTTATTGGGATATCAAAATAGTATGTCTATTAAATATGTATCTAATGATTAGTTAGGTCTTTGTGATAATACTGTTACAAAGGGAAATGCAGATATTTTGGTGAAAAGTTTTATTTTTAACACAGGTCTAAGTATTTGGGATTTTAGCATTTTTAGGCTGAAATGTACTTTAGAGATTCTAACTCAGATGAATATAGATGTGAGCATTGAAACTCAAAGATGTCAAATGAATTAATATGACAATTATTTAGTGACTGAAGCAGGATTCAGCTTGGATTTCCTGACCCATGGACCAGATTCACTATTTCCTTCCCACTGAAATGCCTCCTTTCTGCAGATTACCAGCTGAATAAGTAGTTGTCTGTAGCATCTATAATATGAAATCCTTATACAGAGCTGAGGAAGCCAGTTGTGTTGTATCTGAATTCTGATGCTCTTGGTGGAGACATAATAGGGCACATGTCTGCTGTGGGATGCCCCTGGGCTTGAACTCCAGCTGTGCTGCATGCTTACTGTTTGATCATTGGGAATTAATTATTCTCCTTACAAATTCTCTCATCTGTGAAATGGTGGCTAAAATCCACTTCAAGAAGTGTGGGTAGAGTTCTTAGAAAACTGAAAGTTTTCAGAACAGGCTATCATATCTTTATAGAAGTTTGCTAAATAAATATGTAATATATCCATGTGCATTGTAGGTACTTCCTCTTGGGTACGCTTTCCCAGAAGGAACTATTTCCAAGTCTGGCTTTTACTTTTTTCAAGTCTTCCCTCCTGTAATTCATAGACATTGTTTTCCAGACCTCATACACAAAATCTTTATCAAATTGTAGAAGGGAAAAAAGGTGGACTGCCCTTTAAGGTCTTTACTAAGATAAGTACATTTGTGATTTATTTGAAATGGATTCAACTAACATCTTGAGGATCTACAACACTTTTTTGTGTCTATGTATTCTATTCTAATGTAAATTTTGTTTCCTCTACTCTGACAAATCTGTAAAAGTGACAAATTGTATTAAATGTAATAAAACAAATGTTATTAGTTCTTGACTCATCTTGTCAAAGCCATAACTTGGTCAGCTTGATAGCCATCCCTAAGCCTAATCAGGCTTCTCACCTGTGCCTCACTCTCATGGGGACCCACCACATTGACTTCCAGAGGACACCTTGTGAATGCTGAAATCTAGTGAAGATTCCATCTCCCGTGGCTCAAAAAGTGCTGGTCTCTTTTCCATGTAGTGTCCATGCTGTTGATTTCAGTGTAAAAGTCAGGGAAAATGTTTTTCCCTTCCATGAAGTATTACAAGTTATTACCCAGGAGCAGAGAAGTGTTGGTTTTCCATAGTCCTTGGAGTAAAAGGGATATTTATTTCTACCAGGATCCCTTCTCACTAATTTGAGTTCCTAAAGCCTGACTGATAGAGGATATGGCTTTGCCCATATTAATTTGCCCTGGTCTCTATACATCCTTCAGGAAAACAAGAAAGCACCAAAACTTGGTTCCAAGAGGCCAGTCCACACCCTCCTCAGATGACTCCCTGACAAATTTAAATCATAGCTGAGGAACAAGACACCTACTCTCACCCATCCTAACCACCTCTGGATTTCATCCATTTTCCTCTCACTTTTGATAATCTGAAGGATTATTATTATTACAGTGATTTCTTTTCTACAGACTTTATTTCCAGTGCTTAATCTATATACTACCAGTTCTGGCCCTATTACTTTGAAATCCAAATGATGGATGGATCTAGTCACAAATATACTGTGTCTTTGTTCTATATATAATGGGTTAAGATTACATTTCCTGTTCTGTAAAAAGTTTAAAGCCCAAAGTTAAAAGCTGTTCATTCATCATGCTCCCACGCCCACCCTCAATGTCTGGTTGCAAAAGCGGGCTTTGGTGGTCAGGTACTGGGCAAGAAATAGCTATCTTAGAAAAAGGAAGCCGTGTTTGTCTTGCTTCTCTGTGCCTGTTGACACATTGCTTTCTGGGGTCAAGGACGGCCATCTCACATTTGCTATCCATTCCTTATTAAAGGAACCACAGGGTCATGCTATACACCGGGCAGTGGCCATTTTTAAATTCCTTACCCAGAACATTTACTTAGAGCAGCTAACTGAGTGAATCAATGAGCCCAAGTAGAGTTTTAAAGGTAATTGATATCTTACTCAAATTTTTTTAAAAAAAGATGCTCTATTTGCTTTCTTCATGTTTTCAGTGTGAGGTCCTTAAAGGAGCTTCATCACAGTATGGGTTAGTCCATGATCTGGTGAAGACTGCCTTATGTTCTCTATCTTGAACTTGGGAGTTCATTTCAGAATTGCAAAGCTCATAATATTTGGCATAATAACAGTGACTAAAAGTATATTATTGCAATAACCTGAGCAATTTCATGTAGGGGCAATTTGATCATGGGTAAGATACGATTCTTCAGATAGAAAATCAATTTTATCTTTTTTAAAAAAATGTCCTGTTTCATGACAACATTACTAAAAGTTTTTGAGGGATCCAGAAATTGACCATGAAACACAAACATTTGTTGCTGAGATCAATAGCAAGGAGTCGCCCCTGGTTCCATTTAAAAGGGTTTGATGGTCCCCTTCAAAGGGCCGGGTTGCTCCAGCACAATAAACACTTTGAAGCACAATGCTTTGTCATCCTCCTGCCTTAGGCCTGCCTGTTTCTGGCATAGATTAACAATGTTTGCCTTTTTTCCCTCATTCTTTCTTTTTTTCTGTATTTCACAATGAGGAGAGTTTTGCCTTAGTGACTCTCTCTGTCCCATGTGAGACCAAGCTTTTCAAATGGCTTAGGCTTTGCTACTCCACTGTGTTAAAACAACTTCATTAATAAAAGATGGATTCCTCTGGGGGTCTTTTGTTGCCACATTGCAATATTTGTGTGAGAACATTGTGTCCCCCACATTACAGTGAGGCAGGCACGGCTGCCACCATGACAGTGAAAATTACAGCAGCACTTTAACTGGCCTTGGGTGGCTTTTTCAATACTTTTCTGACAGTGATAAGATTTTTCCTGCACAATTTCTCTGCCTTCTTCCCGAGAAGAAATCAGCTTAAGGAAAAGAGGATTCTTCCTCATTTTTATTCAATCACTTGGCTTAATATTTCCTCCAAACCACCACCAAATCTTCACTGTCAGGTTTCCTGCATAAAAGAAGATTTCTCTGGAGTCCACTGAGTGAATTGGAAGTCATGGTGAAACTCCCAGGATCAAGGCCCTTCTTGAAATGTGACATTGTCAAGTAGGGCAATTGTGCATTTCCAAAATGTCTTGAAACATCTCTGTGATTTTATGCTTGTGGATAAACAATTTGCCTTTCCTATTTTTCTCACTCTAGTCTCTAATTGCATGACAATGAAAGAAAGCCTGAGAGGGTGGAATGGAGAATTTCTAGTGAGTCTGCATTCATGGGCCAAAGAGAAGACAAAAAAATTCAATTAATGCAGAAACACTAGAATTGTCTTAAATGGCAAAAAGGCATTATTTATTGCAAAAGGAATTATTATACTCCTTGCTTCCCTTTTGACAGTTGCTTTCTCAGACAATGGCCTTCTGAGGGATTGAGACTCTATATGACACGGATTTACGTAGGAAATCATGACATTATTTCTCCCCTTTTTATATAGTGGGTGTATGCATATTAAAAATATTTTTGTTTTCTTTCAATCCTTTTTGTTTAGATTATGACAACATTATGTAAATCTAATAACAGTGTTACTCATTTGCAGTTCAATGGGATTTTAACTTCACTCTTAATTGTTAAACTTGGCAGGAAATGAAGGCTAATGTGCCTGCTCCTGTGGGCACACATGTAAATATCACTGGTGGGCACACACGTATCACTGGACTCATGAAGTACTTTTACAAAAGATTTCCTCTAGCAAAACATAAAAACAAAATACTAAGACAAAGTACTAAGTATACAGCTTAACTATAACAATTCTCTTCTAATTTTAAAAACTTGAGGGTTGGGGATACAGTTGAGTGGCATAGCCCCTGACTAGAAAGCACAAGATCCTGAGTTCTATTCCCAGTACCAAAAAATAAATAAAAAATAAAAAATTGAAACTCTCCTACTGAAGTATAAAGGGGATGAGATGAATTCACATGAATTTGGGATTTCAGTTGGAGGCAATGGTGAACAAAAAATGTTGTACTGAAAAATTATGTAACCTTTATACCCAGTTCAACCCCTCTTTTTTCCCTCAGTACATGAGAATATTAACAGGATAATGGAATTATAGGAAAGCAAAAAGAAGATTCACTTTAGATTTGATTATAGATTTGGCTTGGGGCCTAGTTCAAACTAATGTTACTTAGCTGTGCCTGAAATTCCTTGGCAAAAGCTGAGATAACATCTACCATGAAAGGTAGTTAAAACAGTAATAGGTGAGTATCCAGTGAAGGGACATGGAGAGGTTCTTGTTTCCCATGTCATCTATGGACATTATTTCCTCCATGTAGCCTTGGGGATGGGCACAGATACTAGACAAAATCTGTAGAAGTGAAGGTTGAAGAACCAATTAATTCTTGACTTGACTTTGGATTCTGAATGGGCTCTTGTTGGTTCTAGTACCAGCACTAGGTATGTGTCCCTCACATGTATGTATTTCTCTAGCTCTAGTTGCTCTATGTATTCCTGTTTTCTAGCCAGAAAGGAAAATTTTAAAAAAGAAGAGAAGGAAAGAAGGAGGGAAAGAGAGAAGAAAAGAATGTCTTTATTTCCTGCAAATAGTTGCCACTACAGTTAGAGAAATAAGAAATTAACAAAATGAATGAAATATAAATATTGCTGGCCCAAGCATCTGCAGTTTATTACAAGCCTCTGCCATGGCAATGTATGTTCTCTTTCTGCTTGAGCTCTCTCACTCCACACTTTATACACTCCTCCTTATTCAAGCTGTTCTTTAGCCTCTTCTAGATAATCACAATAGAAACAAAATAATTACCCAGCAAAGGATGTGGCAATATGTGTGCAAAGTCAATTTTGGAAAAATCAATAAATAAGACATAAAATAAAAATAAAAATAAATACATCCCAAACAGGTCTTTTTATTTAACATAAGGCCAAAGAAGCTATCAGGCGTTGCTGAATACTGTCCACTAGCTATACAAAATATGGTCTGCATGCCTCGCAAACACCAAAATATCCGCTGGAATGCCATAGAAATAAATAACTTCTGCTATAAACACATGAAAACATATCAAACTGTTATTTCTTTAAACATATTGTAAATAAAAAAATTACCAGTACTTCTACACAATAAATATTAAGAAACCATTGACATAGTTGAAATGCACTCATATAAATTAACAACTTTAATTACATTAGCCAAATAGACATTGGTTAAAGAACTGCATGTAGTATGCCAAAGGGAAAAAAAACACAAAATAAAAATAAAAACACACAAACAAATAACATCAACCACAGAACATAAAAAAAAAATTAAAACAAAACAGGCTTCAGATTATCTTGGCTTTCATAATTATATTTTTCTTTTTAAGAAAAATATCAACCCATTGTCAATGCACTGTTTTCCAAAGCATTTAAATAGAGGGTAAAACCCATTGAAAATTAATACAGAAGAAATGATTCACTTTATGCATATAAATAAATAATAATATAGCTGAGACATGTGGTTTGTTTCTGCTCTTGAAGATGCAAACAGCTTCTAAGCATTCATTTTCTCTGATCCATTCAATAGCTTCTCAGTAATACAGGGTTTAATTTAAACACATACAATGTCCACCCCCAAACCTTCTGCCCACATCTATAAGTTTCATTTATTATGTAGGTCTTCAGGGTGACTAAGTTTTCTCTACATGAAAAGGGGAAGTTGCCAAATGGCCCACAGGAAATTATGTTTTCAAGTGAATGTGATAATTTGAATCTCTGGTTAATGCAGAGGCATATTTGTTTGTATTTAGAGTCCCCTCTTGAAGCCAAATCCTACAAGGGTGAAAAAGTTTTTTTTCCTTGCTCTAACTTTGAGGAGACTGCAAGAACTCTTCTTGAAAATGGAGTGTGGAATCAATCTTAAATGAACTTGAAATTGGCTGGTGAGCTGGGATAACAAAATCCCAGTAAGTGTGTTGAAATTTGCTTTACTTTTTTGGGGGGGAAAAAAGAAGAGCATTAAAATTCAGCCTATGAAATCCTTGTTATTTTGAGATATTGAGGACAAGTGCTTTTTAGAGCTGCTAGAATTAGTGTGGGCAGACACTTGAAGGCATAGAGTTCAACCCCAGAGTAAAAGTGGCAAAATAGTAAGATCAACTAAAGATATCCTCCTTCATCAGGTATGATGGAGTATTAAGAACCCAAGAGGGTAGAATTTAAAGGCTTTTTATTTTGGCCTAATGTGGCTACGTGAAAAGAGTGATTGCTCAGAAGGCTTTGTAACTTCTGAGATTGTTGAAGATGGTACAATAATGTCTTCCAATATTATTAAAGATGGTGGCAATTTCTAATTCTTTCTCAAGGCCATATAACTTTAAATGAAACAAGGTTAAAATTTGTGGGTGTGCGATAACCGAAGCATTTACTATCTAATTAAAATACTGTCGTACGAAATTTCACTTAACTCTTATAATTATTACCGTGGCCACTCATCAAACCCCAGTTCACCCCTAGGAGGTCTAGGACTTAAAGGGCCTAACAAAATGGCGGACTGATTTGAGATGAGTGGGAGCTACATATAGCTGTCTTTGTAAATTCCTGTTTTTCCCATGGCCTTAGCTTTCTCCACCATTGCACAGTGAACTAGGACTTATATCCTCACACTATTTCCATAGGTTCCAGTGTTATTTCCAGTATCAA
The DNA here is from genome assembly GCF_000276665.1 of Chinchilla lanigera. NCBI lineage: Eukaryota > Metazoa > Chordata > Mammalia > Rodentia > Chinchillidae > Chinchilla > Chinchilla lanigera. The sequence continues at coordinate 2,068,739 of NW_004955460.1, read as the reverse complement.
AAAGAAGCAGTTCAAAGGGCCCTCAAAGCATTTTGTTAGAATTGGAAAATTGGTCATCTTCCCCTCTCCCTAGTTTCCTCACCAAGCCCACCTTCTCCACATGCATGATGCCCACAGTTGCTAGACCTTCACTAGAATCCACCAGGAGCTTTTTCCACAGCACAGGCTGTGTTTCCTGTGTAAGGCAGGATGGGCCCTTAGAACACAGTAAGTCTATGTGTCCAGTAACAAGACTAAGGTAATCTGCCTGTGCACCTCCTCGTGCTATATATACCAACTGAGCCTAATTTTAAACCATCTTTTGTTATATCAGCTTTCTCACTGATAGTTCATTCTCCTCTGACTGCTTTTTAATCTATGAATTGACACACGGCTAAGAGTATCACCATTTTACAGAATATTGACAAATGTCATCTTTCTCCATTAGAAAATGTTTTCCAATTTTTAACAAACAGATAAGTCAGTGAAAATAAGGCTCTGTATTTTAAACACATAGACAAATATCTTATTAGTTGTTCTAAGCAAGCAAAATACTGAAATAAAGTAAAGACACCTAACTTTAAGCATATTCTTTGATGTCTATAAGACAGGTTTTTTGTTTGGTTTGGTTTCGGGTTTTTTTTGTTTGTTTTGTTTTTTGTTTTTATTTTTGCATCTGAATCAATACATACAAACTTCCACACCAAGAGCTTTGGTAGCAAATTAAAATATTAGAGTTGTACTACTGCCCTCATCCCTGCCTCCTCTTAACTGTTCTCTTCCTCAATTCCAATTCTCATTAAACACCTTCCCCTAAAAATTTAGCTTTGAACAAGTAACAACAACACTGTTTGACCCAGCTGGTGCAGGTAATATCGCTCCTGTTCAGACCTCAAACAAACAAAAAAAGCACCCAACACTTTTATTCTGGCCTGACGGTTTGTTGTTGTTTTTGTGTTGTTGTTTTTGTTTTTGTTTTTTCAGAAAAAGTTTCTGATTTAAGATTGATTCCAATATTCCAATAGATAATAAATATAAAGTGAAAAAAAAATCAGCCCACAGTTTTGATTAGCATCCTGTTTTCCCCACAGGGGATAAGTTTAGGAGGTGGAGAACAAGAAAGACAAAGGAATTTGATTCCTGTACATTTATTTATAGAGGGCCTTGCTGAGTACTCACTGGAATTTTCAGGCTTTTGCCTTCTAAATTTTTGAAATGTGCCCACCTAGTTCAGAGTAAAAGCAAAAACTATAGCCTATCCTTCTTAAAAATACTGTGTTTTGCACACAAACATTCATTGCTTTAAGAACATTAAAAAAAGACAACCTGAAGTGCTTAAATTGTGTATGGACATGGTACAATACATGTATATATACACACAGGTATGCGTATGCACAAGCAATGTATATATACACATACAAGCATGTAATCTCATGAATTTGATTGAACTTGATATCCAACAGTGTACAACTACTGTACATCCAGTATGAAATGTCCTGTTTCACGGATGTCAAAAGAGTCAAAAACCAAACTTCTCAGGTCGTTTAAGCCTGAACGCAATCCACCCACCTCAACCTTGACTCTCAACCCCTGACTCACTGATGGTCAATGATACCAATCATAGACAGACTGTTTAAAGGCTCACACAAATGTCTTTGGTGTATGTGTCTATTTTTTAAGGTACAAAATAATAATAATAATTATAATTATAATAATAAAAATAGCTATTTTGTGTGCTGTAGCAGTTCTTTTATAGCTCACATTAAGTGCAGCTCTTAAACCCCGCCCCCACCCCCACCCAAAGAAAATACTTGTTAAATAAGGATTAGACAGGTCAAATACCATTGTAGTGCAAATAGTAAACGATAAAAAAAAACAACATTTACAAAATATAGAAATGTTTGGATCCAACAGATGGACAAACATATTCCTTTCAAGTATCTCTCCTTGAAGAAAATAAAAATTAATCAGGTTATTTCCAATACAAAAAAGTCTCTCTTTTTTGTTCTCTCTCAGGTAAACAGTTTCAAACGTATTAGGTTGCATAGTTCTAAGATCAGAAGCACCTTAACGAATTGTAACTTGGTATTCGTTTTTCCTTGATCTTTCTTTCTTCCCATTCTTGTTGTCAATTTTTTTTTTTTTTATGTTGGTTTTGCTTTGTCTTGTTGCAATCGTGGTGCAGAAAAAGAAAGTTTGACTGCCTGCACTCTGATTGTTCTTTTACCAGTATGTGCATGTAGGTTGCGTGTGCAAATGCCTGTATGTGTATGCGCGTGTCTGCTGATATACACAGAGATAGTGTCACACAGACATACTGATGACCTGGGTGATTGGGTGGGACTGGCCCTTTTAAACTCATGGCTTTCTAGACGTTATTTGGGTTGTGCTAGTCTACATGAACACAGACTAGACAAATTGATTTTGAGGTTCTCCAGGGAACCGCAGCGGGGTGGTGGGGGGTGGGGGGAGAGGACAATACCCCATTTAAACAACTGATGGCATCAGTTTGATTTTGGAAGAAAAGAAGGGTACCCCTTTCTCCCTGTCCCTCCCAACTCCTGTCTCCTTCACTGCTTCATCTCTGAGCCCTGGCTAAGGATTTTTTTTTTTCCATATCTTCCTTCATCTGTGTCATAGGTTCTGTTTTTAGTTTCGTTTTTGTGGTTTTTTTTTGTTGTTTTTTTTTTTAATTTTTTTCAAAATTTCTATTTTTTTCTGGTTGCTTAACTCAGAAACCTTAAAAAAAAAAAAAAAAATCTTCATTTTTGCCGCCACTGTCTTCGCCCGGCAACTCTAGTTCCCCTCCCCCCCAGGCGGGGTAACTCTAGGAGCACCCACACTCCTCCACGATCATGTTCTGAATGTCTTTTTTGATGATGTTCTGGCCGTCATCATAGTACAGCATCGACATAGGTCTGAGCTTGGTGGGCACACAGCACGACTTGAGGTTAGCAAAGGGGCTGTGACCCCGCATGCGGTAGTGGTTGATGACCGTCGAGTGGAAGGAAAGCGAGGACCCCGATGTGCCTGCTATGTGGCTGGGGCACTCACCCTCACAGTAGTTAGCATGGTAGCCGGAGGGTGCGATGATCCAGTCATTCCAACCAATGTCTTTGAAGCTGACAAAGAATTGTTTCTTACAGCAGATATTCACCTTGCCGTCGCACTCCAAGCCCCGCCGGCGCCTGCGGTGAGGGTGATCTTCAGACTGCCGGGCTTGCAGCATGAGAAAAGGTCTGTGTGACTGCTCCTTCTCCTCCTCCGCCGTACCTTCACCTCCATCCTTCTTTTTCCCGTCCCCCTCCTCGTCTTTCTTCTTCTTCTTGCCCAGGAGCACCAGGCTGGCCCCACTCTCCTGGCACTGCTCACAGGCAATCCGCATGTCCAGGGAAGTCTTGCCCTGATCCAGCAGCCTCTGGATGCTGCTGGAGACAGGAAAGATGTGCCAGGTGCTCTTCCGTGCATCCACCACCTTCTCCGAGAGCAACTGTTCACTCCTTTCCCCCTTTAAGCCCACTTCCTCGGCCTCATCGCCCGCGTCCAAGCTTCCCTGTGGGTGTTTCTGCTGCTGGAAGAGACGGATGGTGACTTTGGTCCTCGTCCTGTTGGCCTTCGGGACTTTCAGGAAGAGCCACACTTCTGCACGCTCCACCACAGACAGGTCACTGCCTTCCTTGGAAATCTCAAAGTGCAGCGTCTTTCTGGCTGTGCCTGAAAAGGAAACAGCACAAGAAAAAAAAAAAAAAGGACGTTGGTTAATTCACATCCAGTAACTGAGCTCAGTCCAGGCAAGCAAGAGTCTCAAACCCTGCTCAGCAAACTAACAACCACGGGTCACCTGCTCCAGGACAGCCACCAAGCTAAGAATGGTCTCTACAGTTTTAAATGGTTCAAGAAAAATATTATGTGACCTGTGAAACTTACCTGAAGTTTAAAGCACTGCCTGCAAATAAAGTCCCCCTGGAATACAGCTATGTTCATGTCTTTGTAGGCTGCCTGTGGCAGCATTTGCACTATATCACAGGACTGGGTAGTTATGAGAGAGATTCCAGACCACAAAGCCTAAAGTATTTACTCTGGCCTCTTACAGAAAAATGTTTGCAGACGCTTGTGCTAGAATGAAGAGGGCCTAGGGGTCTGAGTCTTTTGACTGGCTGCTTAATCTGTTTTGTCTTCCATAAAATGGGAATGACATAATGACATTTGACCTATTATTTCAGATTTTGGAAGGATCAAGTGTGCTAACATAAAGGAAAACAGTCCGTAAGCCCCAGCAAGCCAGGGAAATATTTGCACACAGAAAGACAAGCACCCTCTCCCCTGGCCCGCTGTGTGGGTAAATGCGGGCAGCACCTCCTGACCACATCTCCCATTTGTCACCCCCCCCCCCCAGCCTAGTTCCTGGGTAACTGCAGCACAATATTCTTTGTGTAGTCTCTCTATGGCATTGCCAGGCCTCTGTCCGCTCAGTTCTCAGTTAAGCCACTAAGGGAATCTTTCCCATGGGTCTGATGCCACCTCCTCTTCCCAGTCGATCCCTGACTTCTTATTACTTTCAATATCCCAGAGACTTCCAGCCCTGCCCAGCCTCTGTCCTATGTAGTCCAGGTAAAGGTGCTTCCCAAGGGCTTGAGAATCCTATAAGTGACCTTTGCTGCTCCAGTAGCCTGGGGTACTCCTCGCCCTCCCTGACTCCCAGCACATCGCCCTTCCTTCATCCTGACTTTAATAATGCAGACTGGACAGCATTTCCTCTAGAAGCCTTCTCTCCCCTGTCTCCTCTACTACCACCCTCCTCTCAAGTCTGTTTAAGACACCTGAGATCTGAAGGCTTATCTATCTCCTTCACTGCTATAGCCTGGTGTTTAGCAGAGGATATGCAATTACTTGATTATTAACTACTCAGATATGGTGGTGCACACCTGTAATCCCAGCACTCTGGGGAGCTGAAGGAGGATTACAAGTTCAAACCTGGCTCAGGCAATTTGGCAACTTAGAGATACACTGCCTCAAAATAAAAGATAAGAAATAGCTGGGGATATAGCTCAATACAAAGGCCCTGCATTCAATCCCCAGTACCACACATGCACACACAAAGGAAAGCATCCTTAGCATTGAGTTATATGAAATTAATAGAGCCGCCTCCAGCCTCTGAATCCCTCCATCTCTTTAGAATGCACCAAAAACATGTTTCAGATAGCAACTGCTGTTGACCCAGGCAAAATCCATGCATGTCAGGGTGGTTCGATTCAACACTCACTCAGTCCTACTTGACTCTAAAATTAGAAAGTTGCTTCTCTCTCTCTTCATATGCACCTGCAAGCTGATTATGCAGCACCATTTACTAGGTATAAGAAGCAGGTATCCCGAATCGAGTTCCTCGATTCATCAAGTATTTTTCCTCATTTCTGGGTGTCCCCTGGGTGGTATACAGAAATATGTCTTTCTGCCTAAGCATGTGCCTACTTCACAACTGTCCACTATCCATAGATCCCAGGGACAAATCTGAGAACTGTCTCCAAGAAGCTCATCCTAGAAGTCGCAACTCCCTAGGAGGATCTCCCTGCCTGGATTTCTATAGCTAACGGAAATCCAACTGTACTTAGCACTCGAGGCCCTGAGATGTTTACGGTACTATAAATTTTAGGCACAGTTTCAAGTTCTCCGCAGCAGAAGGCAGGCTTCTCTGAGCACTGTGCACTGCCGACTCTGTTCTTAATTTAACACACTCTGCACACTGTGATTATGATAGTGGGAAATTCACAGAGGCCAGGGCCAAGAAGGGCTGCATATGGACATGAGGCATTCTCTGGCATCTTTCTCTAACCTTGCCACTATGATGGCAGCAGTGGCTTGGGAGTTCCTTAAACCTCATGTCTCTGGCAAGACTTGAAGTGAATAATAAAGCAGAGTTTATGATCTGATAGAACCCAGAGTGGGGAGCAGCGAGGGGGGAAGCTGTCTTATTTTAGGAAGCATGATGACTTTGAAAAACACAGTGAATTCTGTCCTACCCCTTGCAAAGAATGGGTGGGTTTTTGGTGGCTGTTTGTGTTTTTTAAGAAAATGAAAGATACCAGGAAGCAGAATTTAATCATTTGATCTAAAATGGCAAAGAACAGCTTCTTTCTAGGTGGCAGCGTCCTGTCCTGTTGAGACCACTGAAAAATATCCCCAGCCTGTGCGGGAGAAACATACAGGTCTCTCTCTAGTGGCACCTCCACCCTGCTCCTGGAGAAGGTCATCAGGCTACCTGCTGTTTCTTCTGTGCCTTTAGATAGGACAGCTTCCAAAATCCTAAACGGCACAGAGCAAATCACTGTAAAGAGAGACAGTAGCTGCTAAATTAGAGAAGCCAGAGGCCACGAGGTTGGCTTTTGTCTTTCTAGGAAAGAGCATGAGACCAGTGCCCTGGATGGGGAGACCCGCAGGTTTCAGGGACCACACCCACCCCAGGATCCTCTCTGCACTCCTCCACACTGGGCAGGGGGAGACGGTGAGGAGTGGGCTGGTAAACATGCTGGACTTCCCACAAATAGAGTCCAGAGCCATCTGGATGCTAGGGGTTGGGGGATAATGGAGGGTTAACCGGGTGGCTGGGAACAAGTGACAATGGCATGCAAATTGCTTTTGTAGGGCCAGCAAGGCCAGAGGCCAGAGCTTCCTGTCACACCCGCCTGCAGGCCAGCCCCCCATTTCACAGGAGCAGGTTTCTCATGTACAATCTGGCCCCACCCCGTCTTCACAGGCAGCTGTACTTGGAAGCAAATGATTTAGTGTTCCTGGGAGAGGATTGTACAAAGAGAGTACTCATTAGAGGGGGCTCAATCTGTCAGGTGCTGTTATATTAGGATCACTAGAGTCATCATAAAATTACTTTCATGCTGGTTTTGGCTGACAATTCACTGTATGGCATTGCCCGTGAGTTGTGGAGGCTTGGGCACTGATTTATGCATCAGTTTAATTATCTGAACTGAAACACTCTGCTCCCCGTATTCACATCCACTGCCTGCATGCTTTCTCTCTCCCCCATATTTCTGACATTTGGATTTTCCCCCTACTAATTGACATGCCTGCCGCCTCCTTCTCCTGGTGTCCATTTCTGGAACTGCTATTTGTATATTGCATGATATTTTATCAGGGGGAAAAATAAAACTGAGATCCAATTTCACGAAAATGCTGTTTGCCATAATGCTCAGGAGGACAGGGGGAAGAGAGAGAGTCAAGTCTTCCTACTGTCTACCCCATGTGCAGGTACATTTTACAAGTTCTATTGTATTCTGACTTATTAAGCAGTGCATATATATATATTTTTTTTTTCTTTTACATTAGCTCATTGCAGAAGGGGGTGGGGAGAATGAGCTGGCTGGAAGCTGACACGGGATTACTGTTTATCAGAGCTGTCGGTTTCAGAAATATATTACAGTTCTCAGATATCTCAGGGATGAAAAATATAATAAATAACAGGACAACTTAGTCTATTCCCTTTATCTCTCTATTACCTGAGGGAAATTGCTGTACTTCAGTGTCGCTGAAAGGATACCCCAATCTGCAAATCTCTGCGCATAACAATTTGAAAAATGGAAGAAGGCTGCTTACAGCTGAGGCATTTTAGGATCAATTTCCAATCAGTTTCAGGTGTGATTTAAATAGCTGGTGCTATAAAATCTTGAAATGGGAGCCTCCCCCCAGTGCTTCGTGAGCAGGTATGATGTTCGTTTGTACAGGTGTGCTCTGGGTTCCTGAACTATTTCTTAGCTAACCAGATAGAGCACGTTGCTTTGCTAATCTTTTCTTACCTATGCTCTGGTAATATTCTTTTCATCCTCTGTGCTGTTTTTTGTTTTTTTTTTTTTTTTCTTTCCCGTGGCTTGTGAGCAATGCTTGTATCATAGCCTGCTCTGCCTGAGTAATTCACTAAGAAAATCCCACGCAACCCTATGTGGGTGATAATATCTCATCACTTAAACCCCTAGAAGCATGGTGGACACATACCAAATGGGGAGAGAAATGGTGCAGAAAAATGGGTAGGGAGAAATCTTGTGCTTGCAGGGAATACCTCAGAAATATTGTCTGGTGGGAGGGGTGGACAGAAGAAAGACTGCGTAAGCTGAAAGTAAAGGTGTTTGCAGCACACTCTCCTTTGCTCTCAGGGCTTTCCTACAATTCAGTCACGGAGGCATGCCAAGGGTTAAGCAGCAGTCCTTTGTTCCCTCCCCCCACATGAGGATGCAACAAAACAAAACAAAACAAAAACAAAAAATGCTACTCATCCAAAAGTCCAGCATTTGTGAGTGTGTGAACATTTGCAATTAAAGAAGCAATACATACATGCACTGCTTTGGTTCTGTTCTGTTTTGTTTTCCTCACCAGGGTCCTGCACAAAGTATGCCTCGCTTTTACATAGGGCTAATCATTATGTCTCTAATGTTAATGTGGACAGCTTTACTGTTTGTGGAGTGTATTTAAATTCACCAGGGAGGGGTTGCTGTGAAAAGCATCTGTTACTTTAATTTCCCATCCTTAATCAAAATCTCCCTGTGCCTAGATATGGAATAGTCGATGGTAGCAGCATACAGAGCTACCATTTACAGTGCGTGTATTCACATCTGGACTGCATCCAGGCCTTTCTGCAGAAGGCAGCCAGTGAGGTCTTAAAGGTTATTTCTCCTTTGACCTACAGTAGAGGATCTTGCCTGGGGTAGAACTGTAGGTTTGGTTATAAATTATCTTGATAATTTTTTTAGCTTTAATATCTCTCCTTAGGATTCATCATTGAAATGCTGTAAACTTTCAGCCACAAACATTTATCATCTATGCCTCTTCCACTAAATGGTGATGAAAAATGTTAAATATTTGGGGGGCAGGGTTTGGGGTTTTTTGTTTTGTTTTGTTTTGTTTTTGTTTTTTTAGCTTACTATAAGAAATAGCAAAAAATTCCCAAGGTTCAACCCATGGAATATCAGAGACTTCTTCCAAAGTTCCTGTAAACTTTTACACGTTTGATTTTTAGACCTAAGAACCACTGAAGGAGGAACAATTCTGAACTACAGTTGAGAGATCACTTTCAAGTATTTTTGAGCATACAAGGGGCCAAGACAAATATGCATTTTCATGAACGATGCCTGGGACAGTATAATTTCAGTTCCCCAAATGTGAAAATGGGGTTGATGTTTCTACCCTGACATCACTCCCGCCCCCACTCTGGGAAACAGACTCTTCAGGCCAAAACCCACCATTAATCTCTTCCTTCATCTCCACACTCCCATTCTTTCTGCATCTTCAGTTCCAAAACACACACACATCCTCTTCACCCCAGCACCATTTTCCTGTTAGGCGTTAAATAAATCGCCTGTTACTCCCGGGTAGAAGTCCCTTGTCATTTGTGGCTGGTAGAAAGCATTGTGAAGGCAGGCAAATGAAGGCACAAAATCAAGGGAGATGGAAGATGTTTTTGTAAAACCCAGGCGACTGTATTAGGGAGAGACTGGTGAGCAAATCAGTGTCGCTGATGATTCATGGTCACATTTCTCCCCTCTCTGCTTTGTTTGCTTTTGAAATGTATCACTCCTTGCTTTCCGTAGCACTCGAGATTGTTCTCATGTATCACCAGCACTCCCATTTCCATGCCTTCTGTCTCATTTAATGTCTTACAGGTAGTCATGTTTCTCCCACCCCACAAAATCTTAACTTTTTCAGAGGGGTTAGAGAGAGGAAGACGGAAGTGACAATCACAGGATCAGGACACTACAGACTGGGGCTTCCAGTAGGCACAATTGCTTTCCCCAGATTAACTGATAAAAAGCAAATGTCTTTGGAATGCGCCCTCTTGTGGCCAGTTTTCCCTCATTCTACAGAGAAGAAAGTGTAACCCCTAAAGATTCAGAGGTTCAGTGGAGGGTAATTCACAGGAAAGTTGAGAAGATAGGCGAGAAATGGAATGGTGACACTCAACCCGCTTTAAAATGACTTTCTAGGGAGAGCGGGGGGATACAGAACCAAGCAAGCCTTCTCTGCCCCCTGTCTGGGCACGATATCCCCCAAGAAAAGAGATTTATTTATATGTCTTTCCAACAACTTCAACACTGGGGGAGGGAAGCATTATCCACTTCTTGATGTATCATTTGTCTTTCTTTCCCTGTCCTTTCTACAATAATTGCTATCAACTGCTAAGTTAATTATGATATTCAACATTTGGCAGGGATGGAGACTGGATGGTATATCGTTATTATACATTGACAGATCAGCTACTGTCATGAGTCAAAAGCAGATGAAATGAGATTTATCATCCAGGAAGGCCTCTGACTTTAGTTTCACTGGCAATTAAAGTGATAGTTGGCTTGGCTTCATTCATCCCTATCTTTCCTTTGAAGAAAGGACTGATAATAAACATTGAAGATTTTGAGCTAGCCATGCAAAGAATGCAGTAAACTTGGGGAGCAATTTTAGGTGACGGCTGTAAAAATGAAATCATTTTTATTTGTTGAAGTGAATTTCACAGCCTTAGAATGATTTTCCCACTGCTTAGCCAATAACAGTTCACCAGCTTCACTGAGCTGGGGCACTTTCTACCTAAGCAAATGGGATGAATGCAATGAAGACAGTTAAGGGGACTTTAGCTTAACTTTATTCAGGAAGCAAGGAGGGGACAGACCAAGACTAAACATCGATCCCCAAACAGAGGAATCATGGTGTTGAAAGGTGCTTCTCTAGGTCACTCCTAGGTGACACTTAGTGATTGGATTCTGTGCTATGCAAATAGTTATAAAGAAAAGAAAAATGCATGACATTTAGTATCCTCCAAGAGCCTTGCCCTTCCACATTGCTGGAAAGTTACTAAAGTTGAACTATTCCAAAAGACATAAGACTTTACTATTAATTTTCATTTATTCACTACAATCATTCAGATCATAAACATGTTGCCTGGGTTGGCAAAATTAGCAGGAAAATGCTTACATGTGTAGTACTTTGCTTGGAGAATAGATCATCCGCAGAGCAATCATAAAATTGGTGGAATTACTTGAAATCAACTTAGAGTTGATGTGTACAACTTCTCAGAAGAGAAAAATAAGCAACTGCAATAAACCACTTCTAAGAATCCAAAGTCAAGATGTAAACTCAACCAGGAAGAGTTTTCCCATTACAAATCTTACACTTTCGTCAACATGTAAATCCAATGAATTGCCTCATTTTCTCTCTCACCAGAGAGAGAAGAAAAGGAACACCAGAGAAGGAAAGAAAAGGAAAATGACAAGATCCCATATAACTGAGAGAAAGATTGGCACTGAGATGAAGGCCATACGTAAGAAAGAATGTAAATGGCCCAGTTCTTTCACTGCCGAATTCTAAAGGCCAAGAGAGTGTGCTTTTATTCAAGTCCAGTAAGTCAGAAGGAGGGAGACACTGCCAGCACCTGCTGTGGAATTTAAAGTGTCAAAGGCACAGGTATCCTGCTCCATACGATGCTATTAAAGCCAACTGAATAGGAACTGCATTGAGGTCATCATAGATGTGGATATAAAAATATATATGGGTCCCTTCTAGTCAAGATAGGGAGTAGCCCTCTATACCACTGAAATCCACTCTACGAACAAGGCCCGATGTCATGAGCATTTTCTTTCCTAACTTTCTACTAGGAAAGATTGAGGCAAAATTAGGTAGCAACTTGAAAATTGCCATATGGTTTTTTCCTCAACAAGCATCAGATGATAAAGTCCCAGGAAGCATGCTTTGCAGCCACTGCATCAGGAAAGAGCTGTACCAGGAGAGAAAGTGGGACCTTCCCTAAATTATAGAGGCTGCTGGGGAGAGATCTACCAAGCCAGGGAAGCTGGTGGAACACCAAGATTTCTCTCATAGGGGAGTCCAGAAGCCAGCAAGCATCCCGCAAAAGGATGCCCAGGTCTTATGCCTGCTTTCTTGAAAACAGAACATCTGAGTCAACAGGTTTTCAGGATTGGAAATTCTGAGTGTTGCCTTAATTGTTTACACTGCTGCAACAAACTTTTAAACAAAATGCTGGGAGTCCCTGCACATACTTTACTGGCCATATGCTCTATCACACAAAACAATGGCATTCCTTTCAAATGGATTTGGCAAAGGATCCAATTCTTCAGCCTGGCGTTACCATGAAAGCAACATGGCATTAACACATCTGTGTACCCAGCCTGCATGAGCTTGTAGGCATGAGAAAGATCTGTGTCCCATAACCATATATATTAAAAAAAAAAAAAAAGGCTGGCCCCAAGTCTGGGCTCATACTTTTGACAGGTATTTTGCATTCAGCAACAGGTTGTTGTGGTCCTGGGCCAATGAGGAGAATCTATTTATTAAAGTTCTTCCCCTTAAGGACCGAGTGAGAGTTCAGCACAGTATCTGAGCATACTCTGTCAAGGTTACATTCCTTGGCACAGAGTTCTTAGTAACTTTACAAAGAGCAAAACTGAGTTTTGGTGTGTGTACGGGGTCTATTTTGCTTTTCCTTTTTTGTTCAGAGAGCACAAGTCAAGCTCCCCAAAATGACCTCTGGTTCAATATCAGCTGTGCCCCAGAGTAGCTCTCAACTGCTTAGGATGTGCTTTGCACACAGAGGCAGATTCTAAAGGTACAAAATTGACTGTCACTAGTAAATGTGCCCTTCCTCTGTGATGTGGCCCCAGACTGGATTTTTTTAAAGGGAAAGGCTGGTTTTAAGACAATGACTTCATCTGTGCCATGCCAGCCCGGATACCTGGGCACTTTTGCCCCCTACTCCCAATGAAAACTTTGGATGGGGTCCAGAGGCTCCCTCTGCTCCCCAAACACCGGAATGCGCCCTGGCTTTTGCCCAGGCTGCTCTGATCTAGTTTCACAGGCAGGGGAACGGAGCCCCTCACAGACTGGCCCGGGAGCTTCCCGCGAGGGACGGCTGAGTTTAGCAAGTGTAAGCTGGTATTCTCCAGGCAGAGTCACCCAAGATTTCTCTCTCTGTGCCGTCCTCTCCCTCTCCCTTGCCCCCTCTCTGACGGCCTCCATCCCCTCTTAACTAATCACCTTCGCAGGCAGCTTCCAGCTGGAGGGAAGAGAAGTTCCTCCTAGGACTGTCAAAGAAATCTATTTTACTGCCCCCGCCCCACCCCCGCCCCGCCAATGCCAGCACCGACCTGATTCTGCGAACGTGATGATCTCCGAGGTCTGCTCCAGCAGTTCATTCATTTCTGCCCTCCTGCCGATGTCGTCTTCTATTTCCACGTACCCGTTCTCCCCCACTTTGCCCACATGAAGCTTTCTGATCGCGTTCAGAAGCGCCGCCTTGGGCACCGGCTGGGTGACATCGGGTCTCTTCTTCAAGTGCAGCATGTTTAAGATGTGCTTCTTAACGGCTTCCACCATCTCTGGCTGAGAGTGGGGTACATCCTTTGGGAGGGTGGCCAGCGCGCAGGAAGGACAGTTGGGGGCTGCGCTGTGCCCCTCAGATCCCGGGGTGGGGGAGCTCCTCACTATAATCCAGCAACTTGCCCACAGAAATCCTCGCAGCCAGAGCAAGGGCATCCTGGCAGCAAAAGTTGTTGTGATTGCCTCTTTAAAAGGCCTCGCTTTTCCTCCCCCCTCACGCACAGGGTTTTTTTTTTTTTTTTTTTTTTTTAAGACTTTTTTTTTTTTTTTTGTTTTTTTTTTTTTTTTTTTTTTTCTTCTCCTCTTCAGCAAATTCTCTGGAACAAGAGCAAAAAGTTTTCTGTGAAGTTTTGTTTGCAGGTTCTCGCTCTGAAGGCAGTCAGTGTTGTAGGTTTGTGGCTGTCAGGGAGGAGAGTTCTGACTGTCTCCGAGTAAGAGAAGGAAGGAGGGAGGGAGGGAGAGAGGGAGGGAGGGAAGGAGGGAGGGAGAGACAGGGTGGGGGGAGACAGAGACAGAGAGAGGATGGGAGGGAGAGACAGGGAGAGAGGAGAGAGGGGGAGAGGAGAGAGGGAAAAGGGGGAGGGAAAGGAGAAAAGGAGAGAGGAGAGAGGAGAGAGGAGAGAGAGAGAGAGAGAGAGAGAGAGAGGGAATTGGCCCTAAATGAGTGAGTGAATGGGAGAGGGAGGGAGTTTGTCTGTGAGTAAGGCTGTGATTAGGGAGGGGAGGGACAGCCCGTTTTCTGACAGGCTGCTTCCCTTCTGCTCCTGCTCCCGCACACACACCTCGCTTCCAATATCACCAGGCTCCGGGGTTCTGCATTCCTTTCCACCCAACATTCTCCTCATTTTGTTCACTTCTGGTTTGTTTTTTTTTTTTTTTTTTTTTTTCCCCTCCCTCTGCCCAGTCCCTTTGCTTTACCTTCTTCCTTTTTTGGAGGGGGAATACAAATCCCAGCCAAAAGCACAATCTCAATCCAAAGCGCTGAGTGGATTGCGAAAACCTGTCCCCGCGGTCCCTACCCCCACCCCGGGCTACACCGCGTCCACCTGGCCAGGAGGGCCGGGCGGCAGGTTCTTGAGGGCAGGGGACTAGGGCCCAGGGGCAGCCATTCATTCATCCTGGGGAGTCGGGAGGAGACACTCCTTTTCCCATTCATTCATATTTAAATATTCGGGCAGGTTTCTAAGGGGCGCGCAACTGAACTTTTTGTTCGGGGGTCACCCACTAAGCTCTGCTTTACCCAGCTAGGCAGGACAGGAGGGCACTAAGAGATCTAAAGGGGAAGTGGCATTTTCCATACCCAAGTGACAGGAGGTGCCATCCCCTCTCCCTTCGCTGCCCCTCTGCATGCTGAAATGGCATTCAGGAATTATGTCCCACCACCCCTTGCCCAGACTTCGCAGATAAAATGCAAAATTCATTTGGCCTTTCCCACATTCTTTCACAAAAAAGAGTGTGCTCTTGTGACTTGGGAAAGGAATCTCCAAAATATATTGGCAAATTATTTTTATCTGTCATATGATAGTTTTTTCAGTCTGACCCTTGCCCAGTCCTGACCAGTAGATGCTCAGAGAGCCTCCTAGACTGCTTCTCCCCCTTCACCCAAAGAACAGCACGGATGAGACCATCATGATTTTTACTGTGCACAGAAAAAGAAAAATGTGCATTTTTAAACAATGCCTGGAGCTTTTTTTTAATTCCTCCCCCCATTCCTTTTTTCTTTTTTCTTTTTTTTTCATTTTCTGTCTTATTGCTTTTATCTTGCAGAAGTATCTTTAAGGGTCCATCTGTTAAAGCTTTCCTTCCCTCTCAGTTTCTTTCCCACACATAAGCCCTCTTGGTTTCTGTAGATATAGTCAGCTTATATCTGACACCTAGTATGGTCAGAGCATTCCAGTCAAGCAGTGCAGTTTGGGTGAAAAGAGTTAAAATGTATCAGTACTGCAAGCACAAGGTCTGAGTACCAGAGGAAAAGAGAGATAAAATTGTGACACTAATTAAAATCACAGTTTGCCCAGGTAAAAATGCTTTTTCTGCATTGCATACACTGTCTCCTTTTCAAAAACAACCATTTGTAAGACTTTCTCTGTTAGAAGCCTGTCACCTTTTGAGATTTCAACTCCAAGGACATCAGTTTTTCTGCTATTATTGATAAAACTTTGTCCACACTACCTGAAAGTCTCTTTTTAAAAAAAGGATGGTGAAGGATGAGGGAAGCATTATAATTTTTAATAAAACACCTTTGTACTGTAATATTTAACATCACCCACCTAATTGGAGTCATAGATAGAGTACCTAAAGAATTTTGTAGTCCAATTAAGTTTTATGAGAGAGTCTGAGTAGAACTAAAAGTTTAATGACTCCAAAGAACTCAAGAGCCCTAATAGTATCATTGATATAAGTGCAACCTATCAATATTTGGATTCTCCCTGCATGTGAGTATGTGTGTGTTTCGTAAAATTTACTGTTTGCAAATGTAACTCTTAAAAATAGCTTTCTCTCTGGCATATGTACTTGTATATTTGTGCAAAGTGGGTTGTATAAACACATAATCTATTTGCATGCTCTAGAACTATTAAAAGCTGTATTAACCTGCCTGAATAATAGGAAAAAGGTACCAATCACAATGCCCAGGGAAGTGCCAATAAGTTGTAAAATTCTTCCTAGCCATTCTGACTTGGAATGTGCAAAGAGCTCATAAGTAAGAATTAAAGAGCATTACCTTTCTGCTTGCTTCTCTTTCACCAGCCGGCTCTTGTATCATGTGGTAAGAGCTGTCTGAGCTCCTCTTCATGGTATTGGCACTGTGAAGTTTTATACTGTACTACTTATTTGTACACTAACACATTGGTACCTCTCAAAAGAGGAGGGCTGGGGCTTTGTTTGGGATTGGTTAGAATCAGCATGACATCAGCCGATGACTGGTTTTTCCAGAGTGAGACATTTCATAATTCATTATCTAATGGAAATCCCTCTTGCCTTCTGAGACACTACTGGGTCATGCACTGAGCCACTGACACTTTTGCTGTGACTAGTCTGCATTTTACAAAGATATTGGAATCAAATAGATTTAGCTCAATGAGGGACCAACTTTCAACTCTTAGTACTAACCCTCCCATACACCTCTTGTTATATTCAGGTTCAGTTTTATGTCTTTATAGAAAACATCTGTTACTTCATGAAATTGCCTCTATTTACAGAGTATTTTATTGTTTTTCACAGGGAAAACCTTTGTAGTGTTCTTCACAGGATTCTAATTTTATTTTATTTTTAAACGAGCCATTTCACTGAGGGGAAAAAATGGGAAAATATGTATACCCATAGGAGGATGGTCTCCCTTCTCCTGACTGACGCTGTTATTTTACATCTTGAAATAGAATGCTTTCTTCATAAATCATGTATCACCAAGAACTTGGGAAATACTCATTCTTTGCCAGTGAACTCATCAGTATCCTTCCCAGGTCTTTACAGTCCCATTCTAAATTGCAAAACAATAAAATATTTTAAAAATCATGCATTATCATTTCTGACCCAGAACTTTAATGATTTCTAAACCTTATAAATATGAGATGTGTGATAAGAAGCAAACACCTCTTGAAATAGGGGTAAACTTAGAATTGTAGGGTTTTTTTTTTTGGTGGGGGGACCAGTAAGTTTGGGAAATAACAGGCAGGATCCCTCAGAGCAGAATGGTGGAGAAGGGTTGCTCGAAGGAGAAGAATTGAATTCCGAGCTGTGTTCTCATGACAAGTCGGATAAAATGTGCAAAATTGGGAGCTAATGAAAGCCATATGACCAGATATGTTGTTTTCTATGCAGGATTTAACATGCATAAAATAAACTTTTCATTGTGCCCACAAGCAAAATCTCGAGGCGCTGGCCTCCTGATGTGAAGCTGCGGCAGGTAGGAGAGAGCCAGGCTTGCTGCAGAGAAGGTCTCTCTTGGCTTGTTCCAGAGAAGGCGTGGGTGCTGGCTGTGTGTGGGGGAGGAGGAGAGGAGTATTCTAAGAACTGCATATGCAGAACTGAAGTAGGAAATAAAGTCATTTGGTTGTAGGTTGTAGAGGAAGACAGGGAATGTGAGTGGCAAAGACAGAAATAGGATCAGTGACCGTGAACTCCCAGCCTGCCTCGCAGGGTAGAGTTGCTTGAACTGATACCCCTATAAGAAAGAAATTTCCTACTTTTTTCTTTTTTTATGAGAGCTAGTGCAGGGCGATGAACTTTAAGAACTCTACTCTCCCCTTGCCTCATGTACGAACCCTAGCGCCATGAAAGTCTTATCCTGTCCCACATCATGGGGCGGGGGGGCACAAAACAAACCTGATCAGACCTCAGTGTTCCTGCTTCTTTGCCAGGGAAACTCGGGCCTCAGTGTTCCCATCTCTAAAATGGGATCCATAATGAAAAACTGCAGGGTCAAGAGTAGGACTCAGAGGATGAACCTTGATGTTATTTCGGAGGAAAGTGGTTGGCGGTTCTTTATAAACATCTGTGTCCCAGGAATGTGCAGTCCCTTACTCCAGGGTCCACTCCACACTCGCCACTCTCAGACCACCGCTGGGCAACCAAACGATGCCAGGAAGTGCATACTTGCCGTGATGTCATGCTCCAACTGGACCCCCAGCCCAGGGCCCCCACAGTGGGAAAGCCTCCCCACTCTGTGGGGTTCAAGATGCGGGAGATGGAGGAAGCAGGCAGGTTAAATTCGCTTCCCTGCAACGTCCTGCAGGAGAATGGGATTTTCCTTGTGGAATTCAAGGAAGCGCTCAGGGCACGAGCTGGTCAGCCCAGCTCCCGACAAGCATCTCCTTTCTCCTTGCTCCGTTTGGTTTCTCTTTCACTTCCTGCCCCCTCCCCCAGGCGTCCCCAGCACCCAGGCCCTGGGCCCCGGCTCCTCGGCCTGCTACTGTACCTTGAGCAGCACCTGCTGGCGACTCCCAGAGATCACGCCGGAACGCGCTGCCTGAGCCCAGCTCCGGGGCGCCTGCAGGGAGGCAGCGCCAAGCCGTTCCAAGCGGCCGTCTCTATTTTTACCCTGAGCACCAGCAAGGGCAACTTCTTTTAAGAGCAGCTCTTGATTTTTCCCCCCTTTTGGCAGCTCAAGAATTCAGGAGGGGAGTAAGGAGAAGAAAAAAAAAAAAAAACGGAAAAAGAAAGAAAGAAAGAAAAAGAAAAGAAAGAAATAAGAAAAAAATTACTGCTCCGTGACTACAGTTTGGGTATCTCTGAACTCAGCCCTCACCCCGGGGACCTGCACAGGGTCCCCAGGACCTGGGCGTAGGGGCGCGGGCGTGCACTCCGCCCCTGCTCTCTGAGTCTGCTGTTGGGTCCCCCCAGCTACTGCGCCCGCAGGGTGGCCCGCTGCCACCGCCCCATTCACCTAGCGGAGGCGGGCTGATTTACTGGCTATTTCACAAAGCTTCCAACTCCAGGCTACAGCATATTTGTATGGCTCCGTGCAGCCACTAGCGAGCAGCTTGCTGCGACAGGGAGCCGGGAGGGAAACTGGTACCTTATTTTACTGTAATTGCAAAAGGAACGATGTGCCAGAGATTTATATTTAGAAGTTGTATGTTTCTACTTTTATGTAAATGGAGCAATTAGGGCCTGTCTTGCTGCTGCTAACTCCAATGCTAGTGCCTTGTCGGGGAGGTGGTGTTTTCAATCACAATTAGTGAGCTGGTCAAAAAACAAAGTTCGTTTAAGGATAAGAGCTCAATTGTGCGCAAGGGGGAGAGACCAGACTTCGGGTGCTGGCCTGTGGCTTACAGGGACACATACTTTAGGAGCACGGCTAACCCTATAGTGTGGTGGTGTTTACCCTCGCAAGCAGCTGTCCCCATACAAAGTTGGCATAGATCAAGAAGCAAGAATGTTCACTTTTCTTCTCGAGCAAACCGTATGTCCTTCGGCTTTCGTCCAGGCTATTAATTGGTGTCTTTGCTTGCTGCTCCTGGAACAAGGAGACAGGCCTGGAAATGGGGGCCATTTCTCATGGCTCTGTTATTTTAGCTGCTGCTCACGGCTTGCTGCTATTCACTCAAAAACGCAAGCCAGGAGACGTGAACACACCAAGCAGGTGACAGGGAAGTTGTCCTCTGATTCAGCTAAACGACACAGGGTGGGAGGTTCAGAGGCACGGACACAGTTGCTGACGAGTCAGGGTGTTTTAGTTCCTTCCTATGAAAAAAAATCTGTTTCCAAAGAAGCATGATTTCTGCCTCATCCAGTCTGGGAAACTGAACACAAAACGTGACTATGGAGAGAAATCAAAAGGACTCGAGAGGTATTCTCTCAGCTGAGTGTTATTCTGGGCTCCAGCGGGAGGACCTGGCCTCATTGGTGAATGGTAGCTCCCTGGAGAGGCAGCTGAGAATCCAGAGAACGTGGGCAGGACCTAGGATGATATTTGCTGCAGTAGACTGCGGGAGTCAGTGACTAAAGGTCTCATCGAATGGTTTAAATCCAATATGGGACTGGCAAACTCTGCCTGTTTCCTGGACAGATGCAGCCTTCACGGAGCCTGGGCCCAATGTGTGGTAGAAAAATTGGTAACAAAGACCAATCAGCATCTCATAGTCAGAGTTAACCCAGGGTGCTGCTTTGCCTTTAAGTTCAATCAGTGAGTAGTTCAGAAAAGAAAACTTTGAAGACCTCCAAAATTCATTTAAAACAAGGCCAGAAATAGTTAATCCAAAACTCGGTTCCTAACCCCCACATGCTTTTTCTCAGAACTACCAGAATATCCCACAAGGCCTTTTGCTCTGTAGGAAAGCCTGTTTTCAGAGTATTTGGAAATGGTCTATTCTGAGCAAGGGGACCCAGATGCTAGAACTAAAACAATTGGGGAGAGAAAAAGAAGAAAAATATCGGGTTAAGTAAACGGTTGTTCTTCTTTCCAGAGTTGCTGTTCTCAGCTGGGGTGACTTTGCTCCCAAGGGGCATTTGACAGTGCTTGATGGTATTCTGGGCTGCCACAGCTGGGAGGGAGGTGTTACTGGCATCTAGAAAGTAGGGCCTGGGGCGCCTGTTAAACATCCTCCTATTTGCTGGGCAGTCCCCACAACAGAGAAATTGGCCCAAATGTCAACTGTTTTTACAGTTCAAAAAATCTAGATTTGAAGTTATAAACTTTCACCTAATTCCTTTCCCATCAAGCGGATGAGAATCCAAGACGTAATATTAAAAAAAAAATACAACTATGCAAAAAATTATTAATTTAATGATTCTGGCTCCTCATGCATATGTGCTGTTGATTGCTGGAGACCTGTAGGATTACAGATGCCAGAGTTCCTCATGGGCAACATTGCTGCTCCAGCCCGTTTGCTAATACGGCCTCAGTGTATTTCCTGATAACTTTGGGGTTTAACCAAAAGCAGAATTTTGGTGACCAGTAACAAAGTAAGATGAACTGGCCCATACCCAAGTTGTTAGGAAGCCAGACTCATAAAAATCGCTAAATGAATGGAGAACTAGGTCGTTCATTTTAGCAATTCCGTATCAGATAAATCCACACCACAGAAAATTCCCAGAAGTAAAATTCACAAATGTGAGATTACCATGCCTTTCTCCTAACAAAGAGCAATATGATGGAGCCTGATTTTATTTGTTTAATACCTTCGGGGATTGACACGCAATCAGTATCCAAAGAGATAACTCAGAGTGCTAGCTAAATTCTAGTGCTTGTTCTAAGCAACTTTATAGTCTCCAAACTGCCTTGTACAAGGAAGAGCTGGGGCTGCTCAAAGAAGGCCATGCCCCTGTGGGCAGTGTGCTCACATCGTAGACAATAATAATGATCAGCGAACGCTGGTGCTGGTAAAACTCACGAAAGGGCAGTTGCCTGGATCAAAGTAGCTCAGATGTGAAATGCTGTTATCCAGACAATGAGGACCAACTTCTCTGGTTCATTGCTAAGCCCCTGAGTTGGGCCATCCAGAGAGGAGAAGCCAGGGCAGAGGTCACGTTAAGATGAAGACAGCCACCAGAGAACTGTCTTAGACACTGCAATGCCGTGTCATCTCTTCCAAGGTCTGAATCACAGGCACCTAAGGTAAGTGGTCATTTTAGAATGAAAGGCCTCCATCAAATTTTAAATGATTCAGAAATGCCTGGATTTGTTACCAAGAGAAAGCCATGTACTTCAAATCAGAAATATTGAATGAAATAATTATTATAACCTCTGTACAGAACTATGTGCTGAAGAAAAGAGACACACTGAGGCCTAAAATACACCCTCAAAGTTCTTTCTGACCAAGAAAGATTTCTATATTGTTTGTCACAGCTCAGTTCTAATCCAATCAGGAAACATCTGCTACAGCAAGTGATCTTACTATTTCCCCAGAAGATTACTGAAAAATACTACCAAAGGAACACATAACAGATTGTCACGATCGTTTTTCTCACCTGGAGCCCCTGGTGTAATAAGTTCCATGTTGCTGACTTGAGGACACAGAGGTTTAGCATATAGATTCCACTGGGCTGATAAGAGAGTAGAAACCTTGATTCTAATCCAGTTTTGCTCATCCACAAAGATTCACCCACAACCTGTTCCCAAATTATAGCTTTGCAGGGCAAAAACCAACAGAAAAGCCCCGGGGCAGTCCTGTGTGTATTTTTTTAATCAATGAATCACTGCTTCCCTTGTGTCCTGCTAAGAGTCCAAAGTTTCTGTCCCTCTGTGGTGGCAACTCCCAGGCACAGGACAGGAATGCCGCTGTCCACGGGCCCTGTGTACGCTGCAGATGTTCACTGCCAGCCCATTCTGGCAGCAGCTCAGCCCAGTTAGCAAATAATTCCAGGTGCCTCACTCTAATTTTAGGAAGGTCAAGTTTACAAAGGTGAAACAGCAAGCAGGACTCTGTGGGTCTTAATCGGCTTGTAAAAGCAAGCCGTAACTAAGCACAATATTCTTATGGAACTTAATGAGGATTGCTAGTCTTAAACTATCAAAACATAACTTACGGCCCTCACCCTTTGTCACAAGACTAGTTGAGCTCCTCTTGAAAGATGGGATAAAATGATGAGTGAAGGAAGAGCCATTAGACTACAAGGGGGAAACAAAAGCTCCAGAAAAACTCTCTACCAAAGGTCAAGGGTTAATTTGTGATCCCTTCATGAAACAGGGGCCCAAAACCAATAATATACTTTCAGCCAACTCCAACTTCATTTAGCTGTGAAATGAGAATAATTAAAATGGTGCTCCCTGTAGAAAAGAGTTCACTCAATAAGTTCCCCAACTTTCAAGGAGCTTTTGTTTTATTAGATGCTGTTAGCTTCATGTTAGTCACAGGGAAAAAAAAATGCCCACATCCACACGCACGACTAAATGTAGTCAGTTTGCTCAGCTGTTGCTGACGTCACTGCTGCCCACTAGGAGTGAGTTACTGTAATAACCCTGTTTTATTAATCATAGGCTGGAGGAAGCACAAAGTGGGTGACATCATTAGTCAAAGGACTGGCTAACTCATGCTCCAATTTACTCAGCTTTATTATAACATTTCTCAAGTGTCATATGAAAGTGATTACCATTTCACACTTTCCCCCTCTGAGCAATCATCCCTAACCTTCAATTCAAACTCCCAGAGAAAAGCTTAGTTTTTCGGATGGAGGCATGCAAGGGCCAAATCTCACTGAGGATCCCTGTTGCAGGACAGAAATGTCCTCTTTGGAATGAATGGCTTCATCCTGGACTTAAGATGGAAGCAGTTTCTAGAACATTAGCTTCCCAAATGGCTCCAAGTTCACCTTGGTCCAGGTGGTGGCATGGTCTGAGAAGAAAAGTATGAGTAGGACCTTAATGACCTGGATGGAATGTGCCATACATGGCCTCGTGGTCACCAGCGGTACAGGCTATGCATACTTGGGCTCTAACATGTCAAAACTCCATGTGCAGACTTGGTGTAAATTGTGGTTAATAGGAGTGTCCCACTCGGTAGAACACTGGAAAGATGCAAAGGTTCTGTGCAAGCCACCAGGGTGGACTTCAATGGGGGAAGCTCAACTCCACATCCACACTCAGTTCTGATACTCACTTGAGAGCTACCAATCAGACCAGCTCTCCATGGTGCAGTTTTCCACCTACTGCTATCTATTCCTTGAAGAACATCTGAAAACTAGAAAAGGCACATGACTAAAACCAAAAGAAGACACTAGGTCAAAGACTCAGGAGCTCTGCGTTGTGTTGCTGTCATTGCTTTTTGAATAGACAAATCTCTCAGGCCATTCTCTGTTCACAAAAGGAGTGTCTCCATGTTATTGTATGCATTAGGAGCAACAAATGTTTTTACCACAGCCGGAGCTGTACTTCATCCTCTTAAACTAGCATCTCGGAGCCCTTGCAAAGCCATTTTATAGATGTCTTCACTCATCCCTTATTTACAGTCCCATCCTGAGGGTATTTTAGAGAGTCAAAATAAAGCTTACTTAGGCATGAGGGAGAGACACAATGACAGACCAAAAGAGAAGGCTAGGGCTTTATAATATTTAGATAATGATGAAACTGACTTTGTTATTGTAGCATGCAATAATTATATAAGATAACTTATTTCTTAGGTTCACCTTTGCTCAGTATTGAAATTTACTTCCTCTACTAGGTGGCAGTTTTGGCTTCCAGAATAATCAGCTGATGCAGGAAGTAAGTATCAAATCATGTTATGTGGTAAATAAAAAAATAATACATGGCAACTTTGGGATCTCCTGACTGGAATCTTCCTTTAAAGAGCAAAGAATGCCAGGATATCTGCTGCCCCCTACCCGGTATCATGGAGAATAGCACATACTTTTAGGAAGCACGCGAGGATTCAGGTGCAATTCACGTAGTTGGTGGCCGAGCCAACCCCATAGGTTGTCGCTGTAAAAATGACCACTTTCGTGAACTTTTTTTTGTGTGTGTATCTGTAAGGCGAAGCCACCAGGTACATTCGTGTTTCACCTCAGTCTTTCCCTGATGAAGGGGTCCTCCCAAATTCCAGAGGCTGCCTACGTGGAACCAGGGCAAAGGGTTCAGCAAGCACAAATGATTAACAAAGAGTGTTTGTCAATACTGTGACTGGAGGAAGCTCTCCCAGGGCCACTTCACATGGCACGTCCTTCGTTTATGAAAATTTCTGACAAACCCAGAAAATGAACGTGACCATCATCAGGGAAAGTGAATCCTACTGATTTGTGGAACGTTCCAGACATCTGGGTGATTTAGCCTTAGGCCAATGGGAAGAAGCGAGGCGCCCTCTTCTGGTACATCTGTATAGAAGAGATCCCCACAAGCAACCAGGCCACCTTCTCCCTGGTCTGTCCACTCCCAATCTTCAAACCACTGCTTTTTAAATGACATCCACCTTGTGCTATTTTAAAAATAACACACTTTCTCTGTATGAAATATGAGATCTACAGGTAGGCATAAAATATAAATCACGTGTGCTCATTCTTCTGGGGAATAGTAATCAAAATTTCAGCTTATGTATAAACCAGATTTGCCATCAAACCATAATTTTACAGATTTGTATTTTCACAGATCGGTACATGTTGACTATTTGCAGTGGCCAGTTTTCTTCTTGAAAACATTGACTCCTGGAGACTACACTATAAAGTAGATTCTTTATTTTTAAATCAGTCTGTTTATTGTACATTGATGATGTACAGTAATTCTATAACTTTGCAATGATACGTAGGGTTGTAGACATCATTTTATGTTTTTGAGTCCACTTTTACTTATTTTTTAAAGATAAACTTCTTTATTTTTTAAAGATAAAATGTTTAGTTGTTGGATCTAAGCTTATGAACACATATAACATCATCACATATATTACCAGATTGCCCTCTTCACACATTTTACCCATTTACATTCTAGTTCAGAGTGTAAGGGCATGATTCCTTCCCTATATTTTAGCCTGAATATCATCATAATTCTCTTCTAGTCCTTTCAGACCAAATAAGATATACACTTTGTTGCAATTTGTTTTTTAAATATATTAGTTAAGATTAAACTTTTTATTTTCCACTTGAACAACTTCCTTTGGAGTTACTGTGTAGGTCTCATGCTTTTATATTTCAAACACTGCATTGAAATGTATGTAAATATATTTTTAGTCACAGTGAGAAGTCTTTATATTAAGGACCCTGACCCATTGCTTGTTATGATATTATGGTATTTTCCTCTATTTGTTCTTTGCCTTTCAATTTTGTTTACAGCGTTTCAGATAAAAAAGAATTCAGGTGTTATATAAACTAATCTATGAATCTTCATGCTGAATTTTCTCCATAAGGACATCAAATTGATATCCATTTATAGTTTCTTCTAAGTATTCTTTGACATTGCAGTCTTTATTACAAAATACCTGAAATATGGTTTGGTATACAGAGTAAAGATCCGCTATACATTTTGTCCCAAAGACTGAATCAGCACCTTTATAGATTGCACTTTGAGAATGTCGTTGCTATCACCTATTGAATGTACACAAATACAAGCGGTAGATTTCATTCCACTTATCTATCCTTCTCCATATGTTTTTCTAGTTTTAGTGCTGCTCCTCTTAAAAGAAAATGGCTGTTTATTGTATATATGGTCGTTTTAATGTACTTGATTCAAATCCTCACCCAACAGTTCTTTAAAATAACTTTCCCTAGTGCTAAGACATTATAATAACTGTAGGTAATTCTAGGTTAGCTACTCAAAGTTTGGGATTTAATGACAGTATATAATTAGACAGTATTTATGTTTAATTGAAATAAAAGAAGAGAGAGTGAGGAGCGGGGAAAGGAGGGAGGGAGGGCGAAGGAGGGAGGGAAGAAGGACCCTTAAAATTTAACCATCCAAAGAAAACCAGAAATGGAGAGATCTTTCCTCATCTCTAGGACATTCTCTTCTACTGCATTCTTGACCAGTGTTTGTGGGTTTTTTCCCCTGAAAATTTTGGAAAGTGTAATAAACTGTTGATTTAAATTTCCATCGCCTTTAGTATGCACTTGGCTGTTTAGTTTAGTTCCTTTTTATTGGTTGCAGAAGATATAGAAAACACTTTGGAACTATTGCATTTCTTTTCTCTTAACTCATTTTTAATAGGATAAGACAGTAACTCCAGTATTTGCCCAAAAATAGTACATGCATTTTTATGTACAGTACCTGACTTTTGACTTCTCTGAACACAGATTAAGGTCTCTCTTTGTTTTTTGGTTAGAGGGCCGGATGCTGATGGCCTCTGGGGCCTGGTGGTCAGGGACTCTCATGTGACTTGCAGCCAGGCCTGATTCTCCCAATCTGGGAGCACAACCCATCCTATTAGGAGAATACCTTGTGGCCTCAGTTGGTTCCCTGGCTTTGGAGGTAACTTTGTTTCAAAGATGATGCAGTTGGCAGCCATTTTCTTTTAAGCTGCTAAAGGTATTTCATTCTATATCATCCCCATATTTATGGCTCTTGTTTCTCATTTTCTTTTGTCACAAACAACCTTTCCTCCCTCCTTACCAGTGAGCCTGTGCAACTATAAACAAAACACAGAGACTAAACCAACCTGACCTCGTGCACTGTAGGCTGGATGATGCTTATGCACAGCCTGGCTCCTGCTCTTGTGTCTGGGTTTTTCCACCTACAGCAGGCATGCCAAGGGCCACTGCCCTCTCCCTGGACTCTTCTCTTACAGCAGGCCTGAAACAGCAGGCACTTTTCTTGTAGGGGGCCGTTCCCACTCAGACCATGCTGCCCCAGAGTCCTCGTTGGAGTATTAATCTCTCAGGTCCTCCTTCTGGCCAGGACCTGTGCCAGCCTTAGTTCTGCCTCCCTCTCACAGAGACCATTTTAGGTCTATGGGAAACAAACAAGCTTCTCTCCTACTCTAGAGAGAATATGGTTTCTCCTTAAACTTAACCCTTTCCCTTTCTTTTTCTATCTTACCATAGACCAATTTACATTTTCTTCAGCTTGAGTCAGGCATCATTGTGCAGGGTCCTTCCAACTACAGGAGGCACCATGAAGGTGTATGTTTTGTCCTTCAAATTGCTGAAGGTTAACTCTGTCCTGGTGGGGGGAGATGGGACTCACACATGGGTGGGGTTTTTTCTGAAAACATCTCACAGATTCCGTAGCCTCTCACCATCTTTTACATTTGCAAGGTCTGCAAGGAGATGTAAGGATCTTAGACCCTACTCTCAGATATCAACTTCAGTGGTTCCTCTGCAGTAGTCCACTTCACCCTCACCCCAGTTTCTCTGGTCACCATGGATTATCTTGAGCTCTGAGTTGGAACTTCCATTTTAAAACATCATAGGCTGAACACACTTATTTCCTATTATTGCTCAAGTGAAAAATTAAAATGCTATTTCTTCTAAGGCATCATGATTTTGGGATCTGTTTCTTACAGCAGCTGATGCCTTCCTGGGTGAAAACAGAATGTGAGCAAAACAGAAAGTTAAAGACAGAGTCTTGAGAACCTTCACATTTACAAGGTAAGTGGAGAGGGAGAACCTGGGAAGCATTTTGAGGAGTAGCCTGATGTAGACAAGAGAACCAAGGAGAGAGCTTGTCAAGGAGGTCAAGAAAAGAGTTTTGAGGTGTCAGGGGACCCAGGGTGGTGAAGTGAAATAGAAGCAGAAAAATCCAAAGATGTAACAGTACTCAAATTGGCACCAGTGCTAGCCTGCCTGGGTCCATGTCATCATTAGAGGCAATTTTTTTTCGGGGGGAGAAAAAGGGTTGAAAGGACTAAGGAGATTCAACTGGGACAGATCACTGCTGCAGAAGCTGGGAAGAAGTGGAATAATGATGAGAGGGGCGGGCACTGGGATAAGAAGAAGCACATTTCAATTGTTAGCTATTAGAGAGTTAGGATGTCCCTCTTCTGAGAGAAATGAACTAATAAAGTGAGGGAATGTAAAGACAGAAGAGAAGAGAAAGAGAGGCAAGTGTCCTGCAGCAGTAAGAAATGATAGATTGAGGTGTTTTTTAAAGACTGATGCTCAAGTCATTTCTTACCTCCCCCATCACTGCCTCAGGAGCCAACCATCTTTGATCAACATCAAACATTCCGTGATCGTTCAGTGTTAAGTAAGTAGCACCCGACTCCACTCTGGCACAACTTATTCTCCATTCTATTTCTCACCACCTGAGATATTTACCACTTACCCAGCACCTCACAGAATGAAGATACACTCTATTCTGTTAAAAGCTAAATCTCAGCACCTAAAATTGTGTCCAGTGGATAGCAGCTGCCTGATGAATATTTGCTGGCTGATGAATGAATCCTAAGTAAATGGAAGTATTAGCTTTAAGCAGGAAGAAGACCTAAGGAGCAGATATAGAGAAACATGAATATAACTAGCAGAGAAAAAAATTAAGATAATTTTCATCTATTGTAGTTGATTTTTCAAGGAAAGGGGATACAGCTGCTGAGAGAAAAGACAGTGGTAGTAGTGGTTGTAGAGTGAGAGAACGGGATTACAGTTGACAATTTTGTTTTGGTGGGATATTGCTGGATCTTGAAAGTCTCTCAAGTACCCATGTGTTGAAGATTTAGTCCCCAGCCCATGGTGCAATTGGGAGGAGATGGGGCCTAGTGGAAGGAAGTTAGGTCACTGGGGAAGTGGCCTAAGAGAAGCTAATGGGACACTGGTCCCTCCTGTTCCTCTTTTTGCCTCCTGCCTTCCTTAAGGAAAACAGCTCCTCTGTTACACACTCCCACTGTGATATCCTGTGTCACCAAAGGTCCAAGGGCAGTGAGGCCAAGCAACCATGGACTGTAGTCTCTGAAGCCATGAGCCAAAATGAACTTTTCTCTCTTATAAGTTAATGATGTCATGTGTTTTGTCACAGTGATGAAAAGCTAACTCAAAGATAAAAATAATTCAAGACAGCTCCAGGCAACCTGAAAGAATACTGTACTGAAGTGGAATGTACTATAGTTTTAAAAAGGCTCAAACCACATAGCTATTCAGTCTTGACCAGCAATATTTTTAATCCCAAGGTGTAGAAGAGAGGAAAACCTGTTGTTAAGATAAAGTGCTGCTGCCCCATAGGCCTTTCTGCTGTAATGAAAATGCCATGTAATCTGCACTGTGCAGCAGAGTGGCCACTGGCTGCATGTGAAATGTGGGTGTTGTGACTGACACATGTAGAGTCACACAGAGTCAATTCTGGCATAGCAGTAGACAAATAAGACAGTAACAAATGTAATAAAGAAGAAATGTCAGTGGTAAAACTGATAGGTGCACTCAGGAATCTCAGCTTGGTGAGGGAATAAATAAAACCAGGAAACAACTGATAACTGGTGAAAAATATCTTCATCCAAGAACCAGAAGTATTGGTAAGGTGAGGTATAGGTATGTTTGCAGGACAGGGAGTGATCAGAAGTGGTTGGCAAAGGGTAGAATATTGAAAGTGAAGATTCCAAAAGGCAAACAGTTGGAAATAGTGAAAGAGTGCAGGGTGTGGTCATGGGGATGGATTTCTTATGCGCAGTGGTATAGAAATCCTTAAGTTACAGCATTCAGAGAGCGTTCGGTGAATTAAAAATGTGGGGTCAGGGCTGGGGATTTAGCTCAGAGGCACAGCACCTGCCTGGCAAGCACAAGGTCGTGAGTTCGGTTCCCGGTACCAGAAAAAACAAAACAAAACAAAAAAAATCTGGGGCTGTGTAAGATACCAAAGATACATGATAAGATACACCAAAGATACATCAAAACCTCAGGGCTGGGGCTAGGGATTTAGTTCAGTGACACAGCGCCTACCTGGCAAGCCCAAGTTTGTGAGTTCGATTCCCGGTACCGGAAAAAAAACCAAAACAAAAAAAATCAACCAAACAAAAAAAAAACCCTCAGGGCTGTTTTCTTACAAGAGTAGAAATGCAATCAAGATATTGCTGTTGTTAGTTACCAGTGGTCAGATGCACATCTTTGTAGGCCTAGCACAAAGTGTCTGATACATGTATGAGCACCTTTAATCCACTGACCAATCTTTTCGTGTAGGTCTTTGTGTTATGGCCTTTTACAGATAAAGCCACTGAGGCCTACAAAGATCAAATTTCTTGTCCGAAGATATGTTCTGAAGATAGTATGGAGCTAGGATTTTAATACAGGCAGCCTGACACTAAAGTGCATGTAGTTTAATACTGAGTTCTCCTGCCTTCTTATTGTAGTATTGGGTAGCAATGTGTTCTTGGAAGTTCCTACTCATTCCCACCCACTTCTCCCAGATCTGAGACTCTCAGAAAAATACGTGTGGATGAATGGAGGACCAATATCTGTGTACAACTCAATAATAGAACAGGTCAGATGCATGCAGGGTAAAAACTAAAAGACAGTGGTGGCTCATTTATAGTAGGATATTAGGAAAGGGTGCAGGGAAATGATGGGGTTAGAGTCACAGAGCCAATTGGATGGGATTCCTGGAAAGGGCAGATTCTCAGAATGCATTGATTCAGGACTGTACTAAAGACTGGCAAGCAAACAGTAGTTGACCTTGAACTTTCCCTCTGAAAATATGACATATGTGGTAAGCACTATGTTCACTTTTCATGCCATAAGAAAAGTGTTATATTCACATGTATTAATATATTAGAAGAATACTAAAGATGAAAAAATGTAAAATATAATCGTACCTGGTGAGCATAGTAGCATTCAACTGGTTTTTGCTGCACCTGTCCCAAGGAGGATATTACACATGATAAAATGTTCAGGAGATGTTAAAATAAAGATAAAAATGAGGCCAAATCTTGGAATCCACCCTATATGGGTGGTTAGGATAGGTAATTTATTTTCTTTGCATTGTTGCATTACATTTCTACCATGAGATTTCCATTTCCCACTTGCCAGTAAATGTACCTCCCTCCCTCTGTCTGAAGCCTCCAAATTTTTCCCTGCTCCTAAGGAGTAGTTGTTACAGTGGTGAAAAGTTAGAGATCTTGTCTTAATGGGCTGGAGAGTAAGAGGAATTGATAATCGTCTTTCTTACTTATGTTCACCAAGATATGTTTCTTTTGTTCTATGCAAATCACAGTTAAGTTGCTCCTCATTCTTAGCTGTGATGCCTTCTTATTTCTCACGTTCTAGTCAATGTAGGAGAGAAAAAAATAAAGATAATAAGCAGGACAGCAATGTGAAGAAAAATTGCAAATATTTATTGAGGGCATGAGTGAGTGCAGATGTGATTCTTGAAGGTACAAATTCATGTGCAAGACATAGGACATTCCTTTCGCCTTCAGATCAACACAAATAAGCAGGAAGTCAAAGCTCTGTTATGATTTGCCTTCCACCCAGTTCAAAGTTTTCTGGGTCTTATCCAAAGGAAAGTCCCTCTGTCCAAGCCTTCCACCGTTCCCACTGGCCAGTGCTGAGACGTTAGCGTCTTGGTTGCACAACTCCACAAGGACTGAGACCTTGCTATTCCCCTTGGGTACTGTCTCAGCTTCTGTGACTCTTCACCACTCTCAAATCTCTCCTTCTCTTCCCTTCACCAGGTTTAATTCATTATCCTGTCTCTTGCCTGTACCAAACATCCAGCATTGCCCTCCAGATTTAGGAAGAATCTTCTTTGCAGAAGTACTAGAGACAAGGCCTGCCTTTCAACCATTCATATAGGGCAAAAAGGGTGAAAGAGAAAACAGACACTAACCAGTTTTAAAACAATTATATTCACCAGAACAAACCCCAAGTAAAACAACTTACAAACGAAATTACAAGTACAAAACACAGATAATTAACATATCCGTCATATAGGAAAAGTAATGTACAATACCTAGACATTGTTTAGTGCTCCTTGTTTTAGAGGTGAGAAAAAAGACATATAAACAAATTAGGTTAGACCATTCATCCACACATATTTTTCTGAGAGTCTCAGATCTGGGAGAAGTGGATGGAAATGAACAGGAACTTCCAAGAACACTTATTTCTACCCAATACTACAATAAGAAGGGAGGAGAACTCAGTATTAAACTACATGCACTTTAGTGTCAGACTGCCAAATTTATACAGCTATCTAATGGCAGAACTAGACTACAAACCTAACTCTAAGCAGGTCCAAAATCCGTGCATTCCATGGACTATAATGTACGGGTAAAGCCCACATTTGTAGGACATGTGCTATGTATATTGCTAAATACCCTTCAGACAATCTCTTTTCATCCCCTAACATTCATTTACACAGATATTATTAACCCATTTTACACAAGAGGCAGTTAAAGAACTTAATGAAGTAATTCCTCATTCACTCTTCAACTGCAATATGAGTTTTGCCCCAGAAAGCCGTTAAAGTTGTTCTGATAAATATTACTAATAATCCTCCACATAGAAAATTTCATAGTTCAGTGGCACAGCGCCTGTCTGGCAAGTGCAAGGTCCTGAGTTTGATTCCCAGCATAAAAAAAAAAAAAAAAGACAGAGAATTTCAATGCATCTGTTTTCTTCCCTGGTCAAACTCTCCTCAAGCTTCTCTTGTCCAGTGACTATGCTGACACCTCATCCCAGGAGCCCCACTTACTAAGGTTCCCTCTCGGCCTCTCCACCAGGCTCCGACCCTGTTCCTCTGCTCCCTTGTCTCTAAACTCAGACATTTCTTTTTTTTTTAGTGATTTTTTCCACTCTGCTTTTAACTGACCATGGTGGCAATTCCCAAATTCCTCACTGGCTCCCACCTTTTTCCTGCCCTTCAGACCCTTCCTGATACCCACTTGTTGACGTAGACAACTTCAACATTGCATGTGAACATCGAATTCATCTTCTTTCCCCTCAAAGCAGCCGTACTTTTGAATCTGCAACTCCGTTGTTGATGTCCAGCACGCAACAGTTACCCCTTGACTGTATTCTCTTTTCTACCACTAAGTACAATCAATAGTCATATTTTAGTCATTTACCTTCTACAGATTTCTTTTATCTAGGCTTTCTGACCCATTAGAAAAGTGGTAGAATAACAAAATAGGACTAAGAACCTTAGCCTAAGGCCCTACCACAATAAAAAACCACCAACAAATGTTAGCTAATTACTTTAAGTAATCTGTAAACAATAACAATAACTACCACAATAGAAGCACACTGTAGTCACCACTATGAATTGATGAGATGTAGGATCTTTGGGATTAATACTCCTATTGTTTTTTTTTTTCTTTTTTCTTTCCTATTTTCCACATCTTTGTTCTATGTCCAGAGACTTCTCAACTTTGCTTTCCATCATTTATTTTTAATATTTATTTATTTATTTATTGCTGTACCAGCGAGTGAACTAAGGGCCAGCGCATTACATTACATACCCCAGTCCTTTTTATCTTTTATGTTAACACAAGTCTTCACTAATTTGCTACATTGCCTAGATTGGGCTCAAATTTGTAATCTTCCTGCCTCAGCCTCCTAGAGTACTGGGGTTCCAGCCATGTACTACCACATCATGCTTTCCTATCATTTTTAGTTTTTTGTATATTTGTTTGTTTTGTTTTGGTTTGGTTTGGTAGTGGTGATCAAACTCAGGACCTTGCTCTTGCCAGGCAGACGCTGTGCCACTGAGCGCTACACCTGGCCCTTTAGTTTTGTTTTAACCTAAATAGTTTCAATTTGTGGAAGCATTTGTATTATTCTGTTTCTTTCTTATTTTTCTTTTGAATTTAATTCCTTTTAAAATATTTCTAAGGACATTTTAAAGATGCCTTTAGACAAGCCACTGTCTGTTGTCTACTGCAAATATATTCTCTTTTCCACAGCCTACAACTTTCTGCTTGTACATCTTTCACACCTTTGGTTTTCCTAATGTTTGGTGTCCCTTTGTAAATAAGATGGAGAGTATCAGCAAGCTGACATGCCAATTGCCACAACCAAGGCAGGTATTTTGGGTATAGGTTTAGTAGATGTTTCCTCTCCTTCAACTCTATGGTAGGAAACATGAGCATGTTTTTGGTTTGGCTTAGATCTCTGAATTTAACCTTCATGTCTAGAAGAGTATTTGGTATATCATAAAAACCAAAACACTAAGATCCTATCCCCTTCTGGACAATTTTTTGAAGGTTTTTCCCATTTACAGGGAACAAAATTGTTAGCAGAGTCTAAAGAAAGCTTCTAATGGAATATAGACACCAACCTAGTCCTGGGAAAGAAACTTGATTTTCAGCAGGATCAATCCTTCAAGCCATTTTTTTTTATTTTAAAGAGAAAAGCAAACAAATAACAATAAAGATAAAAACAAAGAAACACAAAAACAATAAAAACAATACAGAATTTCAAAACAAGATGTTTTCTCCCTTCCTATTTTTGTTAGAGAAACTTCCATAAATTAAATCTAAGCAGAAAGAGAAAATGCTGATCTTATAACTAATACTCTGTACATCACGAATTAGAGGAGCTGAATCTTGATTCCATTTGTGTTAGGGAGATCTTGAGAGCCGTCATTTAACTCACTAAGTCCAATATTCTCTAAGTAGAGAGACCATAAATCACATCCACTTCTTTTTTCCCAGGGTTTTATTGGAATTTAAGTAAACACGGGATATTTCATTCACTTTAGAAGTAATATGTCTTACAAAATCCCACCACCAACCTTCCCAGGGAAACCCATGATCATACCATGGCCTACACCTACACATAATTGCTCAAAGGCAAAAACCATGTGTGGTTACCCATTTTATTAACTCAGCCTCTCAGAGAATGTATTCAGAAGCAGTCACACGTGAGTCAAAACTTCACTGAACAAAGTTCTCAGGTTCCGATCCCTGAATCTTAATACTGTTATTCTTTCCCTGTGGCCTACTTGCTTCTGGGGATGATGGAAGTCAGCCTGACCCCATTGCTCTTAAAATTAGCTTCATATTATCCTTTTATTTATTTTTATGGATGCCGATGAGCTCTACTTCACTTACTTTTCTTTACTTCATAATTCAGGAACTCAGGAGAGCATGAGAAGTGATACTTTCCATTAACAATCTCTGAAACTTGTCTCGCCTTCTTCCACCTAGGCACTGGTATTTCTTCTCACTCAAGAAGGTTTTCTTAGAAATAGGTGGGGTTCCTCTCTAACTCCTAGCCTGGCTTTCAATTGCATGGGCTCCATCACTTTCTTCTCTCAGGCTTCCTCTTCCATGTGTTTCTTCTTTTTTCCTGAAGAGCTGCTGAAGTTTTTCACTCTCATTAGTGTCTAGTTTTACCCAATCTCCATCTTGCCTTTTATAACTTCTACTACAGATTTTAATTCTGCAATTACAATTTTAGTTTCCATAACTCATTTGAGCTCTTAGCCCTTTTTTCACCCTTCTATTTTCTTATTCATTTCTCCTATTGCTTTCATCACTTCTGCCTCTCTTTTCAGACTCTTCTTTCTTAGACTATTTCAGGATACTAGATTTCTAAACTGCTTTTCTAATAGTAGATATTTTTAAGAAGAACGCTTAGGTGGAAATGGGTACTTTTTCTTTCTCAACTGCTTAGTTCTCACTAATTATTTTCATTTTTCCTTTTTGTTTTGGGGGGCTTCTGCAAAGAGAGCTGTTTATATTTAATGTTTGCTATTAGACAGAGAATGTATATTCTTTGGCTTTGTTCTCCATCTTCTGTAACAGGTGAAATGCCCTGAAGGGAAAGTGGTTAGTAACACCTAGTATCTGGAAGGAAGTTTTCTTAAGATCATTGACTCTGTGATATTCTTCCCCAAAGGGATACATGAATACCAACAGTTCCAAAGTACTTTTATAGAAGGGTTCCCATGTCTCATCTGCAGAAGGGTTTTACCAAAGGGATGATATTACCAAGATGCCATGGTTTGGTATCTGTTCCTTCATTTTCTGAATGTCACCATCCCAGAGACAGGCAGAAAGGTGACAGAGGTTGATAAAAAGACAGGGGAGAGAGGAAAGGGGCCAATACCTTAACCCCAGTGGAAAATCCTATGTATGTAGTAAAAGTGGGAGGGATGCTCAGTTCTAGCCAGATGTCAAGGATTGAAGGGAGGGATTAAGGGTATTCCTGATATAGGGATGTGCTAAAGTACCAATCAGTTAGGATGTTCTGTTTGTTTTGTGTGGTATGACAGTTGAACCCAGGGTCTTTGCACTGACCTACATCTCCAGCTCTTTTTTTTTTTTTTTTTTTTTGGTTTTTCTCCGGTACCGGGAGCCGAACTCATGACCTTGTGCTTGCCAGGCAGGCGCTTTGCCAGTGAGCTAA